>NC_140048.1:7128189-7523189 GCF_963513975.1 Fringilla coelebs
TAACCCTAGGCCGATTGGCTGCCCTGCCTAGGGTTAGGGTTAGGGTTAGGGTTAGGGTTGTGCAAACTAAAAGGCCCAGAGCTCCGGGCACACTGCAGCTGCAAAGGGCATCCCAGGGGCATCGCAAAACTGCCACAACCTGGCCTCCTCGAGGGCTTTCTCCTTGGCACCTGCCCTAACCCTAGGCCGATTGGCTGCCCTGCCTAGGGTTAGGGTTAGGGTTAGGGTTAGGGTTAGGGTTAGGGTTAGGGTTCCGCAAACTAAAAGGCCCAGAGCTCCGGGCACACTGCAGCTGCAAAGGGCATCCCAGGGGCATCGCAAAACTGCCACAACCTGGCCTCCTCGAGGGCTTTCTCCTTGGCACCTGCCCTAACCCTAGGCCGATTGGCTGCCCTGCCTAGGGTTAGGGTTAGGGTTAGGGTTAGGGTTAGGGTTAGGGTTCCGCAAACTAAAAGGCCCAGAGCTCCGGGCACACTGCAGCTGCAAAGGGCATCCCAGGGGCATCGCAAAACTGCCACAACCTGGCCTCCTCGAGGGCTTTCTCCTTGGCACCTGCCCTAACCCTAGGCCGATTGGCTGCCCTGCCTAGGGTTAGGGTTAGGGTTAGGGTTAGGGGTTCCGCAAACTAAAAGGCCCAGAGCTCCGGGCACACTGCAGCTGCAAAGGGCATCCCAGGGGCATCGCAAAACTGCCACAACCTGGCCTCCTGAGGGCTTTCTCCTTGGCACCTGCCCTAACCCTAGGCCGATTGGCTGCCCTGCCTAGGGTTAGGGTTAGGGTTAGGGTTAGGGTTAGGGTTAGGGTTCCGCAAACTAAAAGGCCCAGAGCTCCGGGCACACTGCAGCTGCAAAGGGCATCCCAGGGGCATCGCAAAACTGCCACAACCTGGCCTCCTCGAGGGCTTTCTCCTTGGCACCTGCCCTAACCCTAGGCCGATTGGCTGCCCTGCCTAGGGTTAGGGTTAGGGTTAGGGTTAGGGTTAGGGTTAGGGTTAGGGTTCCGCAAACTAAAAGGCCCAGAGCTCCGGGCACACTGCAGCTGCAAAGGGCATCCCAGGGGCATCGCAAAACTGCCACAACCTGGCCTCCTCGAGGGCTTTCTCCTTGGCACCTGCCCTAACCCTAGGCCGATTGGCTGCCCTGCCTAGGGTTAGGGTTAGGGTTAGGGTTAGGGTTCCGCAAACTAAAAGGCCCAGAGCTCCGGGCACACTGCAGCTGCAAAGGGCATCCCAGGGGCATCGCAAAACTGCCACAACCTGGCCTCCTCGAGGGCTTTCTCCTTGGCACCTGCCCTAACCCTAGGCCGATTGGCTGCCCTGCCTAGGGTTAGGGTTAGGGTTAGGGTTAGGGTTAGGGTTCCGCAAACTAAAAGGCCCAGAGCTCCGGGCACACTGCAGCTGCAAAGGGCATCCCAGGGGCATCGCAAAACTGCCACAACCTGGCCTCCTCGAGAGCTTTCTCCTTGGCACCTGCCCTAACCCTAGGCCGATTGGCTGCCCTGCCTAGGGTTAGGGTTAGGGTTAGGGTTAGGGTTAGGGTTCCGCAAACTAAAAGGCCCAGAGCTCCGGGCACACTGCAGCTGCAAAGGGCATCCCAGGGGCATCGCAAAACTGCCACAACCTGGCCTCCTCGAGGGCTTTCTCCTTGGCACCTGCCCTAACCCTAGGCCGATTGGCTGCCCTGCCTAGGGTTAGGGTTAGGGTTAGGGTTAGGGTTAGGGTTCCGCAAACTAAAAGGCCCAGAGCTCCGGGCACACTGCAGCTGCAAAGGGCATCCCAGGGGCATCGCAAAACTGCCACAACCTGGCCTCCTCGAGGGCTTTCTCCTTGGCACCTGCCCTAACCCTAGGCTGATTGGCTGCCCTGCCTAGGGTTAGGGTTAGGGTTAGGGTTAGGGTTAGGGTTCCGCAAACTAAAAGGCCCAGAGCTCCGGGCACACTGCAGCTGCAAAGGGCATCCCAGGGGCATCGCAAAACTGCCACAACCTGGCCTCCTCGAGGGCTTTCTCCTTGGCACCTGCCCTAACCCTAGGCCGATTGGCTGCCCTGCCTAGGGTTAGGGTTAGGGTTAGGGTTAGGGTTCCGCAAACTAAAAGGCCCAGAGCTCCGGGCACACTGCAGCTGCAAAGGGCATCCCAGGGGCATCGCAAAACTGCCACAACCTGGCCTCCTCGAGGGCTTTCTCCTTGGCACCTGCCCTAACCCTAGGCCGATTGGCTGCCCTGACTAGGGTTAGGGTTAGGGTTAGGGTTAGGGTTCCGCAAACTAAAAGGCCCAGAGCTCCGGGCACACTGCAGCTGCAAAGGGCATCCCAGGGGCATCGCAAAACTGCCACAACCTGGCCTCCTCGAGGGCTTTCTCCTTGGCACCTGCCCTAACCCTAGGCCGATTGGCTGCCCTGCCTAGGGTTAGGGTTAGGGTTAGGGTTAGGGTTCCGCAAACTAAAAGGCCCAGAGCTCCGGGCACACTGCAGCTGCAAAGGGCAACCCAGGGGCATCGCAAAACTGCCACAACCTGGCCTCCTCGAGGGCTTTCTCCTTGGCACCTGCCCTAACCCTAGGCCGATTGGCTGCCCTGCCTAGGGTTAGGGTTAGGGTTCCGCAAACTAAAAGGCCCAGAGCTCCGGGCACACTGCAGCTGCAAAGGGCATCCCAGGGGCATCGCAAAACTGCCACAACCTGGCCTCCTCGAGGGCTTTCTCCTTGGCACCTGCCCTAACCCTAGGCCGATTGGCTGCCCTGCCTAGGGTTAGGGTTAGGGTTAGGGTTAGGGTTAGGGTTAGGGTTAGGGTTCCGCAAACTAAAAGGCCCAGAGCTCCGGGCACACTGCAGCTGCAAAGGGCATCCCAGGGGCATCGCAAAACTGCCACAACCTGGCCTCCTCGAGGGCTTTCTCCTTGGCACCTGCCCTAACCCTAGGCCGATTGGCTGCCCTGCCTAGGGTTAGGGTTAGGGTTAGGGTTAGGGTTAGGGTTAGGGTTAGGGTTAGGGTTCCGCAAACTAAAAGGCCCAGAGCTCCGGGCACACTGCAGCTGCAAAGGGCATCCCAGGGGCATCGCAAAACTGCCACAACCTGGCCTCCTCGAGGGCTTTCTCCTTGGCACCTGCCCTAACCCTAGGCCGATTGGCTGCCCTGCCTAGGGTTAGGGTTAGGGTTAGGGTTAGGGTTAGGGTTAGGGTTCCGCAAACTAAAAGGCCCAGAGCTCCGGGCACACTGCAGCTGCAAAGGGCATCCCAGGGGCATCGCAAAACTGCCACAACCTGGCCTCCTCGAGGGCTTTCTCCTTGGCACCTGCCCTAACCCTAGGCCGATTGGCTGCCCTGCCTAGGGTTAGGGTTAGGGTTAGGGTTAGGGTTCCGCAAACTAAAAGGCCCAGAGCTCCGGGCACACTGCAGCTGCAAAGGGCATCCCAGGGGCATCGCAAAACTGCCACAACCTGGCCTCCTCGAGGGCTTTCTCCTTGGCACCTGCCCTAACCCTAGGCCGATTGGCTGCCCTGCCTAGGGTTAGGGTTAGGGTTAGGGTTAGGGTTAGGGTTCCGCAAACTAAAAGGCCCAGAGCTCCGGGCACACTGCAGCTGCAAAGGGCATCCCAGGGGCATCGCAAAACTGCCACAACCTGGCCTCCTTGAGGGCTTTCTCCTTGGCACCTGCCCTAACCCTAGGCCGATTGGCTGCCCTGCCTAGGGTTAGGGTTAGGGTTAGGGTTAGGGTTAGGGTTCCGCAAACTAAAAGGCCCAGAGCTCCGGGCACACTGCAGCTGCAAAGGGCATCCCAGGGGCATCGCAAAACTGCCACAACCTGGCCTCCTCGAGGGCTTTCTCCTTGGCACCTGCCCTAACCCTAGGCCGATTGGCTGCCCTGCCTAGGGTTAGGGTTAGGGTTAGGGTTAGGGTTAGGGTTCCGCAAACTAAAAGGCCCAGAGCTCCGGGCACACTGCAGCTGCAAAGGGCATCCCAGGGGCATCGCAAAACTGCCACAACCTGGCCTCCTCGAGGGCTTTCTCCTTGGCACCTGCCCTAACCCTAGGCCGATTGGCTGCCCTGCCTAGGGTTAGGGTTAGGGTTAGGGTTAGGGTTAGTGTTAGGGTTAGGGTTCCGCAAACTAAAAGGCCCAGAGCTCCGGGCACACTGCAGCTGCAAAGGGCATCCCAGGGGCATCGCAAAACTGCCACAACCTGGCCTCCTTGTGGGCTTTCTCCTTGGCACCTGCCCTAACCCTAGGCCGATTGGCTGCCCTGCCTAGGGTTAGGGTTAGGGTTAGGGTTAGGGTTAGGGTTAGGGTTAGGGTTCCGCAAACTAAAAGGCCCAGAGCTCCGGGCACACTGCAGCTGCAAAGGGCATCCCAGGGGCATCGCAAAACTGCCACAACCTGGCCTCCTCGAGGGCTTTCTCCTTGGCACCTGCCCTAACCCTAGGCCGATTGGCTGCCCTGCCTAGGGTTAGGGTTAGGGTTAGGGTTAGGGTTAGGGTTCCGCAAACTAAAAGGCCCAGAGCTCCGGGCACACTGCAGCTGCAAAGGGCATCCCAGGGGCATCGCAAAACTGCCACAACCTGGCCTCCTTGTGGGCTTTCTCCTTGGCACCTGCCCTAACCCTAGGCCGATTGGCTGCCCTGCCTAGGGTTAGGGTTAGGGTTAGGGTTAGGGTTAGGGTTCCGCAAACTAAAAGGCCCAGAGCTCCGGGCACACTGCAGCTGCAAAGGGCATCCCAGGGGCATCGCAAAACTGCCACAACCTGGCCTCCTCGAGAGCTTTCTCCTTGGCACCTGCCCTAACCCTAGGCCGATTGGCTGCCCTGCCTAGGGTTAGGGTTAGGGTTAGGGTTAGGGTTAGGGTTCCGCAAACTAAAAGGCCCAGAGCTCCGGGCACACTGCAGCTGCAAAGGGCATCCCAGGGGCATCGCAAAACTGCCACAACCTGGCCTCCTCGAGGGCTTTCTCCTTGGCACCTGCCCTAACCCTAGGCCGATTGGCTGCCCTGCCTAGGGTTAGGGTTAGGGTTAGGGTTAGGGTTAGGGTTCCGCAAACTAAAAGGCCCAGAGCTCCGGGCACACTGCAGCTGCAAAGGGCATCCCAGGGGCATCGCAAAACTGCCACAACCTGGCCTCCTCGAGGGCTTTCTCCTTGGCACCTGCCCTAACCCTAGGCTGATTGGCTGCCCTGCCTAGGGTTAGGGTTAGGGTTAGGGTTAGGGTTAGGGTTCCGCAAACTAAAAGGCCCAGAGCTCCGGGCACACTGCAGCTGCAAAGGGCATCCCAGGGGCATCGCAAAACTGCCACAACCTGGCCTCCTCGAGGGCTTTCTCCTTGGCACCTGCCCTAACCCTAGGCCGATTGGCTGCCCTGCCTAGGGTTAGGGTTAGGGTTAGGGTTAGGGTTCCGCAAACTAAAAGGCCCAGAGCTCCGGGCACACTGCAGCTGCAAAGGGCATCCCAGGGGCATCGCAAAACTGCCACAACCTGGCCTCCTCGAGGGCTTTCTCCTTGGCACCTGCCCTAACCCTAGGCCGATTGGCTGCCCTGACTAGGGTTAGGGTTAGGGTTAGGGTTAGGGTTCCGCAAACTAAAAGGCCCAGAGCTCCGGGCACACTGCAGCTGCAAAGGGCATCCCAGGGGCATCGCAAAACTGCCACAACCTGGCCTCCTCGAGGGCTTTCTCCTTGGCACCTGCCCTAACCCTAGGCCGATTGGCTGCCCTGCCTAGGGTTAGGGTTAGGGTTAGGGTTAGGGTTCCGCAAACTAAAAGGCCCAGAGCTCCGGGCACACTGCAGCTGCAAAGGGCAACCCAGGGGCATCGCAAAACTGCCACAACCTGGCCTCCTCGAGGGCTTTCTCCTTGGCACCTGCCCTAACCCTAGGCCGATTGGCTGCCCTGCCTAGGGTTAGGGTTAGGGTTAGGGTTAGGGTTCCGCAAACTAAAAGGCCCAGAGCTCCGGGCACACTGCAGCTGCAAAGGGCATCCCAGGGGCATCGCAAAACTGCCACAACCTGGCCTCCTCGAGGGCTTTCTCCTTGGCACCTGCCCTAACCCTAGGCCGATTGGCTGCCCTGCCTAGGGTTAGGGTTAGGGTTAGGGTTCCGCAAACTAAAAGGCCCAGAGCTCCGGGCACACTGCAGCTGCAAAGGGCATCCCAGGGGCATCGCAAAACTGCCACAACCTGGCCTCCTCGAGGGCTTTCTCCTTGGCACCTGCCCTAACCCTAGGCCGATTGGCTGCCCTGCCTAGGGTTAGGGTTAGGGTTAGGGTTAGGGTTAGGGTTAGGGTTCCGCAAACTAAAAGGCCCAGAGCTCCGGGCACACTGCAGCTGCAAAGGGCATCCCAGGGGCATCGCAAAACTGCCACAACCTGGCCTCCTCGAGGGCTTTCTCCTTGGCACCTGCCCTAACCCTAGGCCGATTGGCTGCCCTGCCTAGGGTTAGGGTTAGGGTTAGGGTTAGGGTTAGGGTTAGGGTTCCGCAAACTAAAAGGCCCAGAGCTCCGGGCACACTGCAGCTGCAAAGGGCATCCCAGGGGCATCGCAAAACTGCCACAACCTGGCCTCCTCGAGGGCTTTCTCCTTGGCACCTGCCCTAACCCTAGGCCGATTGGCTGCCCTGCCTAGGGTTAGGGTTAGGGTTAGGGTTAGGGTTCCGCAAACTAAAAGGCCCAGAGCTCCGGGCACACTGCAGCTGCAAAGGGCATCCCAGGGGCATCGCAAAACTGCCACAACCTGGCCTCCTCGAGGGCTTTCTCCTTGGCACCTGCCCTAACCCTAGGCCGATTGGCTGCCCTGCCTAGGGTTAGGGTTAGGGTTAGGGTTAGTGTTAGGGTTAGGGTTCCGCAAACTAAAAGGCCCAGAGCTCCGGGCACACTGCAGCTGCAAAGGGCATCCCAGGGGCATCGCAAAACTGCCACAACCTGGCCTCCTCGAGGGCTTTCTCCTTGGCACCTGCCCTAACCCTAGGCCGATTGGCTGCCCTGCCTAGGGTTAGGGTTAGGGTTAGGCTTAGGGTTCCGCAAACTAAAAGGCCCAGAGCTCCGGGCACACTGCAGCTGCAAAGGGCATCCCAGGGGCATCGCAAAACTGCCACAACCTGGCCTCCTCGAGAGCTTTCTCCTTGGCACCTGCCCTAACCCTAGGCCGATTGGCTGCCCTGCCTAGGGTTAGGGTCAGGGTTAGGGTTAGGGTTCCGCAAACTAAAAGGCCCAGAGCTCCGGGCACACTGCAGCTGCAAAGGGCATCCCAGGGGCATCGCAAAACTGCCACAACCTGGCCTCCTCGAGGGCTTTCTCCTTGGCACCTGCCCTAACCCTAGGCCGATTGGCTGCCCTGACTAGGGTTAGGGTTAGGGTTAGGGTTAGGGTTAGGGTTCCGCAAACTAAAAGGCCCAGAGCTCCGGGCACACTGCAGCTGCAAAGGGCATCCCAGGGGCATCGCAAAACTGCCACAACCTGGCCTCCTCGAGGGCTTTCTCCTTGGCACTTGCCCTAACCCTAGGCCGATTGGCTGCCCTGCCTAGGGTTAGGGTTAGGGTTAGGGTTAGGGTTCCGCAAACTAAAAGGCCCAGAGCTCCGGGCACACTGCAGCTGCAAAGGGCATCCCAGGGGCATCGCAAAACTGCCACAACCTGGCCTCCTCGAGGGCTTTCTCCTTGGCACCTGCCCTAACCCTAGGCCGATTGGCTGCCCTGCCTAGGGTTAGGGTTAGGGTTAGGGTTAGGGTTCCGCAAACTAAAAGGCCCAGAGCTCCGGGCACACTGCAGCTGCAAAGGGCATCCCAGGGGCATCGCAAAACTGCCACAACCTGGCCTCCTCGAGGGCTTTCTCCTTGGCACCTGCCCTAACCCTAGGCCGATTGGCTGCCCTGCCTAGGGTTAGGGTTAGGGTTAGGGTTCCGCAAACTAAAAGGCCCAGAGCTCCGGGCACACTGCAGCTGCAAAGGGCATCCCAGGGGCATCGCAAAACTGCCACAACCTGGCCTCCTCGAGGGCTTTCTCCTTGGCACCTGCCCTAACCCTAGGCCGATTGGCTGCCCTGCCTAGGGTTAGGGTTAGGGTTAGGGTTCCGCAAACTAAAAGGCCCAGAGCTCCGGGCACACTGCAGCTGCAAAGGGCATCCCAGGGGCATCGCAAAACTGCCACAACCTGGCCTCCTCGAGGGCTTTCTCCTTGGCACCTGCCCTAACCCTAGGCCGATTGGCTGCCCTGCCTAGGGTTAGGGTTAGGGTTAGGGTTAGGGTTCCGCAAACTAAAAGGCCCAGAGCTCCGGGCACACTGCAGCTGCAAAGGGCATCCCAGGGGCATCGCAAAACTGCCACAACCTGGCCTCCTCGAGGGCTTTCTCCTTGGCACCTGCCCTAACCCTAGGCCGATTGGCTGCCCTGCCTAGGGTTAGGGTTAGGGTTAGGGTTAGGGTTAGGGTTCCGCAAACTAAAAGGCCCAGAGCTCCGGGCACACTGCAGCTGCAAAGGGCATCCCAGGGGCATCGCAAAACTGCCACAACCTGGCCTCCTCGAGGGCTTTCTCCTTGGCACCTGCCCTAACCCTAGGCCGATTGGCTGCCCTGCCTAGGGTTAGGGTTAGGGTTAGGGTTAGGGTTAGGGTTCCGCAAACTAAAAGGCCCAGAGCTCCGGGCACACTGCAGCTGCAAAGGGCATCCCAGGGGCATCGCAAAACTGCCACAACCTGGCCTCCTCGAGGGCTTTCTCCTTGGCACCTGCCCTAACCCTAGGCCGATTGGCTGCCCTGCCTAGGGTTAGGGTTAGGGTTAGGGTTAGGGTTAGGGTTCCGCAAACTAAAAGGCCCAGAGCTGCGGGCACACTGCAGCTGCAAAGGGCATCCCAGGGGCATCGCAAAACTGCCACAACCTGGCCTCCTCGAGGGCTTTCTCCTTGGCACCTGCCCTAACCCTAGGCCGATTGGCTGCCCTGCCTAGGGTTAGGGTTAGGGTTAGGGTTAGGGTTCCGCAAACTAAAAGGCCCAGAGCTCCGGGCACACTGCAGCTGCAAAGGGCATCCCAGGGGCATCGCAAAACTGCCACAACCTGGCCTCCTCGAGGGCTTTCTCCTTGGCACCTGCCCTAACCCTAGGCCGATTGGCTGCCCTGACTAGGGTTAGGGTTAGGGTTAGGGTTAGGGTTCCGCAAACTAAAAGGCCCAGAGCTCCGGGCACACTGCAGCTGCAAAGGGCATCCCAGGGGCATCGCAAAACTGCCACAACCTGGCCTCCTCGAGGGCTTTCTCCTTGGCACCTGCCCTAACCCTAGGCCGATTGGCTGCCCTGCCTAGGGTTAGGGTTAGGGTTACGCCTGGGGCTTCGGGTTCCGCAAACTAAAAGGCCCAGAGCTCCGGGCACACTGCAGCATCACCTGCAGCATCACCTGCAGCATCACCCCGGCCCCCCAGCCCCCAGCAGCTGCTGCCATTCCCTGGATGAAGATTACTCTCCCCAAAGCCCACAGGGAAAGCCCAGCAAGGAGCACCTGCCTTCCCTCAGCGGTGGGTGAAGGCCAACCACAGCAGCACCACCCGCACCAGCAGCTCTGGGCAGACCCTGTGTGTCCCCGGCAGCCCACAACAGCCCAGTGCAAGTACTAATGATGTGGAATTATCCCCTCAGAGCTCTCAGACCCCCCAGGCTGCTGCCCCTACCTCTGGGAGCTGGCTCCAGGTCACCTGGGCCGGGCGGTAGCTCTGCACCACGATAGCAGCGCCCAGAGGAGATGGCTCCTCCGGCAGGGCCTCCTCCAGCAAGTCGTCGTCTGACTCATGGCTCACAGAGTTCAGGCCTCTCTCACGGATCTCCTGATACAGCTGGGGCTCTGCAGAGGACAAGACACGAGGTCAGCACAGCGCAGCAGCCTCTCCCAGCTCATGGCTTCTCTTCCCACCACGGCTGCCTTGCCCTGTTGGCCACGAGCCACAAGTTCCGGGCCAAAACCTCCCTGATGAGGTTGGACTTTGCACTGCACCGATTACCCAGCGGCTCCTGCTCCCAGCAGCCTCCCACAGCTCTCCCATTTTCCCTGGGAGCCATCCATCTGTGGGCAGGGCAGCAACTGGAGCGTTTTCAGCCCCAGGAATGGGAAAGCAGGGCAGCAATGCTGCTGTTGCTCTGGGGCAGCAAAGACAAAAGCCATGGCCCCGGGCCATGGGCAGGGAGCAGCACAGTGGGGAAAGCCTCGAAGGGATTTGCTTGGCTGAGGCACAGGGGACAGGGGACAGGAGCACTCACGGTCCTTGAACGAGCCACCACGCTTCTGCACCCGCTTCCGCCCGAGGGTTTTCTGCAAGGGCAAGAGGAGAGCCTGCTGTAGTTACCACACTTCTGAGGCCCTGGGAAAGCTCCTTCAGGAAAAGGGGGAGTTACCTGTGCCAGTTGGCCCACACCTCCCTGTTCTTTCAGCCTGCCTTTTGTGTGGGCTCTGTTTGCCTTACCCAGGTGACTCAGCTTTCACCTCCCATATAACCAGGGTCACGCTCAGAGCTGTTCTGTACTTGCACTGCTGCTGTCAAATCTCTCTCACACCTGGACTTTGCCTGCTCTGGAGTCTCCCTTTCCCCAGACGTGCTTCACCCATGTTTGTGTACGACTGGAGCCGCTCTCCCGGCCAGCCCCACCCTGCAAACATCCCGCAGCCGCCTGCCAAGCGTCCAGCTCCACTCCCCATGAAAACCATGTCAGCTATTCCCGGCCTCTCCAGGGACCTGCAGCATCTGCTGGTGACATGGAGCTTCCCAAGGCACCAGTCCTGACACCAGGCTGAGCAAACCAACTCCAGAACTGACTGCAGCTGTGGGCCCTGAAGCTCCTCCGTCACCACCTGGACCCCATCCCTGCCCGACAGGGGTGACAGCGGGGGCTGAACCCACCTTGCTCCTGCCGGGGCTGCGGTCAGGCAGGGCGCTGCCATCCTCAGACACGGGTTTCAGTGATGGTGGGGCCTTGCCTGGCTCCAGCTCAGCCCCCGGCCCCTTCATGGCCGCGCGGTAGGACATGTTCCTCAGGTTGCGCTTGAGGGCCCCTCCGCCATCATCCTCATCCTCCCCCTCTGGCGCCAGGATGGGGACGGCCGCCCGCTTCGGGTCAGGGCTCAGGGGTTCCCGGCTCGCCCCGAAGCTCTGGGGCCGGGAGGGGCTGTTCTTGGGCTTGGAGGAGACGGCCAAGCTTTTGGGGATGAGCTGCTGCGTTCCCACCTTCAGCGCGGCGGGGCTGTGCGTGCTGAGGACGATGCGACGGGGCTCGACCAAGGTGGGGGAGCCCAGGGGTGACAGCGGGGTGGCACTGGGAGCTGTGGTGGGGCTGCGCTTCCCAGGGACACACGTCGGGCTGGGGGGCTCCGGCCGCACTGGGTGGCATCGGTACTCCAGGAGCAGGGTCTTGTCATCCACAGAGGTAGCAGAGGAGCCCCGAGACATGGCGATGGCCGGGAGAGCAGCAAGCTGAGGAGGACAGACAGACAGGGGGCTGAACACCTCCCAGTAAGGCAGCAGGAATTTACACTAAGCCACAGGAACCTTGGGACAGCAGAGGACACGGCCTCCACCTCCCCAGGGTGCTCCTCAGGCAGGACCTGTATGGACACACTGGGGATGCTGTCAGCACCCCGCTCCTTGTGGGGCCACCCATGTGCCAGGGCCGGGCTGGGGGCTCCAGGACATGGTCAGGAACCAGGAACAGCCAGGCTCAGGAGCAGCCAGGACATGGGAGCAGCCAGGCCATGGAGCAGCCAGGATCAGGAGCAGGCAGGCCATGGAGCAGCCAGGCCATGGAGCAGCCTGGCCATGGAGCAGCCTGGCCACGGAGCAGCCTGGCCACGGAGCAGCCTGGCCACGGAGCAGCCTGGCCACGGAGCAGCCTGGCCATGGAGCAGGCACAGGGCAGGCTCAGACCTGAGCCAGGCAGGCCTGGAGCCTCCCCAAGCCCTGCTGCTGCCACACCTCCATGTCCCCTCATTCCCCTTTGGGGCGCTGCCAGCCACCACAGCCAGTCTGCACCCTCCTGAATGCCACCTCCCCCGGGCTGTGGAATCCCTGGCTGTGAACCCTGCGCTCCTCCAAGCTTGTACCTGCCCCAAACCACTCTGCCCACAGAAACACCTGCCCCACTCCCTGGGGCTTCCCAGGTGGGGTTAAGATCACTCATCCCCTCCTGTGGCACACACAGAGCCCTGCACTTACAGAACTCTGCCCCTACAGAACAGACAGAGCGTTTTATGCCCTCTGCCTATTACATAACTTCAGGAGAAATTATGGTTTAGCTGTCCTCAACTGAGATCCCATTGTGTGCCAGTGCCATCTCCAAGCTGTTCCCTTTCAAAGACCAGGAAACAAACCAAGGCTGGAACGTGCTTTTCCCTGCATGAATGACTGGCAGGAGGACAGCACAGACCCATCAACAACAGCTCGTTTGACAGAGATGCTGCTCATTCCACTGTCCTCGGATGAGGGACACATGCTCTGTGTCCAGAGGTCTGCCAAGTGTCCCTCGGACGAGCAAAGCGCCACATTCCGCTCTTAACCCCATCCTGCCCGAGGACGAAGCTTATCCTAAGCCCTGGCGGCAATAAACAAGCCCGAACCCAGAGGGTCTGGGGGCCGCAGAATGCACAGCTCTCGGTGCTGGGGCGGAGGGAAGCTCGGTGGCCACACAGGGCATCGATCACCGTGTCACCGCCCGCGGTGGCACACGGGCACAGGCTCCGTAACCCGGTACCAGGGCTGCGGCGCCGGGGGCAGGGCGGCATACAGCCCTGGGAAGCACCCAAACCCCTCTGCCACGGATCCAACCACCCCTCGGCACCGCTGAGACCCTCGGGGACAGCGGGGACAGAGCGCAGGAGGACGAGCCCGGCTGCGCCCCGCGCAGGGGCGGCACAGCCGCTCCCCGCCGTCCCCTCCCCGGAAGGCGCTCGGTATCCGCTCGCTCGGGGCCGCCGCCCGCACGGCTGCCCGGGAGCCCCGGTGCCGGTCCCGATGGCGGTGCCGGTCCCTCCCCGGGCTCCCCGGTCCCTCCGCAGCGCCCCCGGCCCGACCCCGCCGCGCCCGCACCTACCCGCGCCCCTCGGAGCCAGCGCGGCGGCGGCGGCGGCGGCGGGGATGGGAGGGACGGGAGGGATGGGAGGGACCGGGGCGGGACCGGGGCGGTACCGGGGCGGTACCGGGGGAGGAGCCGGTCCGGCCCCCGAGACCGTGCCGGGACGGAGGCGTGCGGTGTGCCGCGCATCCCGGCTCCGAGCAGCGCTCTGCTCCCGCCCCGGGTGAAAAATTAATTAAGCGTGTCTAGGAAAAGCGTTTTGCTGCTTTTTGATGAGTGCTCGTCAGGTGTGTGCGGCCCTGGAGTCTCGGCATTCTCCGTCCCCTAAAGCCGCCTCTGCTTCCCGGGGGTGAAAAATTAATTAAGCGTCTCTAGGAAGAGCGTTTTGCTGCTTTTTTGATGAGTGTTCATCAGGTGTGTGCGCCCCTGGAGTCTCGGCATTCCCCATCCCCTAAAGCCGCCTCTGCAAGGTCGCGGAGGGCGGGGGGATTATTCGGTGTCGCTCTCCTGTCACGTTAGCAGGTGACAAACGAGTGTGCCCCGGCTGTCCTCGGGGTCTGGCCGACACACACTCGGTATTTCAGCATTCTCTTACTACAGGCATGACTGATGCTCGCTTTAGTTGGGTCTTCAGTGGTCAAAGGTAACCTCGGGCTATCCCTCCGGATGTACAAAACCTCATTTCGGCTGCTTTTGGGCGCTGCAGCTACTGGGAAAGAGGATCTGAGGGTCAGGCCGCTGACAGCTGCCCAGTAAGGCTCAACAGTGCTCTGTGTCTTTACTGGGAACAGACTTTTCCTTGACCTTCTCTTTTGCCCCCCTGTTCTGCTCCTCCCCATCCTCCAAATGGGGCTTTTTTCTCACTTGTTTGTGGTGAATCTCAAGCACTTTGTGCATGACAAAGTCCACTTGTCAGCAATATTCTTTGAAATGCTTCTGTTCTCTCCACTCCGGGGCCTGCCTGACAATCGCCCCATTATCACAGCTTTCTTGTCCCATGGATTTTTTATCCTTTCCCTCAGGGGCTAATAAGGAGAAAGGCTCCAGCGAGAGGAGGGCTCCTACTCAAGGGTTCAGCTCGGACTGAAACCCTCCCGATCTCCGGGGAAGGGCCATTATCCCGAATGTGGGACACCATCATTTGATCACCATGAATGACTTTTTGAAGCGAGGCCATTCATCAGTTGTGTAATGGGGTTTTTAGCTCAAAGACACGGCTTTCAAGTAATTTCTGCTCCCAGGGTCCCCTGGAGCTGAACCATCTGACCGCTATCACTGGGCAGTTCACTCTCTCTGGCTCTGGTTGTGAAAGGAAATATGTTTGACATTTTCCATCAGCTCACCGATGCCCCATCCCAACACTTTCTCCCAGCTTGGAATATCTCACTCCTCTCTGTGCAAGCATCCTGTCCCTTCAGTGGGATGTGGTGCACCTGCTTTGCACTGGGGAGAACTCGAGTGCTCTGTGAGCTCCGGGCACCTCACAACAGGAGAGGCATTGAGAGGCTGAAACATTTCCAGAGAAGGGCACAGATCTGGGGAAGGGGCTGGAGAAGTCCTGTGAAGAGAGGCTGAAGGAGCTGGGGGGGCTCAGCCTGGAGAAAAGGGGGTTCAGGGGGGACCTCTGGCTCTGTACAACTCCCTGACAGGAGGACAACAAGAAACAGTCTCAAGTTGTGCCAGGGGAGGTTCAGGTTGGATATGAGGAAGGATTTTTTAATGGAAAAGGTGTTCAGGCCTTGGCAGGGGCTGCCCAGGGAGGTTTGTAGTCCTCATCCCTGGAGGTGTCCAAGGAAGGCCTGGATGTGGCACTCAGTTCCCTGTTCTGGGTGACGAGGTGGGGATTGGGCTGAACTGGATGATCTTGGAGAGCTTTTCCAACCTTAATCATTCTGTGATCCCATGATTCTGACCTCAGCAGCAAGTGGATGGCCATAATTTAATTTTTGAAGCTCTTTTGAGTGTTACAAACCACACACACACGACATCAGACCCCAGAGGTACCATAGAGCAGCGAAGCCAGACCAATGTCCCACACCAATGTCCCATTACTGGGGACGTTCTCCATGGTTACTCCATGAAAAGAAGCTCACAGGACCACTGCTTATAAAAGCACACAGGTTTATTGCATATCAATCTCATGTATAAATTCATTGTAGCATTGGAAAGATTACATTTGGTATACATTCCTATTCTACAGCATTAACTTCAAAATCAGCTTTTTCTATTCATTATTTTAAAGGAATTTCTCTACACAAGTACATTTGTCTTTTATCACAAGCATCAAAATGAAATTTGTAAAATTGCCTTTTTTTTTTTAATTATTTTCTACACTTCATATCTTTTATTTCATTATGCTCCCAACAAAGCGATTCCATATTAATTAATAACTGCCAACACTTTTTCTTTCTTCCTTGGCAGTTCAAGGCTTCGAGCCTCGGACGCAAAATCTAATCACATATACAATAAGTGCATCTACGGAATTTTTTCTTTTTAATAAAAATTTCACAAACGGACACAATAATGACTGCTAAACACAAGTCATGCACAGTTTACTTATAAACATAACAGAAGCAATATACAATCAAGAATGATATGGAACAAGCACCATCCTCTTTCTCAATGTTTTTTAAACATTATATGAAAACCAGACATTTACAATTGATTTAAAAAAACACTATACAGGTCTAAAGGAAAAAAAAATCCAACCTAAATCATATCTGTCTTGTAACAATGGGAAAAGGAATGACATAGGATGCACAGATTTATGATTCTTGCAAGCACAATATATATATGTTTTAAATTACATCTTCTGCAGGCTGGAAATGACATCAGGGCAAAACATCTCTTGCTTTGAAGAGAGCAATGAGAATGTAAAATACACTGAGAATTACTTTCAGAATTACTTTGTTCACATGTGAATTGCACATTTGGAAAATCAAAGCTGCCTTTTTTTTCTTTTTCGTTCTTTTTTTTTTTTTAATTTTTTTTAAATTTTTTTTTTTTAAATTTTATTTTTAAATTTCTTCTTCCAAAGTGGTAATAAGAATTAACGACAGAAGAAAGAGAAAAAAAGAACCTCGGAATCATTCAAGAACGTTTTTTAGTCACAGTTTCACTCAACACTACTGAAGTTTCATGGCTTTGTGAGAACACTACTGACCACCAGCGAGGAGCAGAGGCTTTTGCCCTTGTGTTGCCAGCACTGACCCGAGCGACGCCGCTCCAGCCCTTGGGGACAGCGCTGTCCCCAAGGCTCAGGATCCCCCCCCAAAAAGGGGCAGGGTCCCCCGCCCCCCGCCACACACACACACACACACAGTACAGCACGTAAAAACCGAGTGGGGATTCAGCAGATCGGCCTGGCCGGGGGGCACGGGGGGCTCACGATCCAGTGCTTCGATGCTCAGCGCCAAACTCGTTCACCTCATTGTGCAAGTGCTTCCGAAAGGCTCCGGCAGCGAGGAGCTGCTCCCAAAGCAGCCACTGAGGGCCTAAGTGCTGATAGGGGAGGGGGAAAAAGCTTCATCTGGCTGTGTGAGGGAGGACAGGAGCCCAGCGGGGTGTTTGTCCTGCAATCGGCTGAGCACGCTCGCTGGTGTTTATTCAGCCCCCTTTGGGTTTGGGGTTCCCGTGGTGCCCGGCGAGGCACGGCCTGCTGGCCTGGGACACCTTGGAAAGGCTCCCAGAGCAGCCTGAGCGCCTAAGGGAACATCCCAGGGAAGAACCCAGCAGCCCAGCAGGAGAACTGGGTGCCTCAACACGTCCTGCGGGACCTGGCACCTCAGCAAGTCCCATGGGACAACCTCAGCTCATCCCACTGGAGAGCTCCCAGCCGGCTGCACCAGCCACAGCGATCACACCACGACCAGCCTCCAGCTCTGAGCTGCTGGAAGCAGGGAATGCACAGACACGAGACCCACATCCTCCTCCCTGGCCAGCTCAGGCAGAAAGGTCCAGCCCTGGCCAAAGTGAGGGCTCTTCATGGAGCACCAACACCTCAGCCCTGCACAGCTCCCAGACCCACCTGACCACTCCAAAAACCCCCAGGGCTTCTCCTTCTCCCCTCTGTGCTGTTGCAGCTGTGAAAATACTTTAAATAAATAGATCCTACACAAAGCTCAGGGTTTAAATCACACCTGGAGCAGTGCCCTGGCTACTGGACACACCACAGCTACTTCCCATCCCTGCCACCCTCACCTGCCCTGGATCCCAGCGCATCCATGGGCTTGGACACCACAGCTCCATGTCTCACCAAAGCTCCCAGAGCTTCCCCAGCACTGGGAGGCCAACAGTGCTCTGCTAGCAGAACATCCTGGAAACACAAAACTCTCAGGAAGCAGCCTTGAAAAGGTGAGATTCTCTGCTAAAGTAGCAAAATGGAACCTCCACACCTGCTGTGAGCTGCAGTATGTCCCAAGTGCAATCCAATGAAAGGCAGAGGTTAACAGAAGTTCAGTGAGGCTTCCTGTTTCTTTATCTTAATGGGAAAAACTGAAACTTGTAATCAGTGCTAAATTAGAGGAGTCAGGAGATCCTACAAAACAAGCTAGAGAAAAGGGGGAGAAACTGAATTTGGAAATATGAAAAAAAATCATTATTTTAAACCCTATATTTTTAATGTCCTCAATCCCTGGCTGGATAGTACCTGGCTGGATAATGCCTCCTTGGCCAGGGGCCCTCAGGAGAGCCAGGATGAGCCTGGGGAGAGGGACAGTGACAGTGCGAGCTCAGTCAGAGCAAGGACCTGACCAACTGCTTCTGGAGAAATGACACAACTGGCAGCAGGGCTGAGAGAGGGATGGGGAAACCATAAATACCCCAAATAAATCCCCACAGTAACACTTGCATTCCTCAGTATTGGCCCACATTTTGATGTCCAGCTCAGTGCCACTCCCTCGGCTGCTCTGTGGAGAGCAATGCTGACCTGCCCTGAGGTTTCTTCAAGGGTGAACAAACCATGGTCAGAACACACAAACACTCACTGCTGCCCACAGATCCTGTTCCAGCACGGCACAGAGATGCTCAGACATGTGGTTTGCTCTGAGCAGCTGCCAGGAGTCCTGGAGCTGCAGCTGGAATGGGACAGGATGGATCCATGCCCCAGTTTAAGGCTGTTCCCATGTTCTCCTGGAGCAGGGCCATTGAGGCAGAGCATCTCCACTGGCCTCTTCCTCCTCCTGTGCTGCTCCCAATCACTGGAAGCTTCCTCTAATGGCCCAGGAGCCTCAAGGCAAAGGGAGGCTGAGGGATGATTGTCTGGAGATGAGCAGCACCACTGGCAGCACTGACTGGGCTCATTTGGCACATGGACAAAATCTTCCTGCTCCCTGCTTATCCAACACCCAACCTCAACAGCACGATTTTGGTCCTTCACTACATACTCATGTTAACATGATTTCTTCACAAGAATGATAGCTAATGTAAAAAAAATACTGTTAAGGAAGAAATAAAATAAGAAAGGAATTAGGCCAAAATGACAAATTATATACAGATTAAAATAAATTCCATCAGGAAAAGAAACAATTCTTTTATTATTTTCAGTTGGCCCCTGTGGGAATAATTTAAAGGCCAAGAGCCTGGGCAGGGCTGTGCTGCAGCCTGTGGGGATGGGATGGGATGGGATGGGATGGGATGGGATGGGATGGGATGGATGGGATGGGATGGGATGGGATGGGATGGGATGGGATGGGATGGGATGGGATGGGATGGGATGGGATGGGATGGATGGGATGGGATGGGATGGGATGGGATGGGATGGATGGGATGGGATGGGATGGGATGGGATGGATGGGATGGGATGGGATGGGACAGGGCTGTCCCTCTCCTCCACAGAGCCGGGTTCCTCCGGCAGGGTTGGCTCTCCTACCCAGGAGCTTTGTGCAAATACGTGAAGCAGCTCGGTCACACCGCCTGGTGCTCTCAGAGCCTTGGGCACTTTCACAGGATGTTGTGGAAAACCAAAAAGGGGAGGGTAAATTTTCTTGGGAAAACACATTGGGGCTGCTAATTTACCTTTTGTTCCCTCTGTACCAAAGCCACTCTGGATGCTTTTCTGTGGGGGCACTCTGAGGCTCCCCAAAATCAGCCTTACATGTGCTCTTGGGTGCCAAGCTGACTTGCAAAGGTGTCACACCCAACTCTGACTCTGCTTTGCTCAGGGAGCTGGTCCCGTTGTTTTGGCCTGCTGGAATGAGGCTTCCCATATTAGACTGGCTTAGAACCCTGCATCTGCCCTTTTTTTCTGGCTTTCCTAACCATTCCAAAAAGGAATGTCATCTCCAAATTCCCTGCTCCAACAGCAGATGGGAATTGCTGTGGAGAGCAGCACAAAGCCCACAGGATTTGTGGAGGCTGTTGTGTATCAGTAGACAAGATGAGGTTTAGAAGTGATTGGAAATCACTCATAAAATCTCTGTGAGAAATTTTAGAGTCAGAGAGACAGCTGGATTCTTATCTCCGTGCTCTGCATCCCTCAGGCTGCTGGAGCATGGAAATGTTCATCTTTCTACTTAAATTACAGGCCAAGCAGCGGCAGGTAGCACAGAGGGAAAAACCAGGCCAAAACAACGGTGTGAATCAGAGATCTGTGCCACAGATACCACCAGCACAGGGTGATGTCACCCTGAAACCCTGACACACGAGCAGACGTGTCTGAGCTGCCCTGGGTTTGCCCAGCACACATTTCCTTATGCACAGCCAGGGAAGGCTTTACCCTGTGACCTCTCTGCTTGGGCAAATCCAAGCATTTCCAGGAGCTCCACCAGCCTGGCTCTGTCCCAGGCACTCCCAGCTTGCAGGAACCAGGAGGGGCAGGGAGCTCTCCCAGCCTTGCTCAGGACACATCCATGTCCATGTGACACATCTGTCACCCCAGCCTCAGCACTGTTCCAGGCTGGGGGCTGCGTGTGGCTCACGATGACTGCAGGCAGCGTGGCCTCACCTTGGAGGAGTTTTGCACTGTGCCAGTGTTTGCTGGGAGCAAAGGACAGGATGGTGTTTCTGTGGGAGCGCAGAATTCTTTGGGGGGGTCAGTTGGGTGGGTTGAATTTGTCTTTTCCCTGGCATAACTCCAGTGGCTGTGTCACAGTTGCACCAGGGACAGGTCACACCTGGCTCTCTTCCCTTGGTGCTTCACCATTCAGCTGGATGGGAAGGAAATGCTGCCCTGTGGTTCCAAGCTGTCATTCCTGCTCAGGCTGTGCTGGCTCAGTGACACTGGTTTGGAAGGTTGGAAGGGCCAATCTTTGATTGCACTGTTGCAATTCGTGTCTTGCTCATGCTGTTCCTACAAGCTGTGAAATCCTGGGGCTGCTTCAGGGTTATCCAGTTTGGCAGAGGTTCATTGTGATAAATTAGAAAGGAAAACTCTAGAGAGATAAAAATGCAGGACGTGTAGGTCAGATGTGACAGGTTTCCTTCTCAGCCCAAAGTCCAGACGACTCCCTGAGGCCCTCTCATCCATCTTCTGCTCGCTGGGATTTTGCTGGGATGGCTGCAGCACCACCACTGCCTCACCTGGGCTCTGGCCAGTGCCTTGTGGACCTCTCAGAGGTGGTTGATGGGGTTAAAGGTCCCCGACTCTGAAGCTGCTCCTGCCATGTCCAGCCAAGCCCCCAGAGAGTTCTGGGAGGACGTGTGGAGGGGAGCGTTCTCAGACAGGGACAGCATCATTGCATAAGCCTGGGGAGAGAAGGGGGCAAGGGCACGAGTGAGAACACAGGCTGGAGGAACACTGTGAAAACACAGCACCACCCCACCCTGCCCACCTGGGCCTGCAGCATCCTCTGTGCTGGGCTCAGCTCACATCCACGCTCTGGGATGGCACCCATCTCTCAAAAAACCCAGATTTGTCATGGTTTATAGGAGAGATCATCATTCCCATTGGTTTTCACAGCACCAAACCCATCCTGCACTGCCTGTGCTCTGTGACAAAGCTCCACATGATTCCAGGCTCTGCTCCCAGAGGAAAGTAGCTGCTGCTGGGGCTTGTTAATTAAAAACCCACATCCCCAGAGATCAGTGAGGCTGGGCTGGGACAGCAGTGCCCTGCATAAGCCTGGGGGAGAGAGGGATGCAAGGCGACACAGGCTGGAGGAACACTGTGTAAAACACAGTACCACCCCACCCTGCCCACCTGGGCCAGCAGCATCCTCTGTGCTGGGCTCAGCTCACATCCACGCTCTGGGATGGCACCCATCTCTCAAAAACCCCAGATTTGTCATGGTTTATAGGAGAGATCATCATTCCCATTGGTTTTCACAGCACCAAACCCATCCTGCACTGCCTGTGCTCTGTGACAAAGCTCCACATGATTCCAGGCTCTGTTCCCAGGGGAAAGCAGCTGCTGCTGGGGCTTGTTAATTAAAAACCACATCCCCAGAGATCAGTGAGGCTGGGCTGGGGCAGCAGTGCCCAGTGGGAAGTGGTGAGCAGCTGCCCATCCTGATTGAATGCCTGGCATGGCCCCACTGGTGATACCAGCGTGGATATTTGGGGATGTGGAATTCTCATTGGCTTGGCCAGTGTGATCAGGGTGGGTTTATTGCTGCAGTGAAACCCTTAAAGGTGTCTGGTGAGAGAAATGCAGCGAGATTTGTTTGTCCTCTTGACAAACTGCTGGTTCCTTGTAACCTGGCTGCTCTCCCTCCACCAGGACACCAGATTTGCCTCCCACACCTCTCTGTGCCCTTTCTCAGCCCACACCTGTGATGTGAGGGCTCAGGCAGATGACAACCTCAAACAGCAGAGGGGAAAACCAATGTCATCGTCACCCATGGCCTGAAAAAGAGGAGGACACAGTCCCCACCTCCATGGCCCAGGGAAGAAGTACAGTTTTTGGGTTTTGTGGACATACACACTTCTAAAATTGCTTAAAACTGAGCCAAAGAGTGCTGTGCTGCTCACACCAAGGTTTTATATTACCTGCCAAAAGATGGGCCAAATTATTTAAGTTGCTTATTGTGATTCAAGTGTAAAACAGAGTCAAAAACCAAAAAAACTTCCCCCATCCAAGCACAGGCTGTACCAGGGTGGTATATTGGAAAAGAGCAAGCTGCTCCCAAAGAGTTAGTGCATTTGGGATGTTAGTGACAGGACACAGGGGAGAGTCAGGTGAGTGGCTTGTGTTTAAATGGGTGTCACCCCAAAAAACTGCTGTGCTCTCTCTTCCAGCAGCCCCTCCCCAGCCTCACTACTGGCACCCACTGTGAAGGAGGAAAAAACATTTCCCAAGTTTTGGATGATGCTAATTCAAAAACCATGTTCTGTGTGGTGGCTGCACTAAGCTACTGCTCTGCTGGGCATTTGAAATAGATTTTGGGATAAATTCTGTTGCTTTAGGGTCAGAAAGGGCCCCTGAGGTGAGAGCTGTACTCATCCCCCAGCAGGGGCTGTGTGCTTTCTCCAGCCCAGCCTGCTGAGGTAACTTCATTGAACAGCTCTTTTGTGAGAATTCTCGTGGAGGGATCAAGAGATCAACTCCATAAACCCAGACTGGGTATTTTGGCTAATGAAAAAACAGAAAGCACACACAGATCTGCCCCAAACCTTCATATTTCCCTCAGAGCTCCAGTAATTCTGAGATGCCATTCTGATGGTTTTTGGTGAGTCTAAACTGGTCTGGCTCACAGGGTTGGGATCTTTCATTTCCATTTTCTGGTTTACTTTTAGAAATCAAGGAGATAAACACAGATACCCTCCAGACATGCTGGGTCACAAGTCCTGGATATAGTCTTGTCTTTCACACCTGTTTTAATCAAACCCAAGGGCACTTTGTTGCTGTTTCTGCAGACCAAACCTCAGTGGTTACCACCAGAAGAGCCACCCCAAAGTATAAATTAATAAGGAATTATAAAAACATTTATACAGACAGATAAAAACACACAAATGCCTCTCTCTTCCTGTATAGCTCCATTCTCACTGCACAGGCTGAGATAAATCCATCTAAAGGTGATGCCCACTCCCTTCCTCCTCTATTTCAATTTAGTTGCAACAAGACACATTCATGTGTGTGCTAGAATTCCTGCTGGAAAGGGGGAATAACTTTTTGGAAGGGGAAAATAACCCACTGGAAAGGGAGATAACCTTCTGGAAGGGGAAAATAACCCACTGGAAAGGGAAAATAACCCTTGGCTGGAGGAGGCCAGCTGCTCCCTAATCCTGCTGTACACGCTGGTGGCAAGCTAGGAAAACGTTCTGGATATACCCACCTGGTTTTTAGCCTGCCTGTACAGAGTCTGTTTTATTGCCTCAGAGTCTAAGGTGGAATTAAACACATCTTTAACTTCAAACGCTTCCTCGGCCGCTTTGCGGAGATCCAGCCCCTTCCCAAAATTCGGCATCTGCTCCAAATCTAACAGGCCGGCTTCGTCCTCCTCAACACACCTGTACCAATGACCAGGGGAAGGGGTGACCTGTGTTAGCTCGTCTGGCCCACAGCCTGCATGCACCACCCACGGGGGCTCACCAGCCACATGCGTGAAGGGATGGACAGACGGACACGGACACGGCATGGCATGGGGAGGAGTGAGGAGGGAGCGGTGTGGCAGGCACGGGGCCTGCAATGCCTCCCTGGTGTTCAGCAGCCTGGGATGGGAAATGCCTGCTCATGATGACTGGACCTTAGAAACCCCTTTTTCCACCTTCAGACCCTTGCTTATCTCTCTGTAAGACTATAGGTCACATTCCCCTCGAGCCCTACTGCTGGACAATTCCTAGAACTCCTGTACCCTATGTAAAGGTTAATAAAGATATACTCCTCTACCCTATATAACTCCTATACTCCTCTACCCTATATAACTCCTATACCCTATATAAAGGGTAAATAAAGAGATACTCCTGTACCCTATATAACTCAAATATATACTCCTTTACCCTATATAACTCCTATATTTCTATACCCTATATAACTCCTTTACCCTATGTAAAGGGTAAATAAAGAGATACTCCTATGCCCTATATAAATCCTATACCCTATATAACTCCTACACCCTATTTAAAGGGTATATAAAGATATACTCCTGTACCCTATATAACTCCTATACTCTTATACAACTCCTGTACCCTATATAACTCCTATACACTATATAAAGGGTATATAAAGATATACTCCTTTACCCTATATAACTCCTATACAACTCCTATACTCCTATACCTTATATAACTCCTATACCCTATATAAAGGGTATATAAAGAGCTACTTTTGCCCAGCTTGGCAGAAGAGCTGTCCCTGAGACCTTTGCAGAAGGCATCAATAAAAACACCCCCTTGGAACTTCACACAGCCTTCTCCTCTCTCTCTCTGTGTCTGCCCAAGGCACTCAGCAAGCAAAGAGCTGAATTCACAAATGAGCTGATAATCACTAAAGAGCTGATCTCACTAAGAGCTGAGCTTGCTAAGGTAGCCTGCAGCTCTGGAGCCTATCTGAGGGGCCTGGACAGGTCGTGCTTAATTGGACTTCTCTGTCTTGAGCACCCACATTAGCCAGGGTCAGGGGGACCCCAAAACGCCAGAATTGCCTCAAAGTGGAAAGCAAAAAGCAGCAGGTTGGGTCTGAGGTTCTGTGTCACCACATTTCTCTTCACAGAGAAAAGCAAGGCACAACTTCCCAAGAATATTTCCGGGATTCACATTCCCTGAACCTCAGAGAGAGGAAAAACAATTCCTATCTCATTTGCTGCGGCAATTGTTCAATGTATCATGGAAGATTATTTACCTGAAGGGAATTGTAAATTGGATTCTGGTATGACTGTTTTGATTCACTGACCAATTGTATCCAGGTGTGTGTGTGTTGGGACTGTTGGGACAGTCATGAGATTCTGGGCAGTTGAGTGCTTGGCAGATTCAGTTTAGATGTAATGTAATATAATATAGAATAATAAAGTATAATAAAGTAATTAATTAGCCTTCAGTGACAGTTCTGCACCAAAACCAGCGGTGCTTTTGATTTGGGGAAGGCATCACTGGGTGTTTTGGGGCTTGTGCTGGGAATACCCCCAGAAACTGGGGCAAGCTGCAGCAAAAAGAGACCTGAGCCTGTGCTGTGTGCAGCAATCTTTCATTTTGAAGGTGTTCAGACACGGCTTGATCTTGGGGAGAAAATCCTTCACTTGGGAGGGACCTTAATATCTCATTTTATCCTCTGCTATGGGCTGTCCCAGGGTGCTCCAAGCCCTGTCCAACCTGGCTTTGCACACTTCAGGGATGGGGCAGCCACAGCTTCTCTGTGCCAGGGCCTCACCACCCTCACAGGGAAGGATTTTCCTTAAAGATCAAACCTTTATCTGTCCTCTTTCAGTGTAAATCCATTCCCCCTTGTCCTGTCACTCCAGGCCCTTGGAAAGAGTCTCCCTTCATATTTCCAGCAGCTTCCTTCAGGCACTGGAAGGTCACCTTGGAGCCTTCTCTGCTCCAGGCTGAACAATCCCAGTTCCCTCAGCCTTTCCTCCCAGCAGAGCTGCTGCATCCCTCTGATCACCCTGGGGTCTCCTCTGGACTCTCTGCAGGAGCTCCAGGTCCTCCCTGTGCTGGACCCCCAGGGCTGGAGGCAGCTCTGCAGGTGAGGTCTCACCTGGGCAGAGCAGAGGGGCAGGATCCCTTTTTTTTTTGCCAGAGCTCCAAGAATATTTTGCTCCAACTCAAAGGGCCACAGCAGCACCAAAGGCACAGATGCCTCTTCCCTTGCCCTGACCAGAGTTTTGGAGAGAAAAACAACATCTGCTGAGCTGTGACACCCTGAAAACTCTGGGGTTTGTGTCTGTTCTGCTCCAGACTCCTCTTCCCTTGCCCTGATCAGAGCTTTGGAGAGAAAAATGGCACCTGTTGAGCTGAAAACTCTGGGGTTTGTGTCTGTTCTCCTGTTTGGACCCCTCAAACCTTGGATCTCATTCCAGCCTCTCCTTGCAGTCCACTTGTCTCGTGTCTCCCCCCAAAATGATGAAATGAAATCTGGAGTGAAGGTCTGGATCCAACCAGAGGCATGGCATGGCTTGGAGAACAAACCCACGGCACTCATGATGCACCACAGACACGGGCAGGGGGCTGAGCCCCTCAGGAATGGCCCCCTCACCTTCGGGTGTGGTCAAAGCTCATGGTGAGAGACGTGGGCTCCTCGTCCTCCTCATCCTCGAATGCTCCCCGGGGCTCCGCCGTGGGCGACGCCGTCTCGTCCTGGGACTTCCCAGTCAGGCTGTCATCATCTTCCTCTTCCAGTTCTTCGTCCTCATCGTCCACATCTTCTGTCTTCTCGTTTGCCAGTCTGTGGCACTGGGAATTGCCATCAATATCCTGGATTTCTGGCCTGAAATGTTTTGTTGGAGGGCAGGGAGGAGAAGAAAAATAAGAAAGAAAAGGAAAAAAAAAAAAAGGCAAATGTTTAAGTCGTGTATTTCCACTGGGATGCAAGACTTTGATAATGTTATACACAGATATGAACACAGAGACACATTTATGTACATGTTCATATTATTTAAAATGTATCGAAGAAGAAAACCAATCTGCTTCAGGCATTTCAAAATCACCCTTCACTGTTCCCAAGGGCCAATGAGCATGTTGAGAATGCACCAACCCCAAGGCTTTTTGAGCTACAAAAATTGATTTAAATGCTGTTTTTCATCTCTTAAAATTAACATTTGTGGGACAAGAAGCCTTTTTCCATCTCTGGGCTCTGTCCTCCAACAATTTCCCTTTGAGCAAAGAGCAGGAGAAAGCTTCTACCAGCCAGCCTGAACTCCCTCTTGCATTACTCTGCTGTCCATGCCTGTCCTGGCAGCAGATGATTTTATTTCTTTGCCTACCTTTTATCTGCTAAAGCTGATGCTTGATTCATCTCGCTGTTGGCAATAAAATTTCTGATTTCTGAGAAATAGGAATCCTCTTTTTCATCTAAAAGTGCATGGTTGTCTGATTCCGAGTTGGGGGAGGAGGCGCTGGTCCCGAGGTGGTTGGTGATGACTCCGGAGTGCTGGCTCACTGTGGGGCAGGAGCAACAACAGGAGAGACCACAGGAGACTCCATCAGGTGTTGGCAAGGCCAGGGTTATGAGGAAACATCAAGTAAGGATTTTCTCAACAGCCCTCTCACTTTATACTGATGGTTTAATACTCAAGAGAAAAATCATGGAGCAAAGATCCCAGAGGAAGATTGTGTTTTCCAGACCAAAGTACAGGTGATATTTGGCATTTATGGACAATACAAACAATTTAACAATGATTGCAGAGCTGTTTGCCTACAACTTTTCCATAATATATTTTTTTACCTATGCTGGGAAATCACTTGGCTTCATCGCAGCAATTCCTTAATTTCATTTTTTTACATCAAAACCTCTTTATCTTCTTGAACTTCCAAGAAAACCCTACAAACAACCCTACAAACTCATCCTTGGGGGGACAGTGCATTCCAGGGAGGCTCCAGAAGGACTAAGGCCATGGAGTCTCCTCTCTCCAGGGTGTTTTCCTACCTGGAACGTTCTCGTGCTCGTGCTTCTTCAGGTGCCTGTCGAGGTTGGTCTGCTGCCCGAAGCACCTGTTGCACAGGTGGCACTTGAATGGCTTCTCCTTGTTGTGGATGTTCCTGACGTGCCTCTGCAGGTTGGAGGAAATGCTGAATGACCTGTCACAGTATTTACACCTGGAAAACAACAGCAAAGGGTGCAATGTGAGGAAAAAAACCAAAAAAAAAACCACAAGAAAAAAAAGAAAAAGGAGAAGAATCTGACTATAAAAACCCCAGGAAATGTTGGTCTATAAATCTTTACCCAGGAGTAAAGATTGTGCTGAAGGAAGCACAAAGCATTAATCATCCCAGACAAATCTGATATTATTGTTACTCAAGGAGCACAAAGAAAGGATTAGGATTAATTAGGAAGTGAGTCGTCCAAACAAATAAGAGTTTGAAACAAAATAATTACTTTTCCATGCATGGGTGTAGGAATTGAGAGAGGTGGATTTATTCCTTCCACTTTGTTTGAGAGGAATCAGGTGAAATATGGCTGAGGAGGGAGGAAAAGGAAGACAGAAGAAGAAAGAAGGGAGGTGAAATGTATAAAATAGTTATTAACTGGCAAATCCCTGCATGACAGTTAGCTGGACACACAGAAAATTCTGGCTTTATTTGTGAAATTCCTTGTGGTACTGGACATGCAGGGATTACAGCATGGCTTTAAAGGTAATTATAACTGTTCTTACAGCAAAACAGCTCCTAAGAAATCCACCATCCTTTCCAAAGAGGGTAAGATTTACTCCTAGGGGTGAATATCTGGTTTGTGATGAAAAGCTGGAAGGCAAGGAGCCAAGCCAGGATGTTCAGGGGAGCAGCTGAGTGGAGAGATGTTCCCTCTCTGAGCTCAATCTCTGCAGGACCCACGGCAGATGGGCTGGGGGCTTGTTCAAAGCCACCACCCCCCTTTTTTTGGGTTTAGATTCCCTCCAAATGAATGGGAATTGCTCGGGGTGGTGGTGAGAGGGCTCCCAGCTCCCAGCGTAGAGCGGGAGCTGCTGATGGACTCAAGGTGGCAGCTCCGAGCTGCGGTGGAGAGTTTAGGTCTAAAACTCCTGAAAACCTCATTCCTGCTCGAATCCCTCGTTCCATCTCCCTTTAAACACGTCACTTGTACCTCAGCAAAGCTGCTCCCCCACGGCTCTGCTTCCAAAACCCACGAGCAGCAGAATCCGCCTCTGCTGACGAGCTCCGCAAATCCTGGACACTTCCAAAATTCCAGCTCTTCCCGAGCCCTTGTAATCCCAGAATAAATCCCTTCCAGCAGGCTCCAGATTCTGGATTTATTCCAGAATAAATCCACTCTGAGCTCCTCTAACCCACAGCAACATCTGCCCCACGGAGCTGAGCTACTCTTCCATGGGAATCCTGGGATTCCAGAATGGTTTTGGGGCTCTAAACCCGCTCCAGTGCCACCCCTGCCATGGGCAGGGATGCCTTCCACTATCCCAGGGTGCTCCAAGCCCTGTCCAGCCTGGCCTTGGACACTCCCAGGGATGGGGCAGCCTGTACCAGAGCTCCTCCAGCACTCCAGGACATGGGGAAGCAGATTTTGGGAGTATCAGGAGCTCGTGATGGGCACAGACTCACCCCATGCCTGCCTCACTCAAGGATGGAGCTGGATGTCCCTGGACACTGAGGACATGGGATTCTTCCCTACAGACACAACAGTGGAGTGGAAAAGATCCCTGCTGTGAGACACACACACCCCATTTCCAGATGTGCTCCAGCTGGGATTTTTATTCGGTCTCTAAAAATAAATCGATATTATTTTTGGAAAAAACGGGGATACATATATGAAACACTCTCTCTCGCTGAATGTTTATGGATTCCACGTCCACCTCCGAATTTCCTACTGCTAAATCTCCAACAAGAATAAAGATATTTCAAATAATGGGCCTTTATTAGGATTAAGCAAGGCAGAGAGCAAAAGTTTTAAACCACAGCATTTCCAGACTTCTGACGTATTTTGTTTCCCCCTTTTCTTTTTTTTTTTTAAACCCCAAATAACTCTAGAAAACACAAAGTTATTTGAACATCAGCAAGAGCAATCACACGGAGATTTATCAAGAACAATCTGTACAGAGAGTTAAACACGGATTTCCAGCACCAAGGAATTTGCTCTCAGATTCCTGTTCAGCACTCCAGCAAAATGCAATATCCAAACCTGCCAATATCCCAATATTCCTGCTATTCCATGAGATTTTACTGAGTGGTTTTATCCAGCTTACACCAGAAGCTCTCTTCTCATCCTTGATGATGCCAGGGGTTTTCTCTCCCTGCCTGTCCTCCTAAAAACCCTTTTTTTGTGAGTCCCAGTGCCTGGCACAATGGGCACCAGGATAACCCGAGTTCCCAGCCTGGCTGTCCCTGCCAGGAGCAGCTCCAGACATTTAAAAGCAAATCAAGGCAAGGAACGACCTGGCCTCCTCCACATCCATTTATTTAGATGTTCAGGAAGCCTTTGAAAAGTTCCCTGTGACAGGTCCTGGCCCTAAGCATGAGCTATGTGGATGCAGGGTTAGGAATGGGGGGGGAAAAAGAGCTTGTTAAAAAAATAGGAACCAGAGGGGCACTGGGAAGGAGCAGGGAATGCAAAGGGATGAGGGAGATGTCCGGCGTTATTTGTGGTCCCAGAGGGGTCAGTGCTGGGAGCTCTGCTGGTTTTAATCTAAATAAATGGCCCAGGCAGAGGAACCAGCTGAAATTCAGGGAAAGGGGTGAACAGGGAGGGAGGAGAAGAATAAAACTCAAAGGCAGCGGTGTTTGCTCTGCAAACAGCCCGACAAAGCTTCTCCCTTATCAGCTGAAAGGGCTGAAAACATCCAAAGTGGGAGGGAGGGACAGGGCTGGAGCTCTGACAGGAAATCCTGGGAGCTGCAGGAGCTCGGGTACCTGGGACAAAGCAGGGAGCAAACCCTGGGAATGCGGGGAGGATTTCCCGAGTCCCTCTCACAAAGTTTTGCACTGATCAGTGTGAGCAGGAGAGGCAGAATAGTAGGAAAAAACCAAAAAAAAACACATGAAGAGCAACTCTCCCTCTGAGTGACTCCTCATCCTCAAGTGCATTTTTAGCAGGGATGGGCTCAAGATGCATTTTGAATACCAGAAAATGAGAAATATCTTCAATATTTATTGAACTGTGTGCAATTTAAATGCCATGGTAGATGTCAGCTGTGGCTCTGAGTTCCATCTTAATGCAGATAACAGGAAACGAGGCCTCCAAGGGCCTTTTTGTTCTGAATTCTGAAGTACATAGTCCAGAATTTCTGGTTTGGTGCAGAAAAATAAAAAGAGTGGAAAGAAACATGCTGAATTTCACTGTAGGGCACAGGGGCTCAGAGTGTTTTCAAATAATTTGATTTTTAGGAAGTGCATCACCAGGTATTTCTCACTCTTCAGAAGACATGGTGCATTTTCTCTTTATAAAAAGAATTTGCCTCGTTGTTGCTCATGTGCTATTACATACATAATTAGACTTCTTAATTAAAAGTCTGAGTGACTTCATAGCCCACCCCCCAAAAAATCTCCAAAAAATTTAATCAGTGGCCATCAGGAATCAAACCCAAACCACCTTATTTTCTAGCCTGTTGTCTTTAAAAACATAGTAATTAATATTTGGATTATTCCTTAAATTATTATATATAAAAAATATTTTTATAGAGTAAAAAAAAATAATTAAACAATCAAAAACAAAGTTGCAAAGAAGACAACAGTGAAACACTGAGAAATCAGCAACCTCCTTGTACCTGCCTGAAGTCAGCACTTAAAAACCAAGCTTTCAAAACAAGTCTGGCTGCCAAAGCTGCAAATCTCAGTTCTCTGAGAGGAAAAGCAAATCAATGATAATTAAAGCTCGTCTGTGAACGCAGCCCCGGCTCTCCGGAGTGCTGTTAGAATGCAACATTGTCCAGGAGTCAGACCTCTAAAAAACCCACACAGGCTATTTTCTGGGAGAAGACCAGATCAAATAAATCTTTATTTTCCTAACCTTTGTTAAGTTGCAAGTCTCCTTTTTTGGAAGAAAACTGAACTAAGGATCTCGGAATAATCAGGAGCGAGAGTTGCAGCGGACAGGGAACACACAGGCATATCAAATAACACAACCCCAAACATCACAGCAGGGGTATAATCCAAAATATATGTCTGCTTTGGGGGGTGGAGGTGGTGTATTTTTAATTTACCTAATGTCTACACTAAAAATGCTGGATGGAAAATAAACGTGATTCTCAGCGTAGCGGGGATTACAATGTGGGAGAGTCAATTCTTAGGTTAAACTGAGCATAAAAATGTGATGTATTTGACCACATGGCCTTTTGCTGCTCATAAATTTGTGTTTCTCTTTATTTAATAACTGCTCCATTTGCTTTGTTGTGAACTTATGGCTGTGTATGAAACGCTGCAATATCAGCTACCCCAAACGAAATGGAATTGTTACCGTTGTTTGACAAGCTGCAAAACACTCCCTCACATCATGGCAAACACAAGGCTTGATTTGCAGCAATTCGATTCATCATTCCTTCAGGTTTGCTCATTTCTGGACTTCATTCTAACAAAAAAGGCATTTTTTTCCCCAATTTTTTTTAAAACCACTCGCAACTCGCTGGGAGAAAATGCTGGAGGGGAAGGATTTCCATGAGAAATAGTTATTTATATACCTAGCCACACTTATTACATATATTTTCTTGTGAGGTTTATTCAGATTTAAAGCCCTGACTTGGACAGGAGCCACAGAACCCACTGGGCTGGGACACTGTCACTGTGCACACTGAAGCATTAAAATCACATCACCTTGTCCCCAGCTAACAGAAAATAGCTTAGCCTTCTATCTTAAACACTCACAAACGTGTGAGACTCTGTGTGAATCCCCCCTCCCAGCTCTCCCTTTAAACCCCATGATTTAAGCTCAGAAAATACCAAAATTCAGTTTTAAGGCAGGTAAATCGACACATTTTTGCATGTTGAGTTTTCTCTTATAAAAAGAATTTGCCTCGTGCATATTATGTATAAAGTAGGAATTAATAGCACACTGCTCATGTGCCATTAATTCCTACTTTATACATAATTAGACTTCTTAAGTAGAAGTTTGAGTGACTTCATAGCCCCCCTCCCCCAAAAAAATATTTTAATCAGGATTTAAACCCAAGCCTTTGTTTTTTTGATCTCCTACTCCAGGCACCTCTGATGTGCATTAAGAAAAAAAAAAAAAAAATCAAACTCAGCTAGCCCCAGCAGTGAAGGTCCTGGCAAGCCCTTCAAACCAGCCTGAATTTCAGAGCCATTCAGCACCTTCAGCTGTCCTTGAGATGAATGGTTAACGTGAGTGTGAAACAACACTGCAAATCAGAGCCCTCATTTGCCAGCATACATCTAAATATAAGTTAAGTGTCTATCTTCGAGCTGCCAAGCCTGATTATTTTTGGCTGGTACACATAATATACAACCCTATGAATCACTCTGTGTAATGCTCCAGGCCTGTGGTATTCTGCTGGCACAGCTTTATAGAGGAGGGGGGGGGGAAATAGCAGAGTGGTGAGTGAGGAGTGTTTGGGAAAGGGTTTTTTATTGGGGGACAACATCACCTGTAAGGCTGCTCCCCAGTGTGTGTCCGCAGATGCCTCGTCAGGTTGGCTGAGCGTGGGAAGATCTTGCCACAGTACCTGGACAGGGAGAGGTAAAGGAAACCATCAGGAGAACCAAAGGAAACCATCAGGAGAACCAAAGGAAACCATCAGGAGAACCAAAGGAAACCATCAGGAGAGCCCAGGGATGCTGTGGGGAATGGATTTGTAGGGGATGCTCCCAGCCTGACGGGAGGCACACACAGCGTGCAAACCTGGAGATAAGGAATGCTGACTTAGAAATGCCATGGGATGGGACAGACATTGCTGAGAGAGAAATGGAGCTAGAGACAAGGCCTTGCAAATAAGAATGGATGCTTTGGAGAAATAGAACCATGAAAGATGCCACAGCACCACCTGCACCCCCTCATTCTGACACCGCTCCCAAAATCCCTGTGTGTGCTCACATCATGAGCTCATCCCTGATGGGGAGGACAAATCTCCCACCCCAGGGTCACAGGATTCCAGAGCACCAGGAGCAGCTGAGGGAGCTGGGAGGGCTCAGCCTGGAGAAAAGGAAGCTCAGGAAGAACATTCTCACTCCTACAACTCCCAGACAGGAGGGTGCAGCCAGGTGGGGTCGGGCTCTGTTCCCACAGAATGGGGGACAGGACAATAGGAAACAGCCTCAAGTTGCACCAGAGGAGGTTTAGATTGGATACTCAGGAATTTTTTTCACAGAAAGGCTTGTCAGACAGTTGGAATGGGATACCCAGGGAGGTGGTGGAATCACTATCCCTGGAAGTGTTCAAAGGAAGTGTGGACAAGGCACTTGAAGACAGGGTTTAACTACAGCATTCCTGCAGCAGGGTACAGAGGGTTTAATCACTGCCTGGGCAGATTGGCACTTGAGATGTTTCTGCATCTCCTTTATAGCCCTGTTGATGTGCTCATCAAACAGAATCTGCTCTTTCATCCTTGGAATTCACAGAATTTTCTCTGGATAAAGGCTGCAGTGCCATGGGTTAGGAGGCTGACAGCTGCTTAGAGCAAGGAAATGCAGCTGTAGGAAATTTATAAAGGAAGGAATTGTGTTCCCACATAAATCCACTTCACAGTAAAATCAAAAAGGTATAAACAAAAACACTAATTGGAAAATAACAACTCCTACAGTAGGAGGAAGCCATGACTTTCCTTATTTCAGAGACCTTCAGCTGTCCTGAAGATGAACAGTTAATGTGAGTGTTCCCCAGCAATGAAAATCCAAATGTTAACTTGTGAGTGTGCATCTAAAATTTAAGTTTAGTCCCTTTTGTAAGTAGAAACCTCAATTTTCTAAATACTCAACTGAAATCTGAGCCTGCAGCTCTTGTGGCAAAGTTGAACATAAGAGGCACATCAGCCAAAGTTTGTACCCACTTTCTGCACCCAAAAAATCCCCGCAGCAGGAGCCACCATGAGAACTTCGAGGTAAAACTGTGACAGCAGACAGAAGTTTATTATTAAATACCCTTGATCTGCTCCAATTTGGAGCTGGATGGGTACATGACGAGTTCTGTGGATAGAACAGTTTGAAAATTTGTTTCCTGCATGCCATTTTTTAAAATTCAATCATTTTTCCATAGCTGAGGTTGGCTAGAGCGGGGACTGGCATTGGGAACGGCGGCGCTCGCCGCTGCACGCCAGAGACTTGGCCTGGGGAGCTGGGTTTGCTTGAGAATCTCCAGATCTGCTCCCAAGGTTATTAAAAATTACAAAGCAAACAGAAGATGCTGATTTCCTACCAGACAAAACAAGCTATTTCAGAGGGAATTAGTCATCCCAGCTCTGCTCTAGCTCCACCGCTCCTTGTTTTCCCTCCTGGCGGAGATGTCGGCGTGGAGCTGCTCCACTCCCGGCTGGTGCCCAGGGCAGGGATGGCACGTGCTGGGCTATTCCCACATCCCGGGGTGTTTCCATGCCCAGGGGGCAGTGTGGGTGCTGTGGGATGCCTGGCTCACCTGCAGGTGTAGCGCTCCTTGCCCTTGCGCAGGATGGGGTCGGAGAGCGTGGGCGGCGGCGATCGGAAGTTGAAGGGGTGGTGGGGAAGGGGCTGCAGGGATGAGCCAGAGTCGGCCTTCATGGCTGCAAAGCTCTCCAGTTTCTCTGTCATTGTCTCGATGGCTGACATCTGCAAGGACAAGGTGATAGCTCCTGTCAGAAAAATCCCCGGGAAGGGCAAGATGTGATGCACGAAACACCGGTTTTGGTTGGGCAAAGCCTCCTGCTGGTGTTGGCTCTCTTGGAAGTTGGAGGCACAGTGGGAAATGGAGGCACTGGATCCAGCCAGGAAAGACTGGAGTAGTGTACTGGTCATGGAGAAAGCAGGAAAGGCACAACTGGCAAAGCCAGGCATTTGGGTCCCAGAAATGAGCACTTGTTCACTTTCTGCAGTGTGCATGTGCTCACTTTCAGCACTTTGGATCAAAAATTATCTCAGAATACATTTGAGACATCCATTTTTACTGGGAGAACTCTGAAACTAAACACCATGGCCAGATGCCTGAGGTAGAACTCAGTACCCAAGTCCAAACCAAAGTCTAGGGAAGTCTGATTTCTCCTACAACATCCTGGGGGCTTGGAAGGACAGGGCAGTGAGGGGTGGGGGGCAGGCAGGGACACAAGCCCAGGAGAGGGGGAACAGGGAAGTTTTGGGCCCAAAGCAGAAGAATCCTGGTGAGAGTGAAGTGGGAGGGATGTGTGATGGCTGCTCAGGGAGCTGGGAGAGGAGAGGAGAGGTGGAAGGGGTGAAGAGGGGAAGAGGAGGAGTTAGGATCAGGCTCAGGATGGAGTGGATCCACAGGGAGCTTGCTGGTGAAGAGGCCAACATTTTAATTATGGGTAGGAAAGGTTCAGCAGCTCCTAAAGGTGATGGAAGGATGGGTGGGAGGTGGCTGAGTTTCCTGGAGTGAAAGAGAGCTCCAGCCAAACCCCTGGATGTGAGCAGTGGCTGGGTGAGTTACAGTCAGGAGGGGCAACACCCTCACATGCCTTTGGGGTGGGAGCAGCTGGCATGCAGGCCTGGAGCTCGGACACCAAGCAGAATGTCCCTGGATGCTTGATCAGATCTAGTTTGTATGACTTGGCCTTGTTCTCACAGACACGAGATTAAACACCACACCAGAAAGAGGGAGAAAGGGAAAACCCTGGAGATACAGGAGAAGGAGAAAGCAGAAAAGGAAAGAATGAAGCTAGACCGTGTGCAAAAAAGGAAAAAATGGATCTGTGTAAAAACCCTGCCTAAAGAACAGCACTTCTACTTTCATTACTGCGCAACAGGAAATCCAAGTCCGAGGGAGCAGTGCGGCTCAGAGGACGACGCCGACTCCTCCGACGTCCAGCTCGGTGCACTCCTGAGAGCGCTTTGGAGATACCAGGGGCAGAAGAGAGGGCTAAAACAAACAAGGCAGCAATAAAGCTGCCTCCTGGCTGAGCTGACATCAGTGGGACAGGCGGAGGCAGCCGGGGCGGCAGCGAGGAGCGGAAGGCGGTAGGAAGCCATACATCACCCCGAGATGCTCGATTGTACAGGAAGGGCTGACCTTTTGCACGTTTACACTTTATTAAACTGGGCTTTAAAAGGATTGGGGGGGGCAGAGGGGGAAGAGAGCCAAGATATTGTTTAAAAATATATGGCTATGAAAAAAAAAGTTGTCTTAATCACCCCCGAAGACATTGTGAGGGCTGACAAGCATTCATAAGCCGTAAAAAAAGAGGAGTAGTAACCCCCATTTCTCGATAATAGATCCACAGCCCCTTAGCTGGAGGCTCCCAGCCCATGATAAATAGTAAGTAATACTTAGCACCAGCCACTTGAAAAGGTTACTTGATCATTTACAGCACCAGCTCTGCCCCAGCTGCCAGTCATGCAACAAAACCATCACGTTAAAAAGCTCTCCGGACCTTTCAGAGCCGAGCTCTCAGCCCTTCACCAAGGTACCTGGAGCTCTCCTTTGTTGTGCCCTGTTCTTTAGGCACTTAGTCAGAGATATTTGCTGGCTTGAGAGCTGTAGGCTGGTTTTAAAATTCTAAACACTGGCCACGGCCTCTCCAGTGGCAAAGGCACTTTGCTATTTAGGGAACAACTGCCTGGTTATAATAAAGCAGAAAGGGGGAAGAAAAGGAACTTAACAGGTGAGGAAAGGCTTTCCATTAAGTTATCAAAAAGTTACATTGGTTATTTATGTTGTCCAGATTTTCATTTGGAATAGACAATGTAGGAAAACTCCCAGGGAGCAAAGGAACTTCTGCCAACGACTGGCTAAGAAATAAGAGCTGCCTGAAATTAATTTTGAGAGAGGAAACATCTCCTGAATGCTTTTATCACATCTTCTGGCTTCATCACATCCCAGTGAGGGCACTCTGAGAGAGCTGGGGATTAGTCACAGAGGAAAAGGCTGAGACCAGACTTGTGTTTGGCATGAGAAAAGCCTGGGTAGAACGTGACTCTGACTGACCAGGCACAGGAACGTTGGTCCTAATGAAGAAAGCAGAAGCAGGAACCCTGAAAATGTGATTTCTTAGGAAAAGATCCAGGATCCAGAACAATGCTGGATCCAGGGAATGGTCATGGCCTGAAGGCTGCCAGAGCTCTCAGACACAGGGTGGGATTGTTGGGTGTCCTGGTCAGGGCACAGGTCGGACTGGATGATCCTTCCAGCTCAGGATATTAATACTGGAGATTCTGTGATGATACTGGAAGGGGGTCTGGTGGTACAAGTCTCCCATATTCTGGAACAAATGCCTCGTGTTCCTTTGCTGTGTCTGAAATACCTGATTGACTGCAGCCTGGGAACGGCGCCTCTCCAGATGAAGTGATCTGAGCACAGCCCCCGCCTTATTAAAAATCATTATTAAAAATCAGTTATCAGGAAGCTTTGGGCTGGAGTGATTGTGAATTTGAGGCTATTCTGTGTGATAAGCTGCTGGAGATAACCAGACCTTCCAGATCTTTTCACTGCCATGGGAAGAGGACGTGGTCAGGATTTCAGGAACAATGTTAACAACCTTCCACCCAGAGCTTGCTCCTGCTTGGGGTCTGAATGTTTCTCATCGTCTCCTTGGGTTGCTTTGCCACGCTGGCTCCTCCCTGCTATCAGATTCTTTACAGGCAGATATCCCCACTATTCTAAGCCACACAAACACAGGATGTTCCTGGCCAGCCTGTCACCATTATCCAGCCTGGATGAAGGAAAAATCAGGGGAAGTTATTAACCAAACTCTGAGGCTGGTGTGAAACAATGTGGGAACTAAGTTTAGCTGTGAAAGCAACCAGGACCCAGATTTCACAAACCTGCGAGTTATTTATCTAAGGTGGGAAACATTATCAGGGGAGAACAATGCTTGTGAATATAAAGGAGAGCACAATGAGGAGCAGGGAGCTGGGATCCCAGCCTGGGCACAGCAGGAGGGACGGGGATAGCTGGGGACTGTCACACGCACAGCTGAACCCGCTGCCCTGCACTTCCACACACTCCTCATAATGTGGGAAATTCAGGAAGGTGGAAAATGCTGCTGCCTTGGGGCTGGGCAGTCCTTCTCCACCTTCTACCACTGCAAATGACACCCCCACGTGTTCCCAAAGGAAAAACCACACAGGCATTGTGGGCTGTGGAAGGGGAGTTTGGCAGAGCCCATGAGCAAAGGAAGCAGCAAGGCAGAGCTGCCATCATCCTCAAACCGGGGATGAAATGTGTCTGGAAGGAACTAGTGGAGAACAGTGGAGTTTCCAGTCAGGCCCTAGGATGAGGAGAAGCCTGATCCCAGTGATCCCAGTGTGTGCCAGCTCCACCCCAGCATTCCATCAGCAGTGTCACTGCTTTTACCTGGGGGTGAAAGAGCAGCGGGGAGGGTCGCAGGTACTTCTCCTTGAGGGCACCCACGGGGTCTGTCACCTTCCGCTTCTCCACCCTGCTGGACAACAACACAGAGGGTTACATACCTCCCAGGCAGCCCCACACAGCCTCACTGGGCTGAAATTGCACACAGGGCTATTCTCTTACTCACACAAAATCTTCCACCCCCTTTTTCTGGACACTACAGATTCTGATGCACAATTGCCCCGCAGAAAGCACTGAAAATAACATGAACACCAATCCCCTCCTTTGGGCAGTAATTTTTTTTGCCTTCAGGCTGATGACTAAAAAAACATTTTGCTCCTGCTCTGCTGTAGTGGTTTATAAACCTCTGCTGTTGTGAAAGGTCATGGAAAACCTTGCATTTAGAGCAAAACTGTCTGAGCAGGAGAAGCTCTAGGGTCCACAGCAGGCAGCCCCTGCATGGAAAAAGAATTGTTTTTGAAAGTTTGCATTTATCTGAAGAGTTAACACTGGGCCAGACTCTGCAGCCCCAAGCGTGCTGAAATCATTAGGTGTTTCATATTTGTTTCCTCCCTCGCAACTGAGACATAATTTGTGTTGAGTTTCTTTGGCAAGCCCATGTGAACAACGATTTAAAAAGTGAGGGACGGGTGGGAGAATTCTGAAGCGGCTCAGAAACCTGAGTTCTTCTGATATCACCTTGGCCCACTCAAATATTTCATGTTTAAGCATCTGAGATGCAGAAATGACCCTAAAGTGAGGCTCCTATTTTTGAAAATATTGGCTTTGCTTCCACAAAATATTCTACTTGCAGGGAAACGGAGGTGTGGAATCACAAAAAAGACAAACTGAGATGTTCTCTAAGGGAAAAAAAGTGTTGAGGAAGTAACTCCAACAAACACAGCTGCATCTTTAAATGGCTGGAATTGAGTCCATCCAGCTAAACCAGCAGAAATCCAAGAGTAAGAGTGATTTTAACTACATTAGTCTAGCATAAATTGAGAGCAAATTATTTTTGCTGCATTTCAGCTGATTGGTGTGTGGATCAAATTACCAAAGAGTTTAAAGAAGAGCCCTGCCGAGTGCAGTCAGCGAGCTGTGCTTAATCTGCATTTAATTCTTCTTGGGTAGAGGGAAAGAGAAGAGCTGGATTGGAAACACAGCCAGAATTAGGGGGCTTTGGAAGGTACATGCTTTTATGGGTCTGAGTTGCCAGAAAAACCAAAGAATAAATAAAAAGTAGCTCCCTGAGCCCCCCTGAGCAGCCCAGCTTTGCTCTCCGTGAGGCACTGAAATACCCAAGGGGACATCCCTGATCCCAGCAGAGCAATCTGGGGAGAGCCCTGCCTGCTCCATGTGCGTAAAACCCGGTGAACTGACAGCATTTCCCCAGCTCTGCCACCTCCCAGCACCAGGAATGGAAACACGAGGTCCAAACAGCCCCGTCAGAGCCGAATTCCGCAGCGCCTGGAGGATTAAGCCGATGGTTTCAGCCCAGTGCCTGAGAACGTCACCCCCACGGGCTGAGCTAAAAACTGCCCCCATTTCAGACTGTCTGGCCACATTAAATTATATCACCAGGAGAAAATGTCAAGGATTTAAGTGGCCTTTGGGAGAAAAAAATGAAGGAGCCAAATGATGTGAGAGAGTCTGATAAAGGGAAGTTTAGAAACAAAATATTTCCATATTTTTCAAGCTGGGACTTGGAAGCTGGGCTGTTTCGCTCATTACATCAGGAGTCTGATTCGCAAGCAACGCCACCGCTGACTTTCTATTTTAACACATGACTAAAACTCTGTGCATCCCATGGAATGCAACAAACGATGCCCCCATCCTTCACTTCCATCTGTCTTCTGGGCCTTCACGGTTTTCCCGAGGCCGCTGTTTTAATTGGCAATGGCTTTTCCAAGCCGTGTTATTTCAGCATTCCTGCTGAGAATGCCCAGAGGTGGCAGGACCCGACAAGGATTCTTCTGCCTTTCTATCCCATTTATTGATTTATTCATTTTTTCCCCCAGGAGTAGTTTTTATGAACACTGTTCACACCATGCCTGATTTCTCCAGGAGGAGATGGCCACGATGGGTGCCAGGCAGGACATGGCACCTCCTGAGTGGGAGGTGTCCCCATCCCAGATGGCATGGTGTGGGCACGTCACCTCCGTGAGCTGGCAGAGCCAGAGACACTCATTTAGCCAGCAGCGAGGGCTCACTAATCCTCATCCCAGCCGACAGATCCTTGGCCTGGCCAGACACTGACATCACTTTTTCCCACAGTTATCAGCCCTGTGACAGCGGCCAGTGGTGACATCTGGGCTGTCGTGGTGCTCGCAGCCCTCTGAGTGCCCATCCCACCGTCACACCACGGTGGCTCTGAGGCTTTCCAGTGCCAGGGACAGGGCAGATCCTGCAGGGGAACAGCCAGTAACCTTCCAGCAGGCTGGGCACAGCAAGGATCACCACGCATTCAGCACAAGGAATGCAAGAACAAAGCGTTCACCTCCATGAGCTGAATCCAGGAGAGCTCCAGGACGAGCACACGTATCCTGATGGATGCTGTGGAGCATTTAGACATGGTAATGGCTAATTTAGATGTGTTAATGTCTAAATCAAACTAATTCAGGACATGCCCTTTCACTGGACTTTGCTAAAATTAAACGTGCCATGTCCACCTTTGCCAAAGGCAATGTCTGGATGGGTAATGAACAAATTTACTGTTACCCTCACCACAAAGTTATAATAATTTTCCTTTGGGAACAGGTTTTATAAAAAGCTCTCAAGCAACTAGGGGCCAAAGTCTTCCCTTTTTGCTTCCTCCTGAATTGATTCCTTCTGGAAGTTTAGCTGACATTTGGATCACTTCACCCAGCCTGCTCTACACACGCCTTCCATGTTCAGCTCACTCTGACGTAACACATCAGGCCCTCCTCAGAACCATCTGTTCAAGTGACACCAGAAAGGCCTTGTTATCTCCCAAGAAAGATAAATCTGTGAGAAATCTATCTGGGAGAGATCTGGGTAGTAACACGCTACCATGTGTTTACACAGTACTTGTTACTCCAAGAGTAACATGTTTCGGCAGGTTGGGTCTGCACCAGCAGCTCCTCCGAATGAAAAGAAACCCAAGAAAAGGCATTCGAATGGAAAAGGGAGGGAGGGAGAAAGAAAGGTGAAGGAGCTCACAAAAGGCCCTCGAGTCAGTCAGTGGGAGAGCTGCATTTCCAGGCTCCCAGGGCTCCTGACTCATTCCCAAGCCATGAGAGCCCAGGGCTCCAAGGCAATCTGAACTCTGCATTCTTATCGAATCAAACCTCTGGAATTTCTCCAGCAGAAGTGCCATCTTAGCGATGGCTCGTGGGAGAGTCCTTAAATAGGTCAAGTTTCTTCTTTATCAAAATAAGGATGTGTTCCTTACACACTGATTATGAGGGCTCCTTGCAATTACTCAGGCCTTTCCATTCGGGAAATTCAATGTGTCGGGAAGTACAAACAACAACAGGAGATGTTCAACCGTTCTTCCCAACCAACCTGCATCCTCCCCTGCCTCAGGGTGTGCTGTCAGCTGGAAAAGGAGCTGGTTAGGGAAAGGCTTAAGGCAGGGTATGTTAATACCTGTAGATGGGGTCCATGAAAAAGGGCGATGGCTTAGCGTAGTGCAGGGAAGGCTGCTGAGGCAGCTGGGACTGGGAAATCTTAGGTAAGACCTCACTTGCCATCAGCTTCCTCTCCCCATAAATGTGGTTTTTCCGTGGCTCTCTCCCTCCGTTCTGGCTGGCTCGGATGCGGTTGCCAATGCTCAGATCCAGTGGCTGCTCCTCCCCTGAGGACGGGGCTGGGAGGACCTTGGGGGGCGGCAGGATTGGCTTAATCTCTTTTGGCTTCGTGGTGAGATCGAAGGGGGACTCCGAGCTGGTGCCACCGACTTTGTGGAGGTCCCTGGGTGACTTTGGTTCTGCCTTGACCAGCAAGTTGTGATTGAGGGTCCGCTCCGTGAAAGGGTAGAGGGAGTGGGGGAAATTGGGGAGGAACTGGAAGGGGAACATGGAATGATACGGGAGGGAACCCATCTTTTTCTCCTGCATCCCCATAAAGCCAGGCCCAAAATACTTCTCTGCGATGGAGGCGATGGCTTTAATAGAGTCATTGGCAGCGCCCGTGGCGGGCAGCAGGTGCTCCTCGGGGGGAGGAAAGAAGGAATGCTGAGAATAGAAGAGAGGGATCTCGCTCGTGGTGTTGGTGGAGCTGGCAGACACCGAGCTGCTGACAAAATCTGGCTTGGTCTCCATTTGTTTGCTCTTGTCTTTCGTTTTGTCCCTGTCACTCTCCGCGTCGCTGTCCAGGTCAGAGCCCGTGCCGGTCGTGGTGTCCAGATCCGTGCCAGTGGTGGTATTGACATCCTCAAAGTCACTGCCATCGGACATGTCACTGTTCCTGGCTTTTAGCTTCTCCAGGTAGGAGTTTTCCAGGCTGCTTTCACATTTCTCCTCCCCTGAAGGAGCCTGGTTGCTGTTGCTCACTGCGGAGATCAGGGGCAACGCCGGGTTCCCGAGGGGGCTGGGGAGCTTCGCGTCCGGAGTGTGGTTGAGGGGACTTTTGAGCAGCTGCGTGGGTGGTAACAAGGGGGGCCTGGGGTACAGAGAAGGTGGAAAAATCCCCGGGAATCCCGGGGTGAGGGCGGGGAATGCTGGAGGGGCCGGCGAGAACGGGAGCCCGCCGGGGTGCGGGCGGGACGGGAAATACTCGTTAAAGCCCAGGCTGGCGTGGTTGAGGTTGGGAGAGGGCTTGGATTTGTCCATGATGGAAGTGGGTGTGAGGGGCAGCCCGGGGGCGAAGATGCCGGTGGGGCTGTAATGGTTCTTGCCCTCGCAGAAGCGGCGGTGCTTGTTGAGGGAGGAGGTAGTGCTGAACATCTGCCCGCAGTCCTTGCACTTGATCTGGGTGCGGCAGTCCGCGTGCATCCGCTTGTGGCGGCACAGGTTGGAGAACTGCGTGTAGGATTTGTGACAGACCTCACCTAAAGCGTCAACAGGAACCAACAACAAAAGCCATATGAAATTAACGGGAAAAAAAATAGAGCGGGGATTCGCCGTGGGGTTCACCAGCCCGCCCCCACACCGCCCCATCCCGGGGATCTCCCGACCCCGAAGAGCAGTGGAACATCACCGCCTTTCCCTTTGGATGAAGCCCATCCTGGAGAATCTGTCAATCCACAGGAAACTGAGGGGTTGTGCTAGCTCTGCACAAAGTCTGGGGGAATTTTCAGGAAAGGTTATCATGGAATCACAGAATGGTTTGGTGGGGACGGGTATAAAGCCCATCTCATCCCCCTGCCAAGGGCAGGGACACCTTCCTCTGCCCCACGTTACTCAAAGCCCTGTCCAACCTGGCCTTGGACACTTCCAGGGATCCAGGACCATCCACAGCTTCTCTGGGCAACCTGTGCCAGGGCCTGGCAACCCTCACAGGGAAGAATTCTTCTATGCATCCAACTTAAATTCAAATTTTAGTTTGAATGCATTCCCCCTTGCCCTGTCACTCCAAAGTCCCTCTCCAGCTTCCCTGTCACCCCTTAATATCCTGAAAGGTACTGTGAGATCTCCACACAACCTTCTCCAGGCTGAAGAAATCTCTCAGCCCGGATCCAGAGGGAAGATGCTCCAGTCCCCTCAGAACACCTTTGCCCTAATCATACACTTTTAATGATAACATCTATTTATCCCAGCTCATCTGCTTCCCATTAGTCCTAGCATGGCTGGAAGCACTGAGGGCTGGAGGGAGAAGAACTTTACTTCTTTAATCAAACCTGCCCTTCCTTAATGCCCTCAGTGGTACATAACCCCTGCAGGGGGATGCTCTATAAATCCCCTGCCAACCAGCCCTGGCTTCTGCCAGCACTGGGATCTCTTTTTTTAATCCTTTCAATCAGTCCAACACCCGTGCCCCGCTAACTGAAGCCACCTCAGCGTTTTCTCTAACAACCTGTAAATACCAAGCTTTCAAAACATGGATTTTTATGACCCCTTTTCACCTCCAGACCTGCTGCTGTGGAAGAAACAGGGCAAAGCGAGACAGAAATCCCACCCCAAACTTTTCTACACATCAAAACACAGTGACTTTTTATTATCTGGTACCTCTTTCAACATGGGAATAAATGTGGTGGTGAGTTAACACACTCCTTCCCCCGGGGAACTGCTGTTATCACCCTTTTGTGAGCAGGGAAACTGAGACAAAGCAGGGGAAGGACATTGTTTGGGCTTGGACAGGCAAGGACATGAATCCAAGTTCTGACACTCCAGCTCAGGGACTGCTCAGGGCTCCTTCCCTCCTCCCAGCTTTACTGAGAGGTGCATGTGAGCATGATTTTCCCTGTATTTTCTCCTAAGTCTTTGGGATTTACTTCAGTGCTTGAATATTGAATGACTGGTGGGAGAGCATTTCACTGGCAGCTCTGAAAATACAACAATATAATAAATTCTAATTGAAATTCAAAGCAGAGATGGATAAAATTTGGATAAAATTCAATGAATTTGACATTTCAGTTCAGATGAGCACCCCAAAATCCAAAGGAGGGTCACTGAAGGCTCTGCTTTCTGACTGCACTGTGAATTCAGGCTGCACTGTCTTTTCCCCAGAGTATTTAATTGTTTGGCCCTGACACAGCCCAGAGCTGCAGGGAAACACAAACAGGACAAGAAAGTCATCACAAGACTTTGGATGTTTGAGCCAATCCTAATTTTTGGATTATTTGGATTATTATTGAGCCAATCCTAATAACTTTAAAATCTTGGATCAGGTCTCCTGAATTACTCTTAGTGCATACACAGAGTTTTATGGCTGTTGTAAGTATTATTTCAGCTACTTGCAAAGAAAAGCTTTATTTGGCTTTTTTACTCCATTTTAAAGGGTTTTCTTAAAAAATATCCAAACAGAGCTCTTAAAAGAAGCACTAGTAAATTTATTATCCATGAAAATTCAACTCTACTGAATTTATTTTCCATGAAAATTCAGCACTACTGAAGTTTATTTCCATGATAGTCTCTTAAATACAACAATCTCTGCTTTTATTTTTTTTTCCCAAGGGAATCAGTAATCATCATCCCTGGAATTGCTCGAAAAACCTGTGGATGTGGCACTTAGGAGTGTGGTTTAGTGATGAGCACAGCAGTCCAAGGGTTGGACTTGATGATCTCAGAGGGCTTTCCCAACTGTAACCATTCTATGATTCCAGGATTCTTCCATTTTTTTACCCCAGGAGTTTTTGCTAGATACATAAATACTGCACAAAATTCCCTAAAGAGAAGTGCTAGAGCTCTGAGAGCTCACATCAGCCTTCTAAAATAAGGAAAACTGGGAAATTTCTGTTAAATCTCCAGTTATCCAATGATTTAGTAGTTCCATGTGAAACAGCCTCTCTTGCCCTCCTGATTTCTTATAAAGTTATAAAGTTACAGGTTTGGGGTCTTTTGAAAGCCAAATATAATATTAAACACAAACACACATAGACCCCTTTTCTTCTACTGAACAGGGAAAAAAACCCAAAACCAACAAATTTTGGGTGAATCCTGACTGTGGATTTGAAGTTGTTAATGGATTCCACATTGATGGACAAAACAACCTGACACATCTGTCCAGGCAGGATCCCTCTGCAGTTGTTCCACACTCTGATTTGCTCTGACAACTCCCTAATTCTGATGAGGTGAGAGTGAGGAGATTATGAGGAGAAATCCCTCATCTCCCTGCAGCAATCCTGGGAGTCAAATTATCCCTTTCATGTGCCCAGTGAAAGATTGCAGCAAAATGAGCGAGAGGAGCATTTCTTCTTCCTCTGCTGACACCCAGCTGATTATCTCAGGGCTCTGATTACCTCGGGACATTAATGAAATGAGTCTCCCAGGATATTCCTGCATGCTGTTCCCATTATTCCAACAGGGCAAAAAAGGCAGGAGTGGGTTCAGTGGCTTCCCTACCGTAACATCAAAGCCTGCAATCAAACCCAGATCCCAGCCCGTGCCTGAGCAACGTGTTCTGAAGTGTCAGGAAGTGATCCCTAAAGTTCCTGGAGCTTTGTTGTGACACCATCCACCTCCCTGCACAGTTACCCAAACCCAATGGGTGCTGTGTCAATTAAAAAAATATACAGCCCTGGGAATGACAAGGACTGAGATGGGTGGCTCTCCAGGGAAAATGCCCTGCTGGAAATATCCCACCAAGGAGAGCACTGAGGACACAGTTCATCTGCTGTTTATTTGGCTCCCAGCATTATCTAGATGAAACATGCAGTAAATAAAGAAGAAAAAACTTTCTTCTGAAAAAAAAACCAAAAACACCTTCTCATCTCTGTGATTATTCCAAGCTCTTTACAACGGCTCCAGGGTTTGAGGCACCCCTGTAAAACATTTCGATCAGGCTGTGCCAGCTATTTATTTATGTCACCAACAGGAACATTCGAAAGCGATTAAGGCAAAAAAAGACGAGAGAAAGAAAAGATATGAGAAAATGGCATCGCTGTGACCGCTGAGAGACTCAGCTTTTAACTTGTCAAGAAAGTCAAAAACCGCCACGAATGTTTGCTGAAAAAACAGGGAGCATGCAAAAAAAACAAAAAAAAAAAGAAAAAAAAAAGGAAAAAAAATTCATCTTGTTCTCTGAGCTCTAAAATTACAGCGGCCGGGGATGGGAGAGCTGGGGGGGCCCCTGCAGGATCCCTGCAATTACGGGCTGGTGATGGCCGTGACAACTTACATATGAAAGGTTTGACAGTGCTGTGGATGTGCTTGTGCTGCTTGAGGCCCGAGGAGGTGGCGAAGGTCTTGCCGCAGTCTGGGCAGGCGTGGGCCCGCGCGCCCACGTGCTGCGAGCGGATGTGCCGCTGGAGGTTGCTGGGGTCCGTAAACACCTGCGGGGAAAAACGCCTTCAGGAGGGGGGGAAACGCACCAGGAGAAGAGCCTGCATGTGGAAAACTTGTTTTTGTTGGGGTTTTCTGCAGTGCTGCTCAAGGCTTGAGGAGCGTGGGGTGGACGGGTGAGGACAGGTCATGAAAGAGCTTCGTTCATTCCCTGCCAGGCTGTGGCACCTCCGTGAGTTGGGGGTGATGGTGGTTGGACAGGTCTGTGGCACCTCCTCGAGTGCTCATGGTTGGGCAGGTCTGTGGCACCTCCCTGAGTGTGTGGTGGTCATGGTTGGACAGGTCTGTGGCACCTCCCTGAGTGTGTGGTGCTCATGGTTGGACAGGTCTCTGGCACCTCCTCGAGTGCTCATGGCCCCAGGTGAATCCCCCAATGGACAACTGTGTCCTGCACCCCCAGGTCCCAGCACCCACTTCCAGGCAAATCCCCCCAAAAAGACACTGTGTCCTGCAGCCTTTTCCCCAAATCCCAGTGAATCCCCCCATGGACACTGTGTCTTGCACCCTTTTCCCCAAATCCCAGTGAATCCCCCAATGGACACTGTGTCCTGCACCCTTTTCCCCAAATCCCCCAATGGACACTGTGTCCTTCAGCCTTTTCCCCAAATCCCACTGAATCCCCCCATGGACACTGTGTCCTGCACCTTTTTCCCCTGAATCCTAGTGAATCCCCCCATGGACACTGTGTCCTATACCCTTTTCCCCAAATCCCACCATGGACACTGTGTCCTGCACCCTTTTCCCCGAATCCCAGTGTCCTCTCCCAGGTGAATCGCCCCTGTGTCCTGCACCCCCAGCACCCTCCTCCAGGTGAATCCCCCAGGCTGACCACGTCCTCACTGTACCTTAACACAGTTTTCACATTCAAACCGTTTCCCACTGTCGTGAGACATTTGGTGACGAATCAGGTTGGATTTCCAGTTGAAAGCCTTGGGACACTGGTCACACTTGTACTCCCTCTCCTCGGTGTGGATCACCATGTGCTGCTCCAGGCTGGCAAAGAGACACAGACTGAGCTTCAGACCACCCAAAGCAGGCACTGAGGCAGGTCTGAGACCCAGAGAGATGGCAGAGATGGTGACAGAGAACCAGCTGTGGGGCCTGGGGGTTTTCCAGATTCTTTGTGCCTCAGAGCAGGAAGGGAGCAGCTCACAGAATCACAGAATTCCCAGAATCACTGGGTTGGAAGAGACCTTCAAGATCATCGAGTCCAACCCAGCCCCAACACCTCAACTCAGCCCTGGCACCCAGTGCCACATCCAGGCTTTGTTAAACACACCCAGGGATGGGGACTGCACCACCTCCCTGGGCAGAACATTCCAGAATTTTATCACTCTTTCTGTGAAAAACTTTTTCCTGATATCCAACCTGTATTTCCCTTGGCACACCTTGAGGCTGTGTGCTCTGGTTCTGTCAGTGCTGCCTGGAGAAAGAGCCCAGCCCCAGCTGAGCACAGGCACCTTTCAGGGAGTGCAGAGAGTGACAAGGTCACCCCTGAGTCTCCTTTTCTCCAGGCTGAGCACCCCCAGCTCTCTCTGTCTTTCCTCACAGGGGTTGTGTTCCAAACCCCTTGACTGTGAGAAGGGCAGTGACACCCAAACACCTTTTGAGGCTTTTGAGATTTATTTCACTGGTGGAAGATGCCCTGCTCTGCCTCAAAATGATGCTGTGTTTATGCACCTTATAAATACCTGAGTCCATTCTCAACAGGGAAAAGGAAAGTAAACCCAGCCTGACCCTAGAGATCCCTGAGGGGAAAAATGGGCCCTTTTTATGGCATCCCCCTGGAGAAAGAGAAGATATTTGCTGCTGAGCCTCTCATGTGTCCATTTTCATGGGCAGCAGGCCCATGGCTTCCCAGAACACAGGGACTCACCGTTGGGAAGAAACATGATAAGGTGCAAACACGTTTCACTTCTAAATGTCAGACATCTTTGATTACTTCACTCAGCAATTTCACCTCCTGCCAACTGGCAGAGTCTCCAGAGCGGGGGGATGATGGCAATCCCGAGTGGCTGCTGGCACAGGGCCACGGCAGGGGTGGCACCTGGTGCTCCAGTGCCCTGGGAAACCTGCCCCTCCCTGCCCAGGAATCCTGCATCTCTCATGCTGGGAATCCTGCACCTCTCAGACCTTAAATCCTGAACCTCTCATGCTGGGAATCCTGCATCACTCATGATGGGAATCCTGCACCTCTCAGACCTTAAATCCTGCACCTCTCATGCTGGGAATCCTGCCCCTCTCAGACATTAAATCCTGCACCTCTCATGCTGGGAATCCTGCCCCTCTCAGACATTAAATCCTGCATCTCTCAGGCCAGAAATCCTGCACATCTCAGGCTGGGAATCCTGCATGCCTCAGCCAGAAAACCTGCACAATTCAGGCTTTAAACCCTTGCACCTCTCAGACCTTAAACCCTTCACTTCTCAGACATTAAATCCTGCATCCCTCAGGCCTTAAATCTTGTATCTCTGAGGCCAGAAATCTTGCACATCCCAGGCCAGGATTCCTGATCCTTTCAGACAGAAATCCTGCACCTCTCAGCCAGAAATCCAGCCCATCTCAGACCAGGAATCCTGCACATTTCAGGCCAGCCCTGAGAAAGAAGGGAAGGAAATCTGCATCCTTTCCTTCCTTGGGGGCAGGTTAACAGGAGTTACAAACACTACTCTTACTGTGAGTTCTTAAGAAAAAACCAGCTCACATGGAATCTGCCCCTCCCTGACACCCCTACACACGGGCATGAAACCATTCCTGCAGAACTTTAAAGCATGGCTGCATTTTTAGAGAAATATTAAAGCTGAACACTACTGGAAAATCCTGCCAGTCTTCAGGGAAGATACTCCCTGGGCATTTTTGGCAAGTTCAGGATCCCAGGAATCATGTCAGCCTTGGTCACTCAACACCCAAAACTCCTCCCTCGGAGCACAGATAGATAATTCATATTCATGGGCATGCCCCTCATAAACTGCCAACCCACTGGTTTGAAGGCAGTAATATTCATTTTGCTCAAGGAATGGTGCTCTTAAAATGACCAGATTTTTAAAACACACACAAAGTAACACAAAATTTTCATGTGCACATCCAAAAATACGCTCCTGTTAACTGTGATTTATGAGTTTATTTTGAGCAAATATGGACAAGCTAACACGCTGTTCAGAGGCAAGTACCTACTGGGATTAGCAAAACATTTATTTATTTAGTCAGCTGCTAAATGCTCAATTTCAGGTCCCCAGTGGCATCCTTGATTTCATCTGTATTAACTTTGAAAAATTCTAAGACCATCCAGGCACTCTGAGCGGGTTCATTTTGTGTTTTAGTGACTTTAAACTTGGCAGATTGATGGGGGAGAGGCTGATGTGGACATTTCCTCTCCACCCCACCAATCCACCAGCATGTCAAAGGCTGAACGAGGATTCTGCTGACTCTCTTTTCCCTTGTCAAAAAAAAAAAAAAAAAAAAAATCAGCTTTGTGTTACTTATCCCAAAATATTGGGTGTAAAAGGCAAAAAACCCAAGGCCACAGTGCCCCTAGGCAGCCAGGAATACACAGAGGGTACAAATAGGATACAACACACACATTTCAAAAGGTTATTTCCTAATTAATATAAAAATTAGTTATTTCCTTGTTAACATAAAAATTAGAGAGCGCTGGAAACTAAAGAGGAGAGAGCTCCTAACACTGATAGATAAAAGAATCAGAATTTTTACTAAAATCCATAATATTGAAAACATTTATAGGAAGTTCTCCTTGTCTTGTCAGTTAAAAAAAAAAAGAAAATTGCAGCCTCTTATTTGTAATGGGAGTACCCAACATAGAGCCATGAGGTGAGGATTAAAAAACCACACTGGGCTAAGAGGATCCCACACAGTTATCCCAGATTCTACAACTCCCAAGCTCTTTTCCATGCAGATATAGGGAATGTTCTGCAGGCTTCACCTTTCTCTGCATCTTTTAAAATAGATTTTTTTTTCCCCTCGCTTCCTCACCCAGATCAAAGAGCTGAAAGTATCAATGTAATTAAGTTCAAAGTGACAAATGCAGGTTTTTAAATGTTAAACTGAAGTGAAACAGGGGCTTTAACCTCGAGGTTTTTGCTGTGCTCAGGCAGAGCCTGGCAGGGGATTGCCAGTTCTCACAGTTTTATAACAAATTTTGTGGTGCACGGGGTTTGTTCACCCAAGAAGGCAAAAGAAATGAGTATGTGAGAACTTCAGCCTCCGGTAAACACAGAAAACTCTGCTTTTATAGAATTTTATAAAGGCTTTTATCAAGGCTTAGGATGCAAATAAACACAATCTTAAACTGATTTTAAAAAAAACCTCAACTTTTAAAGCTGGCTCCTAATATTTAACTATCTGAGTCTCACTTTGCCAATGAATTAGAGAGCTCAAAGATTGCTGTGTTAGAGCTGCATTTCATTACTACCACATTCTGCTTTTCAAAAAAATCAGATTTTAAGTTACAATCTGAGTTTAAATATTTTCCCTTTTAAAGAGAAGTTTAATTCTTATTTACAGTTGCCATATAATCATAATAATAACTGAATAATTGTTGCAAATTAAAAAATGAGCTGGAGTTATCCAGCTTCCAATCTTCTTCTTTTTCCTTTTCACATTTCTGTCACAAGAACATTTGGTGGACACAGAGAAAATTAAAAATTTGATTGGGATAGAGTTTTTTAATTGTTCCTGCCAGATCAAATAGGAGCTTGTGGCCACATCACGAGTTTTAGGGCATTGACACCTCTTTAAAACCACTCATCTCAAATGAGCAAGAATTAAATTTAAGAGAAGCCTTCCTGCACATGTTGACTGAACTAATACTGGTGTTTTTTTCCTTCAGAACAAGAGAGCAGATGGTGGAAAGATCCACCCAAGTGTCTCAGAAAAGAACCCCTTAAAATTCCCACCAACAACCCTTGGGTGCTTCTACCAACAGGCAGTGAAAAGCACAGGTCTGTGAAATCAAGGTGGAATAAAACACTGCCCAAGAGCTACAGAGGCCCCAAAGTGAGCATTCCTAAACCTCATAGGGAATGGGGAGGTTACCAGGGAGAAAGGAAAGGTTGATCCCAAAAGAATATTCCTAAAGCCCATGGAGGAAAGAAAGGTTGATCCCAAGAGGAACATTCCTAAAGCTCATGGAGGAGGGAAAGGTTGATCCCAAAAGGAGCATTCCTAAAGCTCATGGAGGAAGGAAAGGTTGATCCCAGAAAGAACGTTCTGAAATGCTATGGAGAAAGGAAAGGTTGATCCCAAAAGAATATTCCTAAAGCTCATGGAGGAAGGGAAGGCTGATCCCAAAAGGAGCATTCCTAAAGCTCATGGAGGAAGGAAAGGTTGATCCCAAAAGGAGCATTCTGAAGTTCTATGGAGGAAGGAGAGGTGTCTATGGGGAAAGAAAAGGTTTATCCCAAAAAGAACATTCTAAAATTCTGTGGAGTAAGGAAAGGTTTATTCCAGAAAGAAGATTCTGAAATGCTGTGAAGGAAAGGTTTCTATGGAGAAAGGAAAGGTTGATCCCAAAAGGAACATTCCTAAAGCCTATGGAAGAAGGAAAGGTTTCTATGGAAAAAGGAAAGGTTTCCATGGAAAGAGGAAAGGTTTTTATGGAGGAAGGAAATGCTTCTATGGAAAGAGGAAAGGTTTTTATGGAAGGAGGAAAGGTTTTTATAGAAAGAGGAAAGGTTTTTACGGAGGAAAGAAAGGTTTCTATGGAAAGAGGAAAGGTTTTTATGGAGGAAGGAAAGGTTTCTATGGAAGGAGGAAAGGTTTTTATGGAGGAAAGAAAAGTTTTTATGGAGGAAGGAAAGGTTTATCCCAAAAGAACATCCCTAAAGCCTATGGAGGAAGGAAAGGTTTCTACGGAGGAAGGAAAGGTTTCTACAGAGGAAGGAAAGGTTTCTATGGAGGAAGGAAAGGTTTCTACGGAGAAAGGAAAGGTTTCTATGGAAAGAGGAAAGGTTTCTACGGAGGAAGGAAAGGTTTCTACAGAGGAAGGAAAGGTTTCTATGGAGGAAGGAAAGGTTTCTACGGAGGAAGGAAAGGTTTCTATGGAGGAAGGAAAGGTTTCTACAGAGGAAGGAAAGGTTTCTATGGAAAGAGGAAAGGTTTTTATGGAGGAAGGAAAGGTTTTCATGGAGAAAGGAAAGGTTTTTATGGAGAAAGGAAAGATTTTATGGAGGAAGGAAAGGTTTTCATGGAGAAAGGAAAGGTTTCTACAGAGGAAGGAAAGGTTGATCCCTTCAGTCCTCCCCACCGCCCCACTTTGGCCAGGATGCAGAGGGGAGGCCAGAGCAAGGTCTGGCTGTCAGTGGGTACCTGTATTTGTTGGGGAACATCCTCTCACAGTCCTTGCACTCGTAGACCTGTCCATCTCCAAGGCCTTCCTGCTTGATGTCGTCGCTGAGGCTCTCGTAGAGGGCCCCCACGGCCCCGCAGCCGTACTTCTTGTGGCGCCGCAGGTCCAGCTTGGACTGGAACAGCTCATCACAGTCCTCACAGCGGAACGAGGGCTCCTCTGCAACACACACAGCAGCCCATGGTCAGCCCTGCCCCAGGAAACACAACCAGAGAGCAGCAAAGCTCCCCCAGTCCAGCAAACAAACAAACAAAGAGAGAATTTGCAAGTGAGAGGGGAGAGAACCCAAGGGAGGCAGTGCCAGCAGCTGCTTTCACTTTAAGCATTAAGAGAGAAAAAAAAAATCAGATCACACAACCAGAGGAGATCTTGTTTTCTTTGTGTCTTGGCCTCTGCTGAGATGGAGAGACCTGCAGGGATTGGGAGACACACAAAATTCTGGGCTCATTCCGGGGTGCTGCGCTTGTCTGCAAGGAGGGGGTTTGAAATTATGAAATTATGAGTTTTCCTCAGAAGGGGCTGCCAGGGAAAAAGGAACACGCCAGACTCATATAAACACAGATAGTGAATAAAGCAGACTGCCACAGCACAAACCTGGAGAAGCTTCTTTCTAAGAAAGTGTCTGTCTAACGTTCTCCTCTCATTTTCCACTGCAGGAGCTCAGGGCTCCATCAGCCCGAGGAGTCCCAGCCCAGAGCACCGTGGAAGGAAGAGCAGGGAGCCAAAGGCTTTGTTGCTCTGCTCTTGGCTTTTTTTTTTTTTCCTTTATTTATTTTTTTTTTTAAAAGTTCTAATGCACATAATAAATTACTGTAGTCAAGGTCAAACAAATTAAAAAGAGGGCAGCTATTATTAAGTTTACAAGGCAGCATCCTGACCATGGTGCCAAGCCAAACAATCAGCTCAGAGCTGTAAATTTTCCAGGAGAACAAGCTCTGTGAGGGAGTCGGGATAGCTCTGGGTTTCTCCACCCTGGAACAGAAGCTTTCCAGCCCCCTGTGAGTCACTGGAGCCACATTTCCCTGTCCTCCCCTACCCTCTTCCTCCATGCTCTGAGGTTCTCTTTCTCTGATAACTGCACTCCCAGAAGGAGCAGCCTGTGGGGATGCATTATCTCTGAGGGAGGAGTGGGAATATTCTGAGAGCTGCAGCCAAAGGTGATGCTGTGCTGGAGCTGATCCATGCCCTGCTCTGCAGAGAGGGGATGTTGGGGTGGGATGTGGCCACACTCACGTTCTCAGGGCAAAATCTTCAGCCCCTTTGCTTCAAAGTCTTGTTTACATCAAATTTTGCACAACTGCAAACACTTAGGCTGAGCTTAAAGGCCTGGAATGGTGTTTTATATAAATCAAGGTTAATTTTGTTATGAGTGTGACAGGAGTGGAACCATGGGCAGCGTCACACCCAGAGACCTCTGTGCTCCTACCTGGGCACTCACCTCCCATCTCCCTTTCTCTGCTTAAACCTGAGTTTAAAACTGAGCAAGGCAAGGTCCCAGGGGCTGCTGCAGCAGCGATGTGGGCAGAGGAAACCCTCTGCACCCTCTGCACACCTACACGGAAAGTACTGACACGGGGAAAATCAAACCCAGCTGAAAAAGAAAGTATCACCAAAACTCAGCCAGCACAGCCTGGCTGAGCCACCCTCAGTATTTGAGGGAATGACAGGCAAATGAGAAATATCCCCTGTGGTAATTGCAGAAAAGCAGAATTAAATGTGGATGGAACTTCAGAAGTGCCATTGCACCAAAAAGATTGGGTTTTGTACGTTGGGTGATGTGGAGAAATGTCTCTCACTACTGAGTGATTTTTTTCCTGAATAATAGAACTTGACACAAAACTTTACTTCCTACAGAACCAGGAGCTCTGATTTTGGGGGTTTGGCAGAGGTTTTAGCATCCCAGCAGCCTGCCCAGGGCTCCCAGAGCCACCCACACCCACATGGATGATCCCACAGGGCTGCAGCATCTCCTCAGCTCACAACACAGGGGTGCAAAAAGAAATAAAGTCCAGCCAGTCAACAAAGGGATTTTGACTAAAAAAGAAGACCTGGGGAAAGAAAATACCCAATTGTTCTCATATCAGCTCATTTCAAGGTTTATACACTCTGAGATTGAGGCAGCAGCCTCACCATGGGGTGGGTCAGGCCCTGCTCTGTTCCTCAGAGAAATTCTCTTTACTGCATTTTGTAGAGCAGGACCAATGTTTATCTCATGTGTGTCATGTCCCTGGGGAGGGAAACCTGGAAATCAGGACACCATAACAGCAGTATGGAGAGACTACCATTAAAATAATCCAAACTACTTTTTATGAGTGAAAAGAAGAAAAAAAGTGTAGCATCAAACTCCAGAGACATGGAACTTCTCTGGTAAGGTGTTTCTCCACATCAGAGCCAACATTTCCCCTCTTTGCTCTCTTGTAAATGCAGCAGTGGCTTAACCAGGAAGGAATTTTTGGAGGAGTGACTGAAATCCTCCAGGCTGGGAAGCCCCAGGTCCCTTCACCTCTTAACAAGCTCCTACCAAACTCCCAGTGTCCCTCAAGCTCCACCTGGCAAATTCCCAGACCTGAAAACACTTGGAATGAAGGAAACAGATTTTTTTTTTCCTTTCCTTTCTTTTGACTTCAGAGAAAACGCAACAAAATTCCTTCCACAAATCCAGGTGGAATTCTTCCTGCTCCAGTTTGAGATTTCCATGATTAATTGCAGTTTATTTCACCCAAACTCTCCTGTAGGAAGCAGAAATCCTCTCTGGGTTTGGAGAATCATTTCCTCCATACCTGGCTGGAGCTGGATCAGTGCCTCCCCTCCCCACCCTGCCACTGCCCTGCCTGCTCTTACCAGTGACACATTTTTGTCCTTTCTGTGAGCTTACAGGGCAGGGAAAGAGGTGAAACACCTTAATTGCCTCAAGAATATTTTAGAAAAGAGATTTAGCTTCTCATTCTTCTGGTCCTTTGCCATATCTCACCCAAATCATACAGAATCCAAGAGAACATCGAACATAGCAGCTTTTCCACCTGGAGGAGAGGAAAAGCAATTCCTGTGCTTCAGAGTATCTGGGTTTGGAAAAAGAAATTTGTATTGAAAGGAGGCTTAGAGAGCTGACAAAAATATGATTAAAAGCCTTGTAGCCACGTGTTCTTCTTGTTGTAAATCCTGTTTTGATGCTCAGACAGGATACAGAGAGGAAAACCAGATCAGGTGGGAGAGCAGCTGAGGGTGGGGAGGCCCTGGGAGAGTAGCTGTGGCTGCCCCTGGATCCCTGGAAGTGTCCAAGGCCAGGCTGGAGGGGACTGGAGCAGCCTGGGCCAGCAGAAGGTGTTCCTGCCACGGCAGGGGGTGGGATAAAATCATCCTTCAGCTCCCTTCCAGCCCAAACCATTCCATGAGAACTGTTCCACATCCATCCCCCATTCCCTGGGCATTCCCAGCAAATCTCAAACCAGACCCCTCAACAAACACCCTGCAGGGGAAGGACCTGAGCCTGGCTTAGGATCAGACCATGCCCTGCAAAACCAAAACCTAAACCAGCTCAGGGCTGAGCTGAGACCTGGTGTTGATTCTGTGTCTGTACCTCACACCCACTTCGTAGGCTCCAGCTTCATTCAACTGTTCCTTTTTTCCCTGCCTGTAAGTACCAAAAATAAAAAGGTCACCCTTCAAAGCACGTTCTCATTAAAGTTTTCCCCTTTTTTTTTTTTTTTTTCACAAAAATACTGCCCTTCACAAAGGTAACTGTGTGACAGGGAAAAGGGGCTGCAAAGAAAAGAGCAACCCCAGTCACACCGAAATTGCTGCCTGCTCTCTGTGTCGTGTTTGTCAAATCTATGGTTATATGTGCCTATCTGAAGTTCCATCAGCAACACTCAGGACAAAGCAGGAATGTAACAGAAAAATAAATCAGTGCCTAATAGCTTTCAGAGAAACCAAGGGGAACACAATTATGTGGCATCTACATGCTAATCTACCAGACTCGAATCTCAAAGGAGTTCAAGTGCCCTACTCAAAATTCCTGCAGTGATAAGGGGTCTGCTGTGTTTGGCTGGGGTTGGGAGGAAAGATTTTTATGATAATTATCTTTGTGCGGAACAATTTTGCATTTTCTCTCCTGTTAATTCCAAAGTGAGCTGGGGGTGCGAGGCAGCAGGAAGATAGCCCCGCTGAAAGTAAAAAGTATTAAGGAGTCAAATATTTAATGTTGGACTGGCATAATTTGACAGCAATTATGCAGCAAAAGCACTAGACACCGTTACCAGGAAGATCCAGAGAAATGTTCCATAATGACAGAGATGGAAAACAAGGAGCACTTTTTGCTTGTTCACATAAAAGCCTGCTAGAAACTGAAATGCAGAACAGCGGTGAGTTTTCATTCAGATTTCTCCTTGACATCAAAAAAAACAACAAAAAAAAAAGGTGCAGAAATTATTCATCTCTGTGTGTTGGTCTTGAGAAAATCATTAACTATTTTGGGGGGGAGAGGTGTGAAAAAATAGTCCCAAACTTGGTATGAGTGAGGCAGCAAATACCACACTTCACCCCCAGCCCTTCAGCAAACAAACTTCCAGCAGCACAAATCCTCAAACTATCTAATTTTCCTGAAATATTGGGAACTGATTGTGCAGGATTTTGCTGCAAATTTGCATCAGAAATTATACTTATGTATAGGTAAAAAAAATAAAAAATGTATTGTGGGGTGCACTGAGAGAACTCCAATTTCATAAATTAATTTTATAGAGCATTATCTTCCACTACTAGTTTAAAAACCCCTGGTAAATGAGAATTTACCAGTATTTTTAGACATTAGTTATAGAGTATTTATAGAAATAAATCATGCAATAATGATGTTGGGCACATCCTTCCCAGTTTTCCTCAGAGGTCACTTCCTTGCACAGCATCTGTAGTGTCAGAGTCCTGGATGAATGTGGGAAAAAAACATCCTAAGAGAGGAAAAACCAGTGCTGGGAGCAGCCTTAGATTTCCAGAACACTCCATGTGTGTGTCCTGCTACCTGCTCACAGCTGCTGCAGAGAAAGATGAGGTGTCTTTATTCCAGCAATAATAATTTTAGTGGTGACTCTTCCACCTCCTGCCTGGACTTTTCCAGATTCCTTAAATCCCTGCAGCCTGGTGCTTACCAAGAGGGATGTTTTCCATCCTTGGGGTGGTTTGGCCATTTTTATTAAACCCAAAGGCACCTGGGGATGGAAATGCACCTCTGATCATACCCAAACCCACAGAGAGAAGGGAATTAGACTGATAAATGGAAGAGGCACCTCTGATCATACCCAAACCCACAGAGAGAAGGGAATTAGACTGATAAATGGAAAAAATACCTCTGATCATGCCCTGATCATACCCAAACCCACAGAGAAAAGGGACTGAGGCTGATAAATGGAAAAGGCATCTATGATCATACCCAGACCCACAAAGAGAAGGAACTGAGGCTGATAAATAGAAAAGGCACCTCTGATCATACCCTGATCATACCCAAACCCACAGAGAGAAGGAACTGAGGCTGATAAAAACTCAATGTTGTGGACTGAGCCTCTCTCACCAGGAAAAGAGTGAAAATGAGCACAAAATCCATTCAGAAACAGAAGGGCAGGTGCTGGCCTGGGTTTTGTCAGGTTTTATTCCCTGCAGAGAGGAGCAGAAGCTCCTGGGGAGCCTTACCTTCCATGCTGGGTGCCATGTTCCCCAGGGAATAACCTCCTTCCTTCAGACACACCAGGAGCTCTTCTCCCGGCTCAATCTCTTTAATAACTTTATAATAGACCTGGGGATCACAAACAGAACACACAGGGTGAATATGCAAAGGATTCTGGTTTATGTTTTAACCAATAATTCAAATTATTTTCATTAATAGGGGAGGCTGTCCCTTGATTTGGGATAATTGCTGCTCAGAGCTCGTTTTCCTGCCTTTATTTGACTCTTTGGGTGTCAGTTTCACAGGGTTTGGACAATGAAAAAATATTTTGGGCAACAAATTATCTCTCCCTCAAATTACAATAAATCTTCCCATTTTTCTCCTGTCCTCCTATGAGCTCAGTGTGTTTGTCACAGTGAAGGGAAATTAAACTGATGGAATTGTCATTTTTAAAGCTCTGCTCTCTGAGCCTCATGGTTAGAGCTGAGTTATCACATCTCCACAGAATTATTTTACTGATAATTCACCCCAACAGCCTAGACCTGACCCCTAAACAAAGACATGAACCACTCCAGGTGAGCAGTTTGTCCACATTCTGAGCTAAAATAAAATTTAAAAAAAAATTTTAAAAAAATAAAATACATTAAAAATAAAATAAACCAGCCCAGACCTGACCCCTAAACACAGACATGAACCTCTCCAGGTCAGCAGTTTGCCCACATTCTGAGCTCCTGTCTGACTTCATTTTTGGGGATTCCTCTGCAAAATAAAAATTGTCTGAAATTTTCCTTTTTCTTATAACCTTTTTCATTTGCACTTCAGTGCTCCTCCCTGCTTGTTCTACAAAAAGAGCTTTTCCCAGGTCCAAACCACAGTGAATTTCAGTGGAAAAGTGCCTGAAAAAACCCCAAAAAGCAGTGAGCCCAGAGCTCAGGACTGACTCAGAAAAACAGGACTTGGGATGGGCAAAGCTAAGAGAAAAAAATAAGATAAAGTAAGATAAATAAAATGCATTAAGATAAAACAAAATTTAAAAATCATTAAAATGAAATGAAATGAAATGAGATGAAATGAAATGAAATGAGATGAAATGAAATGAAATGAAATGAGATGAAATGAAATGAAATAAAATAAAATAAAATAAAATAAAATAAAATAAAATAAAATAAAATAAAATAAAATAAAATAAAATAAAGCAAACCAGCCCAGACCTGACCCCTAACACAGCCATGAACCTCTCCAGGTGAGCAGTTTGCCCACATTCTGAGCTCCTGTCTGAGCACAGACCTGGCCCTTGCACACTGCCCTGAGCACAGCTCTGTTCTCCTGGACCTTTGTCACTGCACCAGGAGAAATCTCAAAACAGAAACAGGACCCAGACAGGGGCAGAGCCCACTCACCTCATCCCCACTGTCCCACCCCACACCCCACAGACACACAGGGCAGGGCTCCAGGGACAGCTGGCTCCCACCTGAGCCTCATCCCCTCCCCTGCACCTGCTCCAGGAGCTCTTTTGTCTTTTGTCCCCAGGAGATTCAGCATCCTCCAGATTTTTCCCAAATTTTTGGAGTACACTGGACCCTGTCCTGACACAAAACCCTGAGAATTCACCTGGTAACTGTTATTAACTTCCAGGGTTTTTTAGCACCGCATTTAACAACAATCCAAGAAATTCTGTTTCAGGGTAAAAACCACATTTCAACCAGAGCAATTCCCGAAATTTGCTGCCACTCTGCCTCTGCTACCCTGTATTTGTGGGGAAGGAACACACACAGCTCCCCAATTCCCGCCTGGCTTGCATTAATTGTGTCACCACCGTGCATTTCTGTTCCCAGAGTCCCTTTCCCTCCCTCCTGGCACGGCACACGAGGCTTTGGCAGATCCCGGCCCGGCGGGAGCAGCGGCTGCCCGGGATGCTCCCAAAATTGTCCTCGGAGCTGCGGCTGGGGGGAGATGTGATGGCAGGGACAGGGACGTGATTCCAGGGACAGGCGGCTGCAGGGACTAGGGACACCGCTCCCAGAGTGGCAGGGACAGGGGACACCGCTCCCAGAGCTGCAGGGACAGGGGACACCGCTCCCAGAGCTGCAGTGACAGGGGACATCCCTCCGAGAGCGGCAGGGACGCGGGACGTGATTCCAGAGCTGCAGGGACAGGGGACAACGCTCCAAGAGCTGGAGGGACAGGGGACATCCCTCCGAGTGCTGCAGGGACAGGGGACACCGCTTCCAGAGCTGCAGGGACAGGGGACATCGCTCCCAGAGCTGCAGGGACAGGGGACATCGCTCCCAGAGCTGCAGGGACAGGGGACATCGCTCCAAGAGCTGCAGGGACAGGGGACATCGCTTCCAGAGCGGCAGGGACAGGGGACATCGCTCCCAGAGCGGCAGGGACAGGGGACATCGCTCCCAGAGCTGTAGAGACACGGGACATCGCTTCCAGAGCGGCAGGGACAGGGGACATCGCTCCCAGAGCTCTAGGGACACGGGACACCGCTTCCAGAGCGGCAGGGACAGGGGACACCGCTCCCAGAGCGGCAGGGACACGGGACATCGCTCCAAGAGCTGCAGGGACGCGGGACATCGCTCCCAGAGCTGTAGGGACACGGGACATCGCTCCAAGAGCTCTAGGGACACGGGACATCGCTCCCAGAGCTGTAGGGACACGGGACATCGCTCCAAGAGCTCTAGGGACACGGGACATCGCTCCCAGAGCCACCACGCGGTGCGGCGGGGACCGTAGGGCGCGGTTGCCGCTCAGAACTTTCCCTCCGCACCGAGGTCAGGACGCTCCCGAGCCACCAGCCCGCGCTCCACCGGGACGGGCCGCGATCCGCCCCGCTCCCCGCGCCGCTTCCCGGCCCCGGTTCCGCAGGAGCGCTCGCAGCTCCACGAGCGGAGCCGTTCTCCATCCCGCGGGATGATCACGATCCCCATCCCTCGGGATAATCAACTCCCTCCGCCGCCCCTGCCGCTGCCCGCCGCCTCCCGATCCCGTCCGGCGGGGAAGGGCGAGGGCTCCCAGCAGCCGTACCGGGGCTCCCCCCTCTCCCCGGGACACACCGAGAAAAAGTTGCCGGTGGGGCGCTCCCACAGCTGCCGGGAGCGAGAGCAAGATGGGGCCAGGACCAGGACTGGGACCGGGACGGGGATGGAGATGGGGATTGGGATAGGAATTGGGATGGGGATCGGAACTGGGATTGGGATGGAGATGGAGGTTGGGATCGGGATGGGGATCGGGGCCCGAAGCGCGGCCCCTGCCCGCCCCAGCAGGTGGCAGACGCCGCCCGCCACCGGCCCCGCCGCCGCCGCGGGGACCCCGCCGGTGCCTCGGAGCCGGTGCCGGGCAATGCGAACGGAGCGGGCCGGGCCGGGCCGGGCCGGGTTCCCCTGACCTGCTCGCTCCTGTCCCGCGGCCGCTGCGCTCCTCCGGTGCCGGCGGCCGGGCCGATCGGGGGGAGGGCAGGGAAGGGAAGAGGAGGGAACGGGAGGGGAGGGAAGGGAAGAAGGGCAGCCGGGCCGTGTCTGTGCAGCAGCTCCAAGGCCGGAGCAGACGGAGTCACAGCCGCCCCCATGACCGGGGGGCTGCGGGGCGGCACCTACAGCGAGCTCCGGTACCCAGGGCTGTGACACGGCCCTTACCGGGGGTACGGACCTTACCGAGCACTCGGTACAGCCCTAACCGAGCGCTGTGACACGGCCCTTACCGAGCACCCGGTGCAGCCCTCACTGAACACCCGGGAGAGCCGGTACCGAGCTCCGGTACAGCCTTAACCGAGTGCTGTGACACAGCCCTTACCGGGGGTACATCCCTCACCGAGCACTCGGTACAGCCCTAACCGGGAGCTCCGGTACCGAGTACTGTGACACAGCCCTTACCGGGGGTACAGCCCTCACTGAGCATCCCGTAGAACCTTAACCGACTGCTCTGACACAGCCCTTACCGGGGGTACAGCCCTTACCGAGCACTCTGTCCAGCCCTAACCGGGAGCTCCGGTGCATCCCTTAGCGAGTGCTCTGACACATCCCTTACCGAGCACTCTGTCCAGCCCTTTTCGGGAGCTCCGGTGCATCCCGGTCCTCACCGAGAGGTTGGCGGCCGTGCCTCCCTCCCTCCCTGCCGGGCTGACACCTCCCCGCAGCCCCGGTGCGGATCAGCGGTGCCTGAACTCCGAACTCAGCCGAGCTCCGGCACCCAGCGTTGCCCGGGCATCTCTCGCTGGGAGCTTCAAAGCAGGGATGGTGACAAACACAAAGATTTGGGGTGGGAAATGAAATCCCACTGCTGACAAAACACCTCAGACTGCCCAGACACCCATCCCTGCACTGCCAGGATCCTCGCTGTGGTTCCAGCCCTGATTTCCATTGCTTTGGAACAGTTCTCCCAGTGCAGGCACATCTGTCCCCATCCAGCTGGGAGTCCCAAAATGGGAGCTGGTGCTGCGGGCAGGATCTGGGATCTCCCTGGAGCTGTTCACCTCCAAAATCCCAGGTGGAAACTGACACAGGCTGACACAGGACACAGGTGAGAACATTGCTGAGACCCCTTCTCCACCCAGCCCAAGGAGCTCATTTCTGGGGATTCCTCTGCAAAATAAAAATTGTTTAAAATTTTCCTTTTTCTCATTATCTTTTTCATTTGCACTTCAATGCTCCTCCCTGCTTGTTCTACAAAAAAAGCTTTTCCCAGGTCCAAACCACAGTGAACTTCAGGGGAAAAGTGCCTGAAAAAACCCCAAAAAGCAGTGAGCCCAGAGCTCAGGACTGACTTGGAAAAACAGGAGATGGTGTGGACCAAGCTAAGAGAATAGAATAGAATAGAATAGAATAGAACAGAATAAAATAAAATAAAATAAAATAAAATAAAATAAAATAAAATAAAATAAAATAAAATAAAATAAAATAAAATAAAATAAAATAAAATAAAATAAAATAAAATAAAATAAAATAAAATAAAATAAAATAAAATAAAATAAAATAAAATAATATAAAATAAAATAAAATAAAATAAAATTGCCATTAACAGATGTGCAGCTGGCAGCCCAAACCAGCACTAAAACAGCAGCTGTGGTCTAAAAGGTCCATCAAGTTCAGAGATAGCCACAAATTTTACAGGGAAAAATCCTTCAGAATGGCCCTGCCAAGGGCTAACACTGCCCTGGTCTCCTTTTCCTTTAGCTCCTTTTCCACCCCTGTTTGTTCTCAGAATAAAGTAGCTCCTTGTATTTCAAAACATCTCCTGCAGTCCTTCCAGAAAATAGGACAGGCTCCTTTAATGATCAGGGAAAAGTCACATTAATTTCATCAAACATTTCATTATGGTAATTAACTTCATCTTTCAGTCATACTGCTGATGGTCTGTGCTCATCAAAGACTTTTTTATTTGTCGTGCACTGAAAAAGCTCAGATTTACTAATCCAGCAGAAGATTTACATTCACAAATCAATTCTGTTTGTTTATAGAAAAGTTCCACACTTGATCATTTCGTGCTTCCCACCACAGCATGGGCAGCTCTCCAAATTACCAGCTTTGTTTGACACTAAATAGTTAACAGGATAAGTAGGGCTTGGTGGTACTGAGAATACTCCTTTTCTTGATTTTTATCAAAATTATTCCGGGCACGGGGTGTTGAAGAAAGAAAAAATAAAAGGAAAGGGGAAAAAAAGCAAACAAGCAAAAAAAAAAACCTCAAGAAACTCAACACCCCAAAAAATAAACTAACAACCAAAACAAACAAAAACAAATAAACAAACAAGCAAAAAGGGAAAGTAGAAATAACCCAGAGGAATCCTGTTCCAGCCTGGGTTGATACAGGGATCTGCTGCGGATGTGAACTTGGGGCAGCAGAAATCAGGCTCTGGCTGTCTAATTTTGCTGCTAAAACAGAACAATTTGGTACAATCACTGAAATATCATCCCTGCAGAACCACAACAACCACAATCTGGGGTTTTTCTTGCTCAGAACCCAGCAGCACCTCACCTTTCCACTGAGAAAAATAATTCTGGAGCAGACAGATCCTGGGAGTGAGGTTCAACCATTCCCAGAGTCACAGCAAGGGATGGAGATGGAGCACAGTGAGAGGGAAAAGTCCATCCCAGAATTACCTCATTAATCAGGGCCCTTCCTAAGAACCAGCCCCATTTCTCTGCTGCAGGGATTTTTATTTATCTGAGCTTCCATATGTTTGTACTTCAGGGGGAAAAGAGCATTCAAAGGGGAGAAGAAGCTGCTGTGTTCACCTAAAATCAAAAACCCACCCACAGACACATCAGAGCAGCAGAAGAGCTCAAAACCTCAAAACCAGCCTGAAAAAAGGTTCTTTGTGTCCTTGTCTCACCACTAACTCACCCCATGGGCAGCCCAGTGAGGATCTGTCCCTCCTGCTCCCTCAGACCTGTCTGTGTGTCCAGCTCTGCACAGGGAAAATTTGGCCTCAGGAATGTCCAGCCAGGACAGGGCTCACATTTTGCTTTTGTTCCTTTGTTTTCCTCCTTTGGAATTGCCTCCTCTTTGTTTCTACCCAGCCACATTGCTGATTTCCTCTTTTTAAGGCTCTTTGTGAGTTGGGAATCCTGACTGGAGTTACCAAATCTCTATAAAATACACCCAAAATCTCTGCATTACACACACACCTCACACTGGCTGATTAAACACAGACCTGATCTTTTTTTTCTGTCTCCTTTTACTCCTTTTTCCCCCCAATATCTGCACCCCAACTAAAAGCAGCAGCTGTCACCCTGATCATTATCAATATATAGTAATTATATTCATGGCCATGAGCTAATTACTATATTAGCTCATAATTACTATATATCATAAATATATTATTTTGTAGATTCTGTTTAGTATCTCAGACTCTTGAACTGCTCAAGTATTTTTCTTCTCCAGGCAGAAGTAGCAACAGCAAAAAATAAAACATTTTCCTTTTAGTAAAAGATATCATTTATCTACCATTTTTTCCAGTCCTCCTTCAGAATCACAATTATCTCCAACAATCAAGGATCTTCTTTTCAAATACCTCTCCAGCACGAATAAATAAAAAGAAAACTGGCTAATGTTATTCTACATGTGAAAATTGGCTTTGTAATTGAAAAATTGTGAATGAAATATCTCAATTAACCTCTTTCTTGACAGAGAAATAAATACATTTAAAATATATTATAATCTGTTAATGGAGAGAGAGAGGGGGGATATAATTGAGTGGTCCAGATCTTGCTGTCAATTACTTCACTAAGAATGCAGGAAAATTCTCTGTGCATTCCTGGGACTGGTCCTGAGTTACAGGAGTAAAGAAAAACAGAAGGATCCTGAGTCAGGGGCTGGATCCTGAGTCAGGGTCTGGATCCTGAGCCAGGGACCGGATCATGGGTCAGGGACTGGATCCTGAATTAGGGAGAGGATCCTGAATTAGAGAGAGGATCCTGAATTAGGGAGGGGATCCTGAGTCAGGGTCTGGATCACAAATCAGAGACTCGATTCTGAATTAGGGACTGGATCACAAATGAGGGACTGGATCCTGAATTAGGGACAGGATCCTGAGTCAGGGTCTGGTTCCTGAGCCAGGGACTGGATCCTGAGCCAGGGACTGGATCACGGGTCAGGGAGAGAATCCTGAATTAGAGAGAGGATCCTGAATTAGGGAGGGGGTCCTGAGTCAGGGTCTGGGTCACAAATTAGGGACAGGATCCTGAATTAGGGACTGGATCACAAATGAGGGACTGGATCCTGAATTAGGGACAGGATCCTGAATTAGGGACTGGATCCTGAGTCAGGGACTGGATCCTGATTTAGGGACTGCATCCTGATTCAGAGACTGGATCATGGGTCAGGGACTGGATCCTGAATTAGGAACAGGATCCTGAGTCAGGGACTCAATTCTGAATTAGGGACTGGATCACAAATGAGGGACTGGATCCTGAATTAGGAACAGGATCCTGAGTCAGGGACTGGATCCTGAGTCAGGGACTGGATCCTGAGTCAGGGACTTGATCACGGGTCAGGGACTTGATCACAGGTCAGGGACTGGATCCTGAATTAGGGAGAGGATCCTGAATTAGGGACTGGATCACAAATCAGGGACTCAATCCTGAATTAGGGACAGGATCCTGAGTCAGGGACTGGCTCACGGGTCAGGGACTGGATCATGGGTCCAGGGTCTGGATCCTGAATTAGGGAGAGGGTCCTGAGTCAGGGTCTGGATCACAAATCAGGAACTTGATCCTGAATTAGGGACTGGATCACAAATCAGGGACTGGATCCTGAATTAGGGACTGGATCCTGAGTCAGGGACTGGCTCACGGGTCAGGAACTGGATCACAAATCAGGGACTGCATCTTGAGTCAGGGACAAGATCACAGGTCAGGGACTGGCCCATAAATCTGGAGGTTTTAGCTCATCCCTCGGTCACCTTCCCTGGATGCTGGCACTGCCCAGCAGCCCTGGCCGAGCCCCCCAGCCCGTGCTGGGTGCCAGGGGAGCCCAGCAGCCCCGGGGCGGGCGTTACCTGCTCGTTGATGTGGCACACAGCCAGGTTCTGCTCATCGCAGGAGCAGCACACTCGGATGTACTTCAGCCAGTTCCCAGCCCCGCCCTGGCCGGCGTCACCGCAGAACTTCTCAGTGCCCAGGGCATCGGGAATCTGCGGGAGAACCGACAGGAGAGGGGTCAGCTGGGCACACATGGCAGCTACGGAAGGGAGAGAAGGAGGAAAAGGGTTTGCAGGGCACAACTCCAAACGAGAAATAGAAAGGAGAAAGGTAGGGGATGGATGTGATTGATAAAGAGACTTGTGATAAGGATAAAATCAGCTCTCAGCCACTATCTGAAGGTGCTGGATGGCAGAACCTCCAAGGATGCTGCTCAGAGTGGTTCATGAGTGAAAGGCTCAGGAGTACAAATATTCTGGAAAACAGCTCTGGTACCGCAGCTCCAGTAATCAAAGCAGGGAACTCCTCCAAATTGCACTAATTTTAATGACAAGGTCCTTAACTGCTCATTCTTCACATCATCTGTTTCATCCTTTCATGCAGGATAATTTTTAATTACCAACCTTTCAATAAACTCTCAAACCAGGTCACAGAGCTGTGAGGTTCTATTTTAAAAATCCCTTTACCCAATGCGCTACTTTCATTTATCTGGGTACAGCCTGAGAAATTCACCGGCCACATCTTTGTGGCTGAAGGTGAGACACAAGTTGGCTGCTGTGAAAAAGAGGAATCCTTCAACATAAAACCCCTCAGATATTTAAAGTCCAGGTGTAGGAAAAAAAAAAAGAGTTAATTAAGGGGTTGCAGTCCAAGGAAAGTTGCTGGTTTGGCAGGAAGAGACTTTTCTTCTCTTAAGGCAGTGGAGTTTGGTGAGAGAACCAGAAGAGATGCTCAGCACTCCAGAACAACCCTTGGCATGATCCAGTTTGCAATCCACTCAAAAAAGCACATTTTAAAAATGACACAGCACACCCTGAAAACAAGGAGAAGCCCTCTGAGTCCCACCATAGCAAGGCTCTGCTCTGCTCCTAAGTGGGCCTCCCTGCTCCAGAAACTCCTTTTTTTCCTGAGATTCACATTTCCCTCTGCCCCGACCAGCCCCTGTGTCAGTGCAAATTACTTCAGTCATCAAAAGCTCTTAACATGCTTTTACTAGCAATTAATTCTCTCAGAATCTCGTGGGACACGATTATATTTTCCCATCTATTTCAAGACACAGGGAAAAAAAAAAAAAGGTGGGAAATCAAAGGAGAGGAAAAATTAAAGCCCAGCAATGACAGCAACAAGTTGAGGCTAAGGTTGGGCTGAGAAACCTCAGGGGGGCAGGTCCAATTCAGACTCTGGCTCCCAGTTCTGGACTCCTGGGAGGACCAGAACCTTCCAGAAGCAGCTCCCAGCTCCCTGCACTGGTCGCAGCAGACATTTCCTGGTCTCCATCCCCACCACCAACCCTTCCTTCTCCAGCTCCTTGGCTGAAAAGGGATGAGGGAAAAGCCCACCATTAGTGCTGGGCTTCTTCCTTCCTGATCTGAGCACGGCACTGGGAGTCACTGAAATGCTGCATTGGGCCAGATCTGGTGGGAGAGAAAACCTGGCTGTGCTCAGTTTCTTCATCCCCTGCCTGGGAGCACTCAGGGTCATTCACCCATCCCTAACTAGACCCTGGAACTTTCTAGACACCCTTGGTCATCTCCTGGCAGCATCAAAGGTCTGAGGTGGGTGTTGATAGCACAGGACACCAATTCTGTGTTGTTTGGAAGTTTTGTTAAGAAAAAACCAAAAAAACCAACAAACCCCCCCAAAACCCAACCAACCAAAAAACAACAATAAAATCTGTTCTTAATGTGGTTCAACCATTACTGAGTTTACTCAAGCTAAATTATCAATAACTTCAGTTTTATCTCAGGCAGCTGCAGGGACACTGAGGGTGCCTAATGCTGGTGGAAGAAAGAGTTTCTCTTGGCTTATTTGACCTCAAATTGAGGAGCCCAGCCAATCCAGCCCCTCAAGTGGGGACACACCCAGACACCAGGAGACAGCAGCTTCCAGGGAAACACTTTGGAAAACCAAATGAAACAAATCATTGATGCTCAGCTGGTTTGAAGCCACTGAAGAGATTGGGCAGAGTTTATAGTGGTTTGAGGAACCAACAGCCCACAAACCTCCCAGTGCCAGCAATTGGTGACATCCAGTGGCCCTGGGAACACAAGATGGCAAATCCAGGACACACAAATAAGATAAGATTGTTAATTTCACAGCTGTATCTTACAGATGGTCTCTTTCATCTTCTAGAATTGTTTGAGAGGACATTTAGGGCCATTGAGTGGCTTAGGATGGAAGGGACCTTAAGGATCATTTAGGTCCAACCCCCTGCCCTGGGCAGAGAGCTCATGGAATGTGGAAGAGGTTCTACAGGGACTTCTGTGAACCAGAGAGAAATTTGATAAGAGGATCCATCCTTACCCCTGAAAGAATTTTCTACCAAGGTCGTTGACATAAAAACCAAGAAAGAAAGAAGGATAAATAAGAGAAACCTGCAGCAGTCTATTCTAGGTTCCAGAAAGGAAGAAGGATAAGTAAGAAATTCCAATCAGCACTTTGTTTGTCGTTCCTAACCAATGAGTAAAGTGTAAACTTAGGAGTTTTTTAAGAATGTATAAAAAGCATGCATGCTATAATGAAAATGGTTTTTAAGCTTTCAGAAAATTGAGTGGTTTTTTGTATTGTTTCTGTCTCAACTACGACAGGAGGAAGCCCAGAATTCAGCTCAAATTCATTTTGCAGGGTCCTGCTCACCAGCTGTGCCTCTGGAGGAGGTTCTGCCGTAGCTCGAAATCACCTGAAACTCTGTGGTTTTATCTGCGTGGGGGCATTAAAACCCAAGCTGGGGGTGTGAAATCTGACAGATCAAAACGAGAGAGAAAGAGGTGCTGTGAGAGCCTGAGAACCTGAGCTGCTGTTCTCACACACCCTCACTGCCCTCCACAAACAGAGCCTGGCACCACGGCCCAAAGGCCAAAACGGGGACAGCACCCAGCCAGCCATCATCCCCCTGCCTGCACCCACCAGGACCCTCTAAAAATTGAATAAATGGGGTGATCAACTGGTTTAGAGTGCTGCAGGACCAGTTCCAGAGGCAGGGCAGCTCCTGGCACCATGGCCCAAAACAGGGACAGCACCCAGCCACCCCTCATCTGATGTCAGACTTTACCTGCCCAGGAAAACAGGTGTGGATGGTTTGGGATTAAAGCTGCTGCTGAGCCCTGGACAGGGAGGGATTTAGTTCTGGTTTTAACTGTGAATAAACAGATTTCATAGAGCTGGAGATGCCTGTTGGGGTAAGAGCATCCCCAGGTGGATGGCTGTGGAGAGCTGAGCCTTCCAGGAGCAGGGTAAATCCCTTTGCTGGAACACACCAAGACCCTCTGAAAATGGAATAAATGGGGTGATCAGCTGGTTCAGAGTGCTGCAGGACCAGTTCCAGAGGCAGGGCAGCCCCTGGGCCAGCTCAGCCCTCTGTGGCCAACACCTCTAATTAAAGATCAGGTTCACACGCTCGCCGATGGTCGCTATCAAAGTTATTTCACAGCTTAACAACACTGCAGCAGTCACCCAGCACTATCTGCAGCATCTGTTCTTTCTTCTGTCAAATGTTCACACAGAGAATAATATTTTAAGTATCTCTTTCCCCCTGCCACCCCCAACCTGAAAAAACTCCGGAAAAAACAAACTGAAACCTTTTACCACATCTTCTTCCAGTTCAGACCAGAAGGAAATCAGAAATTTCCTCTGGTGAAATTCTGCAAACCAACTGTTTACAAGTCTTTGTCAGTAAGTGGGAAAAAAAAAAAAATTCCAGTTTGAATCTTGAATGCTCCTGGGATGCTCATGGAGTGTTGGTTTTTCCTGTTCTTTTGAAGAACCAAGGGATACCCCGTGCTCAAGGACAGGTGGAGAAGGAAAATGGAGGCAAAAAGTTTTGGGAATGGGAGAATTAAAGATCCCAGATTCAGCCCACTCCTGGAAGGCTCAGCTCCCCACAGCCACCCACCTGGGGATGCTCCTACCCCAACAGGCATCTCCAGCTCTATGAAATCTATTTATTCACAGTTAAAACCAGAATTAAGTCCCTCCCTGTCCAGGGCTCAGCAGCAGCTTTAATCCCAAACCATCCACACCTGTTTTCCTGGGCTGGTAAAGGTTGATATCAAATATTTAGCACCAACAGCAAAAAAAACCCAGAGATGCCACAGGAAGAAAAAACCCATCAGCAAATGCAGTGTAATTATTAGCAGGACTCTGACTTGGTGGAGCTGACATGGAATTTCTGCCTGTGCTCTCTGCTCAGGCTGGCTCTGTATCAGTGGAGATGTCTCTCCTGAGAGTAATTTGGCTTAGACATTAAAAGAAGTTGTCAGAGGGAAAAGAGAGGTGAAAAAAAGGTGGGAAGAGACTGGAAAGGGGAAAACAAAATAAAATCAGTTTATAATTAGTAATTGGTGCTGATTTTGCAAGTCTATAACCATCATGTGCTGCTATTCCAGTCAATTTTGGGAAATGCATTTCACCTCTTTAATCCCTTTGGCTCTGAGCATCCCTGCCCCGTGGAGCTGGGCTCCCTGCAGGAACAAGATTAGTCCCTTTTTCTTTGTCACCATGTTAAACCCCAGCAGTCTGGGACAGCCCCTGCCCTGGAGATGTGTTGGAAAAGCAGACTTTCATCTGGCCTGCAGCCTGCAGACACGCTCAGAAAGTTAATTATTGTGAGAGCACTTCCTCTGGCTGCTCTTCCATTTCATCCCTCCCACCCCATCATGGATTTCTCCCCGCTTCTTTTTTCATCACTGAACATGCCAAAACTTCAGTTCATCTTTTCTCCTTCTGCTGCAGATGGTGAGTTCAGTCTTTATTTATTAACCCACGGCACCTCCCAGCACTTTTGTCTTCAAATCCAACAGCTCATCTAAGAATTCCCAATTCCCCTTCCCTTCCCTGCCAGTAACGGTGCCATGATTTTGTCTCGTGGAGTTTTCACAGAGCTCTCCTTGCTCTGAAGTCCCCCAGCCTCCTCCTCTCCAGCCTATCCCCTCCAAACAAATGCACCTTCACGTTCCCTGGGATTACAGGGCTTTGACTGGCCCTCTGCAGAGACATGGATTTGGGACACAGAGCCAGAGCTCCGGCTGTGCCTGTGCTTCAGATCCATCCCCAGCCAGCCAAAAGGAAATTGTTGTCATGTTCCAGGGCTCACTTTGCAGCTTCATCTGCTGTCTGCCGAGCAGTGCTCGGGGTTTGGATCCAAAAGGCTCCTTGATCTCGCAGAGGCTCCGCTCCGTAATTTATTAACATCAGAAATGCTGAGTTATGGGGCAGAAGTTATGGAAAAATCCTCTCGAACGTTTACAATTTTTTTTGCACATCATTTGAGGTTTCCTGCCCCTCTAATTTGTGGGCTCTCTGTTGGGTTGTTTCTTTCACATTTTAATGGGCAGAGTCCAAGGTTTGGCCCCGGCAGAGGTGTGCCGGGGGGCTGGAATGCCTGCGGATCTGTCGTCAGTTGGCTTAATGGATTCCTAGTGTGCATGGAGAAACGGAGCAACCAGGAGTTTGCCATCACTGACCCAGCGTCCTGTTGCTATAACATCCCTCCCCAGAAGCCCGGAGTGTAATAAACCTTCTCATCCCATGGTCGCAGAATCTGCCTCTGACAGCTTGGCTGATGTGCACATTTTATTTGGCAGGAGTTGGAGATTTTTTTTCCTTTTTTTTTTTCCCTCCCTTTTTTTGCTTTAATGACCCACGAGCTGATTTAGAGCAATAAACTGTTGCCATGAAGTTTTGTTGTGTTTCTTTTAAATAAAGGGAAGGGAGGGACTGCTGCAATTTATGACTTTCAGAAGTAACTGAAACAGAAAGTCCATTCTTGCCACGAAATGAAGAGAAAAAGACTTCATCCAGAGAAACACCTCTGTCAATGTGTAGACACGAAGCCTAGATGAACTCATAAATTCAGCACTCTGCCTGCAATTAAGCAGGCTTCCTGGTGATTTGACAAAGAGTTAATGAGAAACGTGTCAGACAAAAACAGGTCACAGCACTGGGAAGAGCAGCTGAGCCAAACCCAACTTGTCTGCTCAGGGCCACAGGAAAAGCTCGGAGTGTTCTCAGGGAGAGCCACTTTGAGTGATGTACTGTAAACTTCTTGTGCAAATGGAAGGTCCTGACAGGAGCTCCCAGCTCCAAACCCACCAGATGAAGAGGGAAGAGGCTGCAGAGCCTTCACCACCACCCATGGGGGTGTGAGGTGCTCACACCCCTATCCTCAGCGTGACCCCCTGGAACATGGGCAGTGCAAGCTCTACGGGCTGCAGGATCACAGAGCCCAGTTCATCTCCTGGCTCTGTGAGCAGGATCCTGTCCTCAGGAATTCTCCTCACCACCCCCTCTGCAGACCCTTGGATAACCAAATGAAAAAAAATCATTGATGGTCTGAAGCCACTGAAGCTGGTCTGAAGCCACTGAAGAGTTTGGGCAGAGTTTGTAGTGGTTTGAGGAACCAGCCGCCCACAAACCTCCCAGTGGGTTTCCAGCAGCACAGCACAGGACCTTCCAGCTCTGTGACAAAACCCCAGTGTACCCAAACACTCTGAATGCTCAGAGGGGGCAAAACAAATCTTTCTGGTTCTCCTCCTATCAAACAAGCACGTTTCTGTTTCTTCCAAACTCAGCCAAGAGCTGGGAGAACCAGGAACGTGAGGAAACCCAGCTGGATTGCATGGGGGCAGTGGGATTGGTGATGCCAGGCAGAGGCAGCTGAGCCCAATGACACTGTGGAGCCAGGTGACACTGCCAAGCCTGGTGACAATGCTGGCTTTGGTGACAGGGTTGAGTTTGGTGACACTGCCAAGCCTGGTGACAATGCTGGCTTTGGTGACAGGGTTGAGTTTGGTGGCACTGCAGAGCCCAGAGGGGGCTCATGGCGGGCAGAGTGCTGCTCTAGCTGATGAGCCAGAGACCAATTCAGGTTTTTAAAAGGCTGGATGGTTTTGAGCTTCCACTCCCACCCAAGCCACACATCTGGAGTGGGAATTTTCCACTGGTGTGTGCATTTTTGAGCTGCTGCTGGGCTGCTGCATCCTCTGGTTTCACGAAGGTTCTGGAGGAAAACCATCCCAGGGAAGGCTGGTCCTGGGACGTATTTCTGTCACAAGAAATAACCTTCTCATTCTTTTTTCCCCACCACATCTAAAGCACATGAGGAATCACATGAAAGAAGGCTGTTTTCTCCCAAAAGTCCCTGTCCAGCTTCCAAGCAGAGGAGCCTGGATGGCTCACACGAGCTTGGGAAGCAAGGCTGGGTTTCTGGAGAGTGTTTGAATCCAGCAGAGCCTTTTGAAGGGCTGCCCACTATTAATTGCTCTTCTCTTGCACACCAGCACAGTGAGTACTTCCCAAGTGTCTGCTCTGCATCAGGATAAAAAGGGCTGAAAAAAGCTGCAGTGGCACTGCTGTGTCCTTCTGGCACTGTAGATTTGCTCCAGCAGAAGGAACACGGGACCTGACCCTACACACAAAGCCTCAGGAAGAACCAACAGCACAAAGAATCATACAGGACACCATTTATATTTCATTTACATTTAGACCCACTAAAGACAATCTCCAGGAAATCATCTCCTGCTCTCCACAGCAGAGAGACACCATGGACACATGACAGAGCAATGGAGCAAAGAGGAGAAATCAAGAAATCTCGAGAAAAATCCACCCTGGCTCTGCTTTCCCTCCCCTGTACCTATGACTCCTTCTATTCCCATCTTGGGGATGCAGTTTTGCTGCCCAGAAGACACCCTGAATGAGTCAGGATGACACAGAAGGTCCTGCCAACGCTGATTCCTGTTGATTCAGGAACCCAATCCCACCCCCTCATTTCTCTCCCCAATTTTCCTCCTCTCTGAGGGCAATCAGCTCCCCTTGCACAGCAAGGTCTCATCACCACGCAGAAAAACACTGAGTAAAGATGTCAAAACAGAAGACAACTTCCAAGCTGATGGCAGGCATTTATCTCAACAAAAGCTCATTTTTCAGCACTAACGTAATTCATACCACACTGATTTAAATTAAACAGTAAACCATGAAAAACTCTGCTCGAATCAGATCCCAGGGCTGCCTCAGATATTGTACACATGAGGCAAGGAAGGGATTTCCAGTTCTTTGTAATATACACACACAAAAACTTTGAAGTTTTCCTCCATGCCGAAAGAGTTCAGGACATCCCATTTTTGTGTCCTACATCATTTTGGCTCGTTCCAAAAGAACTGTGATTGTAAAGTTCTAAACAGATGAGAAAAAAATGGGAACTGGGGAGAAATCTTCCTCTGATGAAAAAAAAAGACAGAGGCTACCCCAGGCAGGGGAGTCTCAGGACATTTCACTGCTTTGGGGAGATGCAGCAGTGCTGAGCTCCCAGGGCTGTTCCAAGGGGTTAAAACAGACAAAAATCACTTGTAACCCAGAGCCTTTGTGGTGATCCAAAAGGCTTTAGGGTCTGATTCTACTGCTGCTGTTTCCAAAGGAAGATGTGGGCTCAAATGGCTCCCTAATGACCGGGTGCCAATTAGCCTGGGGGGAGGAAGAGCAGGGCAGCTCTCCTGGCAGAAGGGAGTGGGCACAGCAGCTGAACAGAACTTTATTGTATCAAGATGGGAACATTTTCTGATGGTAATTTGTCCAAGAGTCCTCTTAGCACTGAGGCACAGCTGCTTCCCTTATCCAGACCCAAAAGGTTCTTCTGCTGTAAGGAAAACACAGCCAACCTTAAAAATAAATTCTGATCATCTTCTTGAGGTGCATCCTGGCAGTTCCACTGGATCAGGACTGACAGAGCCTGGAATTTACAGGCCCAAAGGCTTCGTATTCCCAAGGTTTAATCATGACTTAACACTTTCAGAACAAAGATTTACAAAAAAAATAAAACTAAAACCAAAATAAAAACCAAACTAAACCAAACCAAACAAACAAAAATCCCCCAAAACAACAACAAAACCCCCTTGAATTTACAGGCCCAAAGGCTACGTATTCCCAAGGTTTAACCATGACCTGACACTTTCAGAACAGAGATTTACCAAAAAAACCCCAAAAACACAAACAAAAAACCCCTAACCCCCACCATAAAAACCTCACCCCACACTCCCCAAAAAGCCTTCAATTTACAGGTCCAAAAGCGACGTATTCCCAGGGTTTAACCATGACCTGACACTTTCACAACAGAGATACACAAAACCAAAACCTAACACAAAAGCAAACCAACAAACAAACAAAAAAAAAAACCCCAAAATCCCCAAACAGGACTCCACCAAAAAAAAAAAAAAGCCTTGAATTGAGAAGCCCAAAGGTTTCATATTCCCAAGGTTTAACCATGACCTGACACTTTCAGAACAGAGATACGCAAAACCAAAAACCAACAAAAAACCGAACAAAAAACAAACCCCCCCAAAAAAACCAACCAACCAACCAAACCAAAAAAAACCCACTAGAAAAAAAGAAAAGGAGGAAAAAAAACCAAAAAGCAGCGCGAGCAGGGCTGTGCCTTCCCCCACGAGCACAGCTGTGCCCCTGACACAGGAAACCCCCCCAGAGGGCCATGCTGGGACTGGGAAGCCGAGTCCTCCTAATCTTTGTTATCAGCAGCAGCTGCTCTCCTGCCCTTCAGAAGGTGTGAAATAGATGAGTTTGAGCTGGGCTGGCACTGAGAAAGAGAACCAGAGGATATTCGAGGTACAAAACCTTCAAAACCAGCAGCCCCCTCTTTGAGGAGCTCAGGAAGCAAAGCAGCTCTGGGGGAGATTTTCTCTCACGAGGTGCTGCTCACCCTGCAGAGAGCTGAGACGTGTGATCTCCTTAGAGCGATATTTACTGAAAACATGGCCCAGAGAAGGTGCTAAAGGAGGCCTGCGGGCCCAGGGTCCCACCACGGCCCGACATCCTGCACGAGAGCTGGTTCGTCTCAGAAATGTCACCAAAAGTGAGAGCAGGAGGCCTTCCCAGCATGAAGGAAGGGCTGTGAGGGCATTTGGGGGTGCTCAGGGTGGGCTCTCACCAAAAATGAGAGCAGGAGGCTTTCCCAGCACAAAGAAAGGGCTCTGAGGGCATTTGGGGATGCTCAGGGTGTGCTCTCATCAAGAGTGAGAGCAAGAGGCCTTCACAGCATGAAGGAAGGGTTGTAAGGGAATTTGGGGATGCTCAAGGTGTGCCCTCACCAAAAATGAGACCAGGAGGCCTTCCCAGCATGAAGGAAGGGCTGTGAGGGAATTTGGGGGTGCTCAGTGTGTGCTGTCACCAAAAATGAGACCAGGAGGCCTTCACAGCACAAAGGAAGGGCTGGCCATGGCTGGGAGGGAATTTGGGGGTGCTGAGTGTTTGCTCTCATCAAAAGTGAGAGCAGGAGGCCTTCCCAACACAAAAAAAAGGGCCATAAGGGAATTTGGGGGTGCTCAGGGTGTGCTGTCACCAAAAATGAGACCAGGAGGCCTTCCCAGCACGAAGGAAGGGCTGGGAGGGAATTTGGGGGTGCTTAGGGCGGGCAGGGCAGGAGGGGCACAACCCAAGGCTCAGAGCACCAACCACCATCTGCTCCCCTTGCCTCGGGCTGCTGGAAGGACAGCAAGGACCTGGGATGAGGGAGCTGCTGCTCAGTTAAAAATTCCTCTCTGCTGTTTTTAAAGCATCCAGGCTTATCCCAAACCTTTTGCCTTTGGATATTGGCTGAAGAGTGAGAGCGAGGCCAGAGAAGCAGATTTTCAGGGCACTTCCAGGAAAAAAATCTGCTCCCAGAAAATCTGCTTTAGGGCTGGTCTGCCTCCCGAGGGACATGAAGACTATTCACATGATCTAAATCTTGAGCAAGAAATTCTTCAATGCCTAACCATTGCATGCAGTTTGTATTTAATGTGAGCATCACTGAAGTCAGAACTGGGGACACCAGGGAGGACATTTTGCTTCTACGTGAGAAAAGAGGGTTTTGGAGTCAGTTCTCACCTAAAGATATGAAAGACTTTTACAGAAGGGGAGTCCCCTCTGCACCAGCCTGACAACTGCCTGTGGATTTAGCAACAATCTCACTCACAGATACGCAAAGAAAATGTGCAAAGTGTTCTGCCCTCAGATTTATGCTGTGAATGTGGTTATTTCCCCCTCCAACACCGTGAGTCACACTCGTAAAGAAATTCTAGGGTGCTCATTTTCCACCAAAATCTCTGAACCAATAATTTTCTGCTGGTTGGTTGATGAGACATCCATGAGAGGTTCACAAACCTTCAAGCCAAACCTTGTTCCTTCTTTCCAAATTATGACAAGGAGGGACTGATTAAACGATTTCCCCCTGCAGCTCTGCCCCCCCTTCTGCAGCTGAAAGCAAAGCAGTATCTTGTCTGACATCACCAAAAGAGCTGAAATCTCAGCCATAAGGAAGTACAAGGGTAAAACTGCACGGTCCCAAGTGCCACTGGGGTGAACTTTACCCCGAGCCAATTCACCTACTTATGAAATGATCCATCCCAGGGAATTGATTCTGATGATAAATCTGCCCTTTGAATATGCTGAGAAACAACATTTCAAAATCTCCAGCTCAGATCTGATCCCATCTCTGGGTCAAAAGACAGCTGAGCAGGGTGGTGGTGTCGAGATGGAGCCGCAGGAGAGCTGTGGAGTGAGGGGGACCCCAATGACTCTGCTCAGGTTGTTTTACTGAGGCCATGCCAGCACATCTGGTTGTCTGACAGCAGGGCTCAAAACAAAGCTGATCTGACACTGCAGACGGCTCACACTGCCCCAGCAGGGCAGGTTTGAGTTAGGAGATGCTGATAACCTCCACTCAGAACTCCTTATCTTCCACAGACACCTGTGCCCAGCCTGAGGGACAGCACCCAGCAGCTCCCTTCCCTCCCTGATCCACATCCTGACCTGGCAGGAGAAGATCTCTGCGCCTTTTAAGTGGGGCTCTTTTGAAGCCAGATGGGAAGGAGGAAAAATATACCAGCATCTGCCTTTGGAGCTGATTTCTCACCTCTCAGAAAGCCAGACTTCCACCCAAAAAGGTGGAGCTGAGGATGACAAATATTTCATTTATACATCAGGATTCCCTGGGCAGGAAAAGGGAACCCTCCTCCTTTCTGGGGCACTCTGATCTTTAAGGTCTCTTCCAGCCCCAACCAACCTAGGATTATTTTCTCAGTCAACTCTCAGTTACAATAAATGTGAGGATGTTTTTGTCTCTTAAACCCAAATACTCTTGGGAAAAAAATCAGACTTGAGGTATTTAGAAGGTTCACCTGATAATGATCTCAAAGACTTCCTCATTAACAGATGGAAACACCTTTTCTTTTTTTTCTGACAGATTTCTTCTTATTTTGAAGTTTAAAATCCTCAGTTATAGAACACAAGATTTAAAACCCTCTCAGCCCTACTAAAAAGCATTAATTTAATGCTAAGTAGAAATTATCACATTTTTAAGCAGTGCTTCAGCACCCAAAACAAACAAACGTGCTGAGGACATTATTGTCTCCATTCCCTTCACAGAAACTCACACCAAAGTTGAAGCAACTGCCCAAGCCTTGAAATGCTGCCCAAACAGTTTCTTGCGCTCTAATCCTGCAGCTTTTAAACCAATCCATGGTGTAAATGATTCCTGCCTGTATCTGGCAGACCTGGGAGTTCTCTGAGGATGAACATAAATTCAATTATACCAAATTAAATGGGAACATACATAAACCTCATAACACTTTAATTGGGGGCGATCCTTCACTTTTTTTGGAAGAACTGTGCAATAGCTGAGTCCACAAAGATGATATGACACATCTGCTTTCTCCCTGGAGCTGCCTGCTTTTATTAATTACCCTGCAGAGATATATTTATATTGATGTAGTCAGAGTGTGAACAAAACCTCATGGAGGAAAAATGGTTTCATTAAGGAAGGAAAACGTGGTTTACGGGTGCTGAGAAAATCTGGTCTTTAGAGTCAGTAAAAGTTTCATAAGTGATTAGATAAAAATAAATCCTAGGGAAATATTTGCACCAAATATGTCTTTGACATTTCAGGCTGGAGAATCACATAAAAAGCATTCCTGACTCAAAAATCCATTGGCTGCACCTGGGGCTGAGTTCAGAGCACTCCAGCTCTCTCACTCACTTTTCCTCTGCTCTGATTAACGAATCTGCCTCTGCTGCCCCAGAGTGCTCCCTCCATGTGCCAGTGTTAACTTCCCAAAATTAGGCAGAGGCCGGACAAAGCTGTGCCCTGTCCCACTCTGCCTCGTGGTGCCCAGCACCGGCACAGTCACTCTGGACTGGGGCAGCAGTGAAGCAGAGGCTCTGCCAGAGCTTTTCCCTGCCTGTTTCAGGAGCCAAAAGATGAGTCTGCCTGGAAATGACACAGAAATGCTGGCAAACTGCTTTGCAGAGGAACAAACATCACAGCGACGTTCAGGTGTGCACAAAACACACCTGGCTGTGCCAGCCCGGGCCTCGCTCTGTGTTTAACAGCAGGCACCGAACGAGGGGCTGAAGGGAAGAGTTTCACCCTGTCCCCGTGCCAGGGAGGCAGAGAACAGGGCAGGAAAACCCAGAGCACCGGGAGGGCCCCGGAGCGCCCCTGCCCCCGGCACAACGCGCTCTTTGTGGGACGATGCTCCTGCGAGAGGCGCTGCCTCAGCCCAAAGCCCGGCCAGAGATGGAGATCTCACACGCTAATAAATAAAAATAAATATCTGACCTCAAGTAAAAGATCCTTCGTTTGACACTCCTGATCATTTTTTATACTTCAAGCTCAGTTTTTACTGGACAGGGTCCAGCCATCCTATGGAAATGGAACAGTCTTTTTCTTTAGGTGAACAAAAGTCCTTTTCTAGTCCTGAGGGCCGGCGAGTTTATCCAAATATTCTCAGTTTACTACTAGCCCCTTTTGGAGCCGATACACTCAATACAAGCACACTTTGTATCTGCGGGGCAGCGCCAGGACAGGGCTGAGCCCGGCGCGGGGCCGGAGCCGCCCGGCGGGGAGGGACCACGGAGCCCCTGCCCTCCTCATCCTCCCCCTTTTCCTCTTCATCCTCCCCTTTGTCGTCCTTATGTCCCCCTGTCCTCCTCATCCTCCCCCTTTCCTCCTCATCCTTCCCCTTTTCCTCATCCTCCTCCCGTCCTCCTCATCCTCCCCCTTGTCGTCCTTATGTCCTCCCCTGCCCTCCTCATGCTCCCCCTTGCCCTCATCATTCTCCTTTTCCTCTTAATCCTCCCTTGCTCTCCTCATCCTTTTCCTTGTCCTCTTCATCTTTGCCCCTGCCCTCCTCATCCTCCTCCTGCCCTCTTCATCCTCCTCCTTTTTCCTCCTCATCCTCCCTCGTCGTCCTCCTCCTCCCCCTTATTCTCCTCATCCACCCCCTGTCCTCCTCCTCTCCCCTCTGCTCTCCTCATCCTCCCCCTGCCCTCCTCATTCTCTCTCCTATCCTCTTCATCCTCCTCCCTTTTCCTCCTCATCCTCCCCCTGCCCTCCTCCTCCTCCCCGGCATCTCTGCCCACATCTGATAGCGCCGCAGAACAGAAACCACGGAGCCAGCGCAGCGCCTCCTCCCCTCCTGCCATCTCCCCGGGAAGAATGTTTGGAAATGCTAAACGCTCTTTTCCATGTTTCTACATCAGTTCTTATTTCTCGTCCAGCCCGTGAGCGGCTGCCAAGTGCATGAAGTAATGAGAAAGCTTCGGGAGAGGGGCTGACTTCACTCCAGCGCCGCTGCAGAAACACACCCAGCGTATCCCGGGCTGTCAGCACGGCGCTGGACGGGACCTCATTAGCGAATTTTGACTTTCCCAGCCGGAGGAGACGCGTTCCTGGGTGCCACCGTCCCTTCACATCCTGCTCTGCCCTGTCACACCTTCCCGCATCCTGCCCTGTCACACCTGCCCTGCCCTGCCCTGTCACACCTTCCCGGATCCTGCCCCGTGCAGCTGGGAATGTCCCAGCAGAGCACTCTTTGCCCCCAGACGTGCCCTGGGGCTGGTGACAATGACCTCAGCAGCCCCCGAGGCTGGCAGGGATGTAAAGAGGAGGAAAAGGCAGGACACAAACGCTCACCTGAGGCTCGGTGGCTGCGCGGGGATGCGGCTCCGGTGCAAAGGCTGTGCTGGGGGAGGTCTGTCATAACCTGCCCCCCGTACAGGGAAATGCTTAAATGCAGGATTTAAACTCCTCTGCGGAATTACATCCTGTCGGGGGACACAAAGGGACCGGAGCCCTCAGGAGAGGGAGGCACTTTCACATGGAAAGTGTTGGAAGGGCAGCTGATGGGGCAGCACACCCCAGGGAAGAGGCAGAAACTGGAGACAGAGAAGGGAAGGAGGGTCTGGAAACTGGGATAACTGGAGTTGTCACACCTTGAGGAGACTGAGGGATGGGGTGTAAAGACATTCCGTTCAGACACTGAGACATTAACAGGCAAGAGGGACAAAAACAAACAGGACACAGAGCTTCTGTCTGTAAACACAGGTCAGGCAAACACCCAGACAAACAGCTGGAGGTCCTGCACTGGTCTGAGTGGGATGTGAACTGGAAATGGAAGGGTTCCTGTGCAGCAGTGAGCAGATGGGTAACACCAAGTTGTTACCTAGTGGCCTTTGGAAATAGCTGCAAACTGCTCTCAGCACTTACTCTGCAAGTGCTGCTATTTGAGGGGGAAAATATTCAATGGAAATTCCTTCTCTCACTGAATCAGCAGAGGAATCCAACACAACACATCCAACCCCTTCAGCACGTGCTGCCCAGGGATACATTTAAAAAATAATATATTAGGAAGGGTGATTTTATTTGTACAAGCCTTGCCCACACAGTGACACCAAAATTTCAACAGATAAGGGTCTATAAATCTCTTTACCTTATTACAATGACTCCTATTTGAAGAAAATGAGTCCAGCTTATCCCTGGAGCCTTTTGGACAAGGGCTTTGCAATAACACAAGAGAACACAAGAGAAGGGGGCTGAGCCCTGTGCTGTAATTTCCATGGGGCCGAGTGCCACAGGTGCACTAATATAGGCATTAGTGAATGATTAGGCCCCATAAAATATATGAATGCTGTTTCTTTAAGAAGCCATAAAATTTTATTGAGGAAAAAATCCATGTGCAAGGCTTTTGGTTCGTTTCATGCGGTCATTCAGAATTTCACTCATTTCTGACAGGACTATGACAATTAAAACTGGGTCTGGTTTCTATAAAGTCCATCTGGCCTTCCGCGATGGAGACTTTTGGAAGGATGTAATTGCCTGGGCAGCAAATAACTATTTTGCCATCCGCAGTAGTTTAATTTTGTCCCTGCAGCAGGGGAGCCAAGTCAGAGGGGCAAAAGATCATTAAGGTCTGTGGGGGAAGAGGGGCTCCCAGAGCCGGGGCTGGCCCGGATTTGTTGAAACGCTTGACACCAATGGGCCCCATTAATGCATGGGTTAGATACAATCTGTGGAAAAGGGTCTATTATAAAGGGATTATTTGGAAGTGTTCTGTAGTTGGGGGTGGGTGTGATTGAAGGACTTAAAACTGTTACATTAACCCTTAGGGCACTCCAGGCAGTAACAAACCTGGCATTAAAGCGCTGGTGTTTGTCACAATTTCTCCACTTCCCTCCTTCCCTGCCACAAGGTCAAAGAGATTAAAAACATCCATAATGCACTCTTTGGAGCTACAAAGATGAAGCTTGTTTTCTGTCCACTTTATGGCTGCTGCAGCTCCCCCCTCCCTGCCTCCCCTGCTCCCACCCCAAACACAATCTTTAAACAACAAAACAAATGGGAAAGGACAGACAGCGGCGATTATTTTATATATACACAGAATATAGGCATGTATTTACTTACACATCAAAAGAAAGCCAGCACAGATGGAGTGATGACAGGAGAAGCTCTAGAGCTCTGCTTTAAACACCCAAAATATGCCTGTTCATATTTTGCTTGACTTGAAAACAGAGCTGGAAATTTCAGGCTCGTGAGTCAATACCTTTCCCGGGAAGCTGCCTTGGTCTGCCACGTTCCTTTGAATGTCACAGCTCAACAAAACTACTCAGGGACTTGATAGACTCTCAAATACTTTCCAGAAATCCAGCTTCATTTGCATTTTAAACATTTTAGGCATTTGGTGGGGTTTTTTTCTGTCTTGTCAGCAGTGCACGTGTGACTCCTCTGGGAGACCAAAACCCAAACTGGGACATTGTGGGGCTGAAGCTCATGAAGGGATCAAGAATCTGCACCACCAAGGGCAGCCACTTTAACCAGCACCCAGAATTGCTCAGGTTTGCAGTTTTTACACATCCTTTAACTCCCCCCATGTTCTACACAGAGGGATTTCAGCCTTCTCTGCAGCAAATTCAACAGCAAATCCAACCAAAATATGTTTCTGTTTTGGCCTGAGGATGAGGCACTGCTTGTCAATCATTTAAAAAGAAGAAGAAAAAGAAGAGAGCCTGAACCAGCTGAATTTGGACATTCTGAGTGTTTTGAAAATTAATTTGTGGGATAAGAGGTGGAAAGCGTCACAAAAAATAATGGAAAGATCAATGCATGAGGAAATGAAATATATCTCAATGTGGAAAGCTATGAGGAGTTGAAATCCTGGAACACTTGAACATCACCTCGAGATTCTCGTGTTCTCTGCCTGGCCATGGTGAGGGATGAAGGAGGAAAGGCCAGGGGAGGACACAAGCTCCAGGCACTGGGCAGACCCAGTCCAGAAGGACCCAGAGCTCCATCCTCTCCCTCTGGCTGCAGCTTGTCACTGTGACAAATTATTCACACAATTGTGTGCCCCAGTAACCCCAAAGCCTGCCACTATCAGCCATTCCCAGGGCAATTTTCTCTGGAATAAGTGACTTCTGTTTTGCTTTCTTTTCCAAGGGTTCATCCATTTCATCTGATCTTGTATGATCCCCAAATCAATCACCTGATTCATGGGCTGTTTGCAAGAATATTGAGAATGTGGGAAAAGCCCCAAGGGTCAAAGAATGTCCCATTTCCATGGAGTTTGTGCCACTCTTTGCTGCAGAAACGCCTGTGACTGGCTTTCCTCCTCTGGGCAGCTCTGGGAGCTCTGAGGGAAAACATGTGCATATGAAGTGTTCCCCAGACCCCACTGGAAACAACAACAGAGATAATGGAGTGGAGAGCACACTTTGGAGAGAATGATTGAAATTGTGACTTCCAATACAGTGGAAATCTCTGTTTGCTTTGGCACGTCCAGCTCTGCTCACCACAGCAATCAGCACAGTCAGAAATGATTGATAGCTAAAAATGTCTGCTTGGAAAAGCAGAAAGGATTATTAAACCCCATAAATTAGGGGGGAAAAGGTGTTTAAAACCTTTGTATGAGCCCAACCCACAAAGGTTTATCCAGACCAAGTAGTCATGAAAGCAAACATCCTAATTAACAAACTCTTAGAGTTGCTAATTCTGATTGGATTCTTCATCTGCTGCTCCAGTGCTGGGACCTGTTTGATGTGGCAAAGCTGCCCCAGCACCCCAAAGGCAGGAACCAGCTGCCTCTCTTGAGCAAAACACTGAAATCAAACCTCCAGAGCCACTCTAACCAAGCTGTGTTTGGGTATTTGGCAGGAAGACAACACCTCTGAGGTGGCGATGCTTTGTAGGATACACAGCCAGGAAGAACCTTCTGCAAGGTGAGCTGCCCACAGATCAACCCCAAATCAAACTTGGTCAACAGCATCAGCAAAAGGACAGAACTTCTGAACTGATATTGGAGCTGACACTGTAACAGAGGAAAGTTTAAATTTTTAATTTATTTTCATCCTGGTGCTTTTCTGGGGAGCCCTGTCTGGCACTCACCACTCTGGGTGTCAAAAAATTCTCCTTATTCATGGTTTTATTGTGATAAATCAAAGATAAGTGAAATTCCAGCCAGGCTGTGCAACCACCTCTCATTCCCATCCCTTTTATTGCCTGAGCACCACCCTGTCCTGTCCCATCCAGCCCATCTGCACTGAGCCCACCAAAGCTTGTGATCTTCATCATCTTCACCTTCAAACTAAATATATCTGAATGATTCCAGCTCTAAAATTTCTTAGAATCCTCTTTATGCAGTTACTTAGAGCATAAACAGAGTTATTTATCCATATTAAAAAAAAACTCTTCTGCTGCAAGTTTGCAGACAACTCCCCCATAGATTTTATTTTCCTATTTTTTATTGAAATCATAACTAGCAAGAGGGTTGTCTTTTCTTGGAAATCAAATTTAAAATATTCAGTTCTGAAGATCCTGTAGATACATGAAACCTGCATCTTTTCTAAATCAAGGGGAATGAAACTCTGCCAGGCAAAGTAGGCGGAAGAGTGCCAAAAACCCTGAAAAGGTCTCTCAGAAGGGAAAAAAAAAAGAACCAGAATAAAAGAAGCTGTGAAAGTTTATGAGGATAAACACTGATGACAGGTGGAGTAGAAGCTGAAATCTGAACTCCAAAGTAACTGCAAATAAAGATTTGTTACAGATGGTTTTAATATGACCTAACACTGGGATGCCAGCTACAGCATCACTTTTTCCTGTAGGCTGGACAAAACTAATAATGGAGTTGTGGAAACAGGGCTGCAGCAGAGAGGGCACAGACAGCACAGAGGGCACACAGCCTGCAGGACATCCCCTGTCTCCTGGGGAGGGTGAGAGACACTCAGCAAATAGGTCAGAAAGGGACACAGAGCTGGAAACAGGAACGTGTCTTTTAAAGAGGGAAAATCACAAAATCCCAGGTTCACTGAGGCTGGAAAAGCCCTCTAAGGTCATTGAGTCCAAGTTGTGCCCAATGTCCACTTTGTCACCAGCCCAAAGCCCTGAGTGCCACATCCAGGCCTTCCTTGGACATCTCCAGGGATGGTCACTCCAAATCTCCCCGGGCAGCCCCTGCCAAGGCCTGAGCACCCTTTCCATGGGGAAATTCCTGATGATGTCCACCCTGAGCCTCCCCTGGCCAGGCCTGAGGCTGTTCCCTCTCCTCCTGTCTCTATTTCCTGGAGCAGAGCCTTACTTGGGGCTGTCCCCTCCTGTCAGGGAATTATACAGAGCCACAAGCTCCCTCCTGAGCCTCCTTTGCTCCAGGCTGAGCCCCTTCCCAGCTCCCTCAGCCCCTCCTGGGACTCCAGACCATTCCCCAGCTCTCTTCCTTTCCCTGGACAAGCTCCAGCCCGTCAGTGTCCCTCTTGTCTTGAGGGGCCCAGAACTGGCCACAGCCCCTGAGGTGCCTCAAAAGCACCAAGGGGGGGACCCTCTCCCTCCAGGAGATCTCTTCTGTCCCTGGCCAGTGAGTGATCCTGCAGGGCTGATCAAATTCCATCATCCCATGGGGAGATGCTCTGCCCAGGGGAGGAGCCAAGCATTCCTACCTGGATACAATCTGAGGGTTGGGACACCCCAGCAGCCTTTGCCCCCTGCATTCCCAGAGAGGGACCAGGCCCATCTCCAGCAGCCCTGGAGCTGCAGAGGAAAACTCCCCCCTTGTGCAGGATCCTGCTGCAGCAGAACCACAGCTGGCACTGCAGGAGGGCTGAGCCCCCATGGGATGGGGCTGTGCCCCCACCCTGACACACAGGGGCTCAGCAGGGCGTGCTCTGACTCTGGCAGTGGTTTGGTTTTGTTTATACTATTACATGTGTACTTTCATTTAATTTTCCTAGTAAAGAACTGTTTATCCTATTCCCATATCTTTGCCTGAGAGCCCTATAATTTCAAAATTATAATAATTTGGAGGGAGGGGGTTTACATTTTTTCATTTCAAGGAAGGCTCCTGCCTTCCTTAACAAACACCTGTCTTTTCAAACCAAGACAATTACCCAGAGATGAGGGGAAAGAAGCCCCTCCTCTCATTTCCCCCATAAATCCATTATTTTGGCACCTGGGCCCTGTCAGATAAGAAAACAAAAGTGAATCTTCTTCGGGAGAGCTGTGAAGTTCTTGTGTCTGAGCACTGACCTCCAGCCCCGTTTCTGGAATCCCTGCATCATTCCAAAAGCAAAATCCAGCTGGAACATGAGTGGTTGCTACATCTCTGTCTAGACTTCAAGCATGTAACACACTTGGCAGGTTGGAGCATTCTTGCTGAGATCAATGGCCACTAACCTGCTGCACCACAGTTCCAGGAGGATTTGGGGTTTGTGGGGTTTTTTTTCACTGCATGGTAAATCTGAAATGTGAGTCAGGGTAGGAAATGCTGCACTGCTGATGGAACTTCCAGTATCAGCTTCTTAATTGAATTGTCATTGTTGCTCCAGTCAGATTTTAGAATGCAAAATATATTAAAGAAGGAAAAACTTAGCAAGATTTTCAGAAGTGCTAAAAGCCCTGATGTTTTCAGCCACATTTATCAGACAGAACTTAATGGAAAATAAAAGAAGTTTAAATCAGCCCTGAAATAAGTGTATGAACCATTAACGGTCACAATATCCTATTAGGCACTCAAACCAATTAACACAGCTAATGACAACCCCAAAATGCAAGGAATTTATTCACTTTGCACACTGCAGAGTGTGCAGATGTTCTGTTTTACTTTTCTTGGGTTTCTGTGTTCTCCTGATGGGTCAGGATGAGTGCAGACCACATGAAGAGCGCATGAAAAACAAGTGAAAACTTTGTTTGGAGAAGCTGAAACATCCTGAGCATTGAGACAGAACAAGGCCCTGTTCCCCCTCATCCCTCCCTCTCAGGATTTTTGTTCAGGATGCCTCAGGATGGATATTTAGGTAAATTGGCTTGGAAAAAATCCACGTGTGGGGAGAGGAGCCATGAGCAATAGGTGTGTGGCTGCCTTGTCCTGCTCCTGCTGCCACTCAGGGCACACATGGAGCCCTGGCCTGGCTGCAAGAACCAGCAGCTCCTCCCATTAGCCAGTAAAACATGCCAGGTTTACCTAAGAACAGGGTAATTGGGAGCTGGAGAGCTTTCCCCATAAATTCCTGGGGCACATGTGAGGGTGCCAGGCCCGTTCCCATGTGGAGGTGCCTGTGGAGCACGGGCTGGCAGGGACAGCCAGTGGGCTTGGTGGGATGCCATAGCTCATAACAGCCAGTGCAGCCATCAATAAACCCAACATCAGCAATCATAAAGTTTTACCACTCACCTTATGTAACTTTTATTTTACACTCGATTAACTTTTATTGCCAGCTCCAAAGAATAAAGGCATTCTTACATGGGAGAATTAGAAACAGCTTTTTTGGGTAAAAAAAAAAAAAAGAAAGGGAAAAAAAGGCATATTCTAATATAAGGGGCTGCATTCCCAGGCAGCTTAGGAATATCAGGGGCAAATATGGTGTAAAACATGCATGTCTAATTCCCAGCTAATGGAGAGACAGCCTTACCTTCCTCCAGCCTTGGGCAGTGACCCCATGCCTTCCCAGCACGCTGTGCCCTGCACTTCCCAGGATCACATTCAAGGGAGACACTGAAGCAGGAGCTCCCCGGGCTGTCTGTGCAATAACTCAGTGTGGCAGCAGCTGATTTAGCAATTCCTGCCTGCTAATGGCAGCCAGGGAAGACCCAAAAGTTAATTCAGATCACCAAGGTGGGAACAACCCAGCTACACACACACACAGAGCTATTTCCCAGGAATTTGGGGTAGCAAATGCAGGAGGAAGCCACGCCTTTCTCAATTTCCTTTAACTCATTATGCCCATTTTCTGTGCTGAATACACCATTGTTTGTTAAACTGGACAGTGCCTGAGCCATCATGCCTGAGAAGTCAGGGGACTGTCTAATGTCTGCTTTTAATATGGGCCAAGTCCTTTTTTCCCCCCCTGTTTAGTATAATTTTATACTGGGTGGACACATTTAGGGCCTGAATGGTTTGACAGTAATGATTAATACCCTGCATTAGGAGATTCCAGTGAAAGTATTCAGGAGCACGCTGTGCAGTTTGGTTCTCATCAGATGGTCAGGTCTACAGGCCTATTAAAAACAGCAGGAGAGCTGCAGACTTAATCACAGAGGCTGGGCCCGTGGAGGGAGGAAGAGTGAGACACAAAAAAAGGAGAGAATTAATAGAAGGACAGAGAAGAGGTGCAGGAAAGCTCAGACTAACTCATGCTCACACCAGCCACAAAACCAGGTGAGGGTTTCTTTAAAAGCTCTGTCCAAAAATGTTTCAAATGTAAAAATCTCTTTTCAAAACCAAAGCAGGTGAGGGGGGAAGACTTCACGAGGCAGAAACAGAGTGGAAGGTGAGAATTACTTATGGTTTAATGGCAAAAAATTCTAGCAAGACAAAATAAGACCCAAAGCAGAACAGGTAACACTGGTGCTTCACACAGCAGAAGGCCCTGGAAAATGCATCAAAGTTGTTTTAAGAGCAAAATCAGAGTGAACAAACCACTCTGAGAGAAGGGCATCACAAAAACAAACCATTTAGAAAAAGGCATCACAAATCTTTGCTGCTGTTTTGGGCTTGGTTATAAGTTCAAGGAGCCAGAAAACAGAAACCTCACTCAAACACGGGTCCAAACAAGGTCCCTGGTGACACAGCAGGAGTGGGGAGAGCTCCAGGCCCTGAGCTCTCCTGACCAGCACTGCAGGACAGCCCCTGTCCCATGTGGACAGAACCCTGCAGGTGACATCCCCATCCAGGTATTGTCACCTGAGTAATGAGATATTGGCACCCTGCACCTGAATGAACAGGGGCAGGGGACACTGAGGGACACCCCTGGGTCTGAGGAACGCCCATTTCTCTTTTTTGTTTTTTTTGCCATTTCTCTCTCAGAATAAAAGCACAGAGGAAACCCAGAGGCACTGAGGTGAGCAGCTCACCTGAGGGAAGGTGCTCTGTGCAGAGGGTGGAGAGGCTGCTACAGATGTGCCTGGCTTAACTCAGACCTGGTGTGGCCCAAATGATGTTCTAAGATGTGGTGTTGCCCAAATGAAGTTCTCCAGAGGCTGAGGAAGCACTGGGGCCTGGCCAACAACACTTCAGGTGGTGCTGGAGCCCATCTGAGCCCTGGTTCCATTTGCAGTTTTTTCCCCTCTCACCCTTTCCTGCAGTGTTCAGAGGTTTCAAATATTAACAATCCTTGAAACATTCCCTTAAACCACCAGGGAATTACAGAACTTACTCTCCACCACAGGAAAAACACCAGCCCAGCCCCATGGAGATGGTAAATCCACCTCACTGGGAAGCCTGGAACTTCAGCAAGGTATTTATTTATTTATTTATTCCTTCCCCCAGCAAACAGCCCCACGGAGCAGTAAGCCGCAAATTGCATGCTTGTCTCATGAGAAACATAATGCTCCAAATAAAATGAAGCCATCAGAACCAACCAAAATCCCAGGATATTCCATCCAGTCTAATCCCACCCATGCCCTCGGTCTCTAATTTCCACAGATTTCCACAAAGTCAATATTTGTTTGTGAGAGGTTTGCACAGTGCTGCATTAAATGCTTGCAGAGGCACGTTGTGTTCTTGTCTCTTGATGGCCAAACCCAGCCTTTCTACCATCATCACCTGGTTGTGGCATGAAAAAAGTTGGAGTTTCCAAAAAAAGCTGGATTTTTTTTCAAAAATGCGGATTTTCAAAATTTTCCAAGAAAGTTGGTTTTTTTCAAAAATCCAAATTTTCCAAAAAATAGTTGGATTTTTCACTAAAAGGACACATCATCAAAGAACACAAGGTCACAGAAATGTGTTATTGATTGTGCCATGAATCCATATGAAAATCACCCAAAAGTGCTATCAGAAAACTGAATAAAGGAACTCCACGGTGTGTTGACCAACTGAGAAAGGTTCTTTTTAGGAAGGCTGGAGCCTCCCAACCTGCAAACACAGCTTTTTATTATTGAAAATAACCAAAAACTTGGCAATGTGGTGATTTCAGCTGTTTTAAGCATTTGGTGGAAGTTCAGTTCCTAATGCCCCAGCCTTGGGGGGATTTCTGGGGCCTCATGGGGACCACGGTGCTGCTCCTGGGGTTGCAGTGGTTTTGTGGGTAACCCAGGGCTGCTCTGGGCAGGGCTGTCACCTTCCTACAGGCCTGAATTTATATTAAAGCCCAAATCATCATTAAAACCCCAACAACACACAAGTGGCCTATAACAAAGCTCCTGAGGTGTTCAAAGTCTGTAAATCCCCTTTTTTTTGAACGTCTGAATAACAACAAACCCAAAACAAGAATTAATTCTTCTCCAATGCACAGACCCTGTTCAGTAACAAGCACTAAAAATACATCTGAACCTTAGAAACAAAAGAGGAGGCACGGAGCACTTTGAAAGTTTGCTCCAATGATTAAATAAATTAGACCTGAGCTGCTAAGGAGGGAAGGACAGAAAGTTCACTACCAGCACGACAAGACATTGCCAGCTCTTGATTTGTTTACCAAGAGAAAAAAGGGGCAAAACCCAGCATATTTCTACAGATTTCCAAATTCCAGGCATTTTTTATATTTATGTGACAATAGGATTTTCAGCTCTGTGAGATCTCACTTGATTTTTGATATGATGCCCAAGCACAGGGCTCTGGCAGTACCACACCAGCACTGGTGAGGAGGGAAGGGGCTCAGCCACGCAGGAAAGTGAAGGAAAGTGATAATCCCAACTGGGCTCTCATTCCCTGCTCTCCTAAAAATCTGCTTTTCTCTGCTCCTCTTTGAGCCCTCCAGGGCATCTCCTGGGGATGGTGCTCCCACACCATCACTGGGATGCACTGGGCCACCCTTCCCATCCCCACAGGAGCTGCAGGGAAACTCCATTTCCTCCCCAGTAAAAATATTGTTCTGGAAACCCAACAATTTTTTTGTGACACAGGAGGAATGTTCTCTTCTTATTTAGAAGCATCAGTGCCAAAGATCATTGTCTGAGGACAGCAACTCTTCCCAAATCCATGTAGTTGCAACAAGGATTTCACTTTTCTTCTGGAAGACATTTACTCTGAGCTTCCCACTCTCCACAACCTGCACACAAAGCTCCTGAAGCCCCACTTTTCCATTCTGGTCCAGAACTACCATTCAATAGAAGAATTCTCTTCTTAGGCACCAAAAGAATGCAAGGCTCTCTGTGGCAGTGCTTCACTAAGCCCATGAGGAAATTTCCTGAATCCCACTGCTTTCCCATAGCATGGATCAGCCCAGGGAGCTGAAGGAATGAGTGTTCCCCTTCTGGAAGCATCATCCTTTTCGCTTTTCCCCTTTGATTGGGCCCTTGCCTGTGATGGACAGCGAGAGAACACGGGGACAGGACTTCTGAGCACCCCACTGCTATCTGCACATTATTTGGATTTGCAGGTTATCAGTGGGGCAGCAACTTCGGCTATGACCTCATTAACTAATGTGGCCACATCAGCACCTCTCCACGGCCTTTATCACTCATCATGTGTCAGAAAGCAGCCCGCTGACACCTCCCGGGGAATGCCGGTTGTATCTTATCTCCCGCAGGGGGAGGACCCTCGCCGGGAGACAGAGAGCACGTCTAGGAATGCGCCGAGGAGACACGGCCGCCAGCGGCAGCTGACAGGGGATGATTTCTCAAACAAACACCGAGGGGGAAATTAATGGGCTTTGGTTTGCCACTGACAATGCCGAGCAGAAATACATTAACTCCCGCCTGCTATAATTTAAGAATTATGAGTGTAATTTCAGCCCAAAGCTACTGGGACGCTTCCATCAGCATCCAGCGCGCAGCTGCTCCGAGCTCCCATCATCACCGGCTCATGAGGAGGGCCAGGATCTTTCATTTCCAGCCTTATTCCTGGTGGCTGGGCACTGGAATTCCCTTCCCACATCTGAAAACCACAACAGCGTTTTCTCTTAATTTCTTCCCATAAAAATCCTTCTTTGGCATCTCCCAGATTTGGATGGCGGGAGGAGAAGCAGCACACTCAGAACAGTGCCCGGCTGGGGAGCAGAGATTGGGGTGATGCCAGGACACCTCACCCTGTTTTACCTTGTTCAAGATGGTTTATTAAAGGTTTATTAAACTCCATCTCCTCCCCACAAAAAATACTGCTCTGGAAACCCAACATTTTTTTTGTGACACACGAGGAATGTCCTTTTCATATTTAGATGCATCAGTGCCAAAGGTCATTGTCTGAGAACAACAACTCTTCCCAAATTCATATAGTGACAACAAGGATTTCACTTTTCTGCTGGAGGACTTTTACTCTGATGGTTTATTAAAGGTGTATTTTGCCAGGAAAATGCCACCTCTCCCTGGCAGAAGCTGTGTGCTCCTCCTGATGCCCAGGGAGGACAGGGCACAGCAAGGAGGGAATGGTTTCACATCCTCAGCAAACACCTTGGGACAGTCCCAGGGAACCCTCTCCACACTGCTCTGTTGTTACACTAAAATGCAGTGGGCATGGATATTTTAAAGTATGTAAAACCCCCCTTTAAAAAAGGTTAAAATTATATTTTAAATGAAAAAAAATTTAAAAAACCCAACCAACCCAACCAAAAAAACCCCAACCAACCATGGAAAGGTTCCTCAGGCTGGAATCGAGGTAAACAGAACATAATGCACAGTGTGAGTGAGCTGGTCACTGCTGGCTGAACTGGGAGGGGTCAGGACACTGAAAGGAGATGGGCCCAGCAAAATGATGCATCCTGCCCACCCTGCCTAGGACCAGCTCCTGCATGGGATAAATCTCTGCATGGGAGCATGGGTTTAGAAGGAAGCAGTGAGGAATAAGCAAAGGAGGTGGGTAAGGGCTGAAATTCCCACTCTCAGCACTGGGAACTGAACAGGCAGTGCCAATGTGTAACAAACGTGGATAAATCCCTCACTGCACCCCCAGGACAGCCCCATGCACAGCAGGCTTCACACCCTGGCACCACTTTGCACCAGACAAATGCCACATTTTCCTAAATTAATGCACTGCCTAGAATTCAAAACAAACAAACAAACAAACAAGGAAAACCATCCTCCCTGAGGTCTGGATTGCCAAACATCCACCTGATGTGGCCCATTCCCTGCAGGGAGCTAAAGTGAAAAGCTGATCACACTGTCACTGGATAGGGCTGCTGAGGTCCACCTGGGGAGCATCTCCTGCCAATGGATATCCTGCCAAAATATCATGGATGCTTCTCTTACCACTGAAAGATCTCTGGCGTATTCCAAAGTACTTTTCATCCCGACCTAAATGTGCTTATTTTTTCCGATTGTCTTCTTTTTTTTCTCTGCTTTTTAAAAGAGCGTCTTGTTCTCAGTGGCATTTTACATTTTGTTGGAGTAACTTGGAAAGATCAGCTTGTGGGACCTGAGAAACCCACAGCTCTGACAGCCTGGTCCCAGCGGCCAAACTCTGAAAAATCACTGTGCCTGCTGTTCTATTTCCTCGTATCCCCAACCTGTTATTGAGTCTGGAGACTAACACAGCCCTCACCATCAACACTGGGATAAAGACTCTTCTCTATGCCTTTTCCAGACTTAAAACCAGATCTTTTATTAAACCACATTAACCTAAACATCCTCCCTTTATTCCTCCCCTGCTGGGTAACACTGTGTCAGAACGCGAGCTGCCAGGAATGCGCCGGGTGCTGCTGGAAGCTGTAAAAGAGGCCGACGAAACACACGGAGCAGAAAGCATAAACACATCAGGCTGACGTGTTCTGCGTGGATTAAACTGACCAGGGGCATCATAATGACTTTTCTCAATTGTTATAAACAAAAGCAGAGCCCCATAAACATTTTCCGTGCCCGGGCGCGCCAGGAAAAGTCGGTTTTGAAAGCGAAAATGAAATCGCGGCGCTCTGAGGAGGTTCCACTCGGGCAGGAACAGCTCAGCTTGTCACAAAGCTTGTCACAAAGCCCAGATTGTTTCAATCTGCACGTGCTCAATGCTCTGCTGGGCTCTAGAGGCAGCATTGGCTCATGGATGGGACACAGGGAGCAGGACAAGCCTCAGCTGTCCCAGCATCTCCAGCTGCTTGTGGTTTCTGGAAGTGGCCACTGATCCTCATCCCTTGGCTGTGTCACCATTTCTAGAAGTGGCCACTGATCCCTGTCCCTTGGCTGTGTCACCATTTCCAGTAGTGGCCACTGATCCTCATCCCTTGGCTGTGTCACCATTTCTGGAAGTGGCCACTGATCCCTGTCCCTTGGCCACCAATAGTGGCCAATGATCCCTGTCCCTTGGCTGGGTCACCATTTCCAGTAGTGAAGGTTCTGGAATGTTCTCAAGCCAGTCTGGGGTTCTGGAATTCTCTGAGTGTTCAGCACACAGGTGAGCTTGGCATGGCCACAGGGAGCAGGACAGGTGTGGTGGGCTGGGGAGCAGGATGGGGGGGATAAATGGGAAAGCAGGACAGGTGTGATGCTCATCCACCTCCCAGAGCATTGATGATGGGTTCTGGCCACACAGACACCTCCCCTGAGGCTCAGAGCCCTTCCCCCCTCAAACACAGCCCCATTTGGGTGTCCCCAGGGTGCTTCTGGTGCTTTTCCCACCCCCGGAGGCGCTGAGCGCAGCAGCCTCACCGTGTGGAATTCTTTGGGAATCTGCAATCCCCACCCTCCAGTCCCAGCAACAAAAAAAGGGCCTGCAGGGGTGGCTTGGATTGTTTTCCCTCCCACATTGAGAGCTGGGGTCTGAGCTGAGCACAGAAAGCCCCCAGTGTTTGTCTAAGATGGGTCTTACTTTCTCTGTCCCTTTCAAGTGCCCAGACCCTCGCAGGTGTGCGCTGCTTCATTTTCCCTCTTTTTCTTTCTTCCTTTTTTTTTTTTTTTGGGGTGGGGGGAAAGATTGATTACAGGCTAAGCAGGGTTCCTTTAGCCAGCACTCCCATCTCTAATTATTAGCACTGCCAACTTTTGCAGCACAATGCTCAGTGTCAGATAAAGGAAATCTGTTCCTGTCTGCTCTGTAACTGATATCAGCTCCATAGTGACCGTCCCTGACCTCGGGACCCCAGGCTTTGTTTGCTGCTACATCTTTACTCTGCTGAGAAAGGAGTCCACACACATCAAAAAAAAAAATCACCAATATTAATTAAACCCCAGATACTGTTATCAACTTCAGTGAATAATGGGCTTTGTGGAGCTGCACTGAGTGGCCTCAGCGAGACTTTGCTACTGACAACATTCAAAATATTAGATTTCCAATACTTCTTTCATCTTGCCCACAACCTTTTGAATTAGTGGTTGTTGCACTGCTGCAGTCAGAAATCTGTTAAAAATCTATCTGTGCACAGCACAATGTGATACAGACACACACTTTGTGTGAAGCACTCTTTTTCTAATGGAAAAAAAATAATTAAATAAGTTATTAACTGTGTAAATACCCACACTCTGCTGCAGAATGGATATTCTGGCAGTGTGGATATTGGGGTAATGTCCAGCACAAGCAGCTCAAAGTAACAGAATTTGGGATTTTTTAGTGCATCTGATGGGAGTAACAGCATCACCTGGGACCAGTGACAATTTTTATGGATACCTCAGCACAGCAGAAATACTCAAACACTGGCATTTCCTAAACCTCTGTGACAAAAGGAATTGAGGTAAGGGATTCACACAGGTGCTGCAAGGCAGGACAGGATCCATCCCCAGAATCTGGGGATCCTGCTTTATTCCTGAGTGACTTTTTTAGGCTTTAGATCAGATTTTGGCACCTGCAAAAACCATTTGGGGCACTCCTAAGCCACTAGAGCTAAGGGAGAACACGTTACAAGGGAATTTTTTTTAAGCCTGATGTATGAAACCTTCCTTTCTAATGTTCAGATCTAGAGAATATTCAGAATATTCTAGAGAATATTCAGAATGTAGCCATTTTCTTCTAAAACTTCCCAGCCAAGCCTGGCTGTCACAACAGTGAGCTGGCTCCCTCTCCACTGCTGACTGCAATAGGAATGGTGGGAATTAATGGGAATTATGTAATTGTGCCTGAGAGGGCTGGTCCCAACTCCAGATACTTCTGTCAGACACAGAGAGAGGGTGGGAGACAAAACAGCAGCAAATGGGTCAATAACAGTAATAATAATACTAATAATAATTGTAAACAAGTATGCTGCTAAAGAAGCAAGGTCACCTTTCCCACTTGAGCTCTAAAATCAAAGCAATGAAAAGGAAATTTTTCAACACTGCAGTATGTCTAAGGCCTGACCAATGTGTGAGTGTCTGACATCACTTCAACACATCCCAAATCATGGCAATCCCTTTTTTTGTGTTTTTTTTTCCTGCAGCAATGAGGGCCCTGCGCTGAGCTGTGACACCCCCCTTGAAGCACCAGCTCCTCACACCTGGGATCCCACGGTTTTCCTGAGCCAGGAATTCTCTACTCCAGCACAGCCCAACATTCCCAGGGCTCCCTGGAACACTGAAAGTTGCAGCTGCTGCTGTAGTTGAGAATTGATTTTAAAATATTCATTACAAGCTCACATCTCTAATCAACATGAAAATATCTACTGTAATAATTTCAATATTCCTCCTGTTAATTATTTCATTCTCTGGATTGGTTTGATAAGTTTGTGATTTTCCAGTCCTATGGATTGGAGGCAAGGGCAAGTCTGAGATGTTTCCTGGCTGGGGAGGGATGCCTGGCTGTGCTTTGGTACCATTTATTGGAGTCTAATAAATTTGGTAGGGAGAAGAAATCCTTCCCTGGGAGGGTGGGGAGGTTGTGGAATGGATTTTCCAGAGAAGCTGGGGCTGCTCCATCCCTGGAATGGTTCAAGGCCAGGCTGGATGGGGCTTGGAGCAGCCTGGGGTAGTGGAAGGTGTCCCTGCCCATGGATGGGCTTTAAGGTCCCTTCCAACCCAAACCATCCCATAATTCTGTGATTTTCTGGTTGTTTTCTTGCAGGCTGCAAAGACGCCTCACAAGAAACCAGGAACTTGAGTTTTCTGTAAAATAAATACAATCAGCCTTCCTGGGTGGTGGGAAAATGCATTTTATGTTAATTACTGGGCACTAATAAATTTGCTTTTCATCCCCTCAGTCCTTTGCCTCTCAGTTCAGTTTGGTTTTTTTCCCTGTCTGTAAAATCCAGCTGATAAATCGGCACAAATGGCATTTTTTGACATCCTCAGTGTTGTCATTCCTCCCTAAACCCTTTCCCCCAACTTCTTTCCATGCCAGTTCCTAAAGACCCGTTGATTACCTGGATAATTGACTGGTGCTGCCGGTAACAGCCCCACAGACTAATTGAAATGTATGAGAAACAATTAGGGGTAATTGGAATCAATTAATTGACGATTTTCTGCGGAACTGCTGCTTTGTGCGGGCAAAATCCTAATTGCATTTCCACAGTCTGGGAAAAAAGCTGAAAAAAAAGGGAAGGGAAGGGAAGGGAAGGGAAGGGAAGGGAAGGGAAGGGAAGGGAAGGGAAGGGAAGGGAAGGGAAGGGAAGGGAAGGGAAGGGAAGGGAAGGGAAGGGAAGGGAAGGGAAGGGAAGGGAAGGGAAGGGAAGGGAAGGGAAGGGAAGGGAAGGGAAGGGAAGGGAAGGGAAGGGAAGGGAAGGGAAGGGAAGGGAAGGGAAGGGAAGGGAAGGGAAGGGAAGGGAAGGGAAGGGAAGGGAAGGGAAGGGAAGGGAAGGGAAGGGAAGGGAAGGGAAGGGAAGGGAAGGGAAGGGAAGGGAAGGGAAGGGAAGGGAAGGGAAGGGAAGGGAAGGGAAGGGAAGGGAAGGGAAGGGAAGGGAAGGGAAGGGAAGGAAAGGAAAGGAAAGGAAAGGAAAGGAAAGGAAAGGAAAGGAAAGGAAAGGAAAGGAAAGGAAAGGAAAGGAAAGGAAAGGAAAGGAAAGGAAAGGAAAGGAAAGGAAAGGAAAGGAAAGGAAAGGAAAGGAAAGGAAAGGAAAGGAAAGGATCCCCAGTGGACACCTGGATACCTTTGGGATGTCACCAGCTGGAGATTCTCCTCATCCCTCCCCAAGGCAGGATGGGTTTGACATCTAGAGCAGCATTTCAGTATTTTAGGTGGCCCTTCCCAAACCCCACTGACACTCCCAGGTTATTCCTCAGGGATAACTGACCTCTCAAAACCTCCCTCAGAATTCTGAGTGGTGAAGCAGAGGTTCTACTTCCCTTCAGACTCAAAATGTTCCAAGAAAGGGCAAAACGTGGTGAGAGGGAGGCTGGGAAGTGCCCTCACATGTGGGGAGGCAGGAGAGGGACAGGGGTGGGCATCATCCCTGGCATTTATTCATGCTCAGACAGAACTGTGGCTGTTCTCTCTTGTCCCTGTCCCCAGCCAGCAGCTGGTGGCATCACTGTCAGTGCCCCAGAGAGCCCTGGCTGTGAGCAGAGGCTCCTGTCAGGGTTAAGTTGAGTGTCTGTGCCTTATCAGATGAGAGCAGGCTGGAGTTTCAGCATCCTGCCTCCTGCCATTCTCCTGCTTTCATTCCCACTTCCTGCTCGCTGAAAGTCAAGCTGCCACTCACAAAAGAGGGGCCTTATCTCCTTACCTCTTGACCCTGAATCATGGCTGCAAACACAGGGTTTTCTTTCTGCCAGCACCAAACAGGTGGCAAAGTCATTTGGCTCTGGCTCTTGAGGGAATAAAAGAGAGCATCATCTTCTGGTTCCTTGGTGGGGTGTTGAAGAGACAAATCTCAAGCTGCAAAACCCCTTTAAAATGTATCTTTTCTAAAGCAATCTGCCCTTTAGGAGCAGATCTGAGAAATGAGGAGCTTATCTGCACCCAAATCAGAATTGCCTCGAATTATGGGGAATTTCAGCAATAAAACCGGGTGGGTTTGGGGGATGAAGCCCAAAATTCAACTCCTTGCCTGAGGATGCCCTGCACATCAGCTCTTATCAGAGCTGGCTGTCAGCCCCAGGCTGGCTGTGGAGGAGCTTTATCACCTCTCACAGCCAGAGCTCTTGAGCTGAGGAGCTTGGCTGGGGAAAGGACTCGAGACAATTAAGGGAACGACAGCAGGAGTGGCCCTGAGAGCCTCGAGTGGCAGAAATAGATGTGCCTTGGGAAGGATTTGGGAGGAAATCCATTCGTTGGTGAGACAATATTTCAACTTCTTCCCATCAAAATTAACTGTCAGCCTTCAGAAAGCCAAGGAATTTTGGGGTTGGGGTTTTATTTTAACAAAACCTTGTTTAAGGAATGTGTTACCACTTTGGGCTGAGGCTCTGCTCAGAGGATGGGCACTGTCCTGGTGGGAGAGCAGATCCTCAGTCTGCACTTTGACTTCATAATCTGCAAATTCAGACCTCACAAAAACTCCAAGCCTGATAACAAAAGTGCTTAAATCTATGATTATTGACATTTTTGCTCCAATTTCTTCTAAGCTAACGAAAACCATCAAGGATCCCACAGCTATTTATTTAAAAATACCATTTAAAATGATAATGATGATGATGATGATGATAATAATAATTATTTAATTGTTTTATTTATTAAAAATAACCTAGTGCTACCTCTGTCCCCTTGGCTCAGGTGCCACACAAAAACTCCAAGCCTGATAACAAAAGGGCTTAAATCCACAGTTATTTATTACTATTATTATTGTTGTAATTATTAATTATTAGTTAATAATAATAATAATAATAATAATAATAATAATAATAATAATTTTTAAATTTAAGGAATGATGATTATTTTCTTTATTAAAAAGACCCCAGTGCCACCTCTGTCCCCTTGGCTCAGGGTGCAGGCTCAGATAAAAGTGACACGAAGGCATTTCTGTGCCTGTGCCCCAGCAGGACAGCGTGAGGTGACAGTGCACAGTCGTCCCCAAATTGTTGGGCAGAGTATGTCATGTCCCAGATAGCAGCAGGAGCCTGCCCTGAACAACGTGTCTGGGGCCCTTTGAACTCGTGAGGAGCTCTGGGTGTTCTCTCCTCTTTATTTTTGTCATTGCTCCAGACCCCAGGCAGGTGCTGAGGAAGGAGCAGGAGCAGCAAATGCTGGCTGGGAGGGCAGGGATGGACAGCCCAGGGCTGGGGCAGGAATGGTGCCAGGGTTTTCAGGATGCACAGCAGTTTTCTTTGGTATGAAAAGAGGAAAATATAAATACTACCCCCAAAAAATCTCCCCTTCACTGAGAATCCTGTAGCAATTCCTAAACATCCTCAGAGAACAGGGAAAACCTCCTTGCCCTCCTGCAAGAGCCAGACTCCTGCTTTCAAAGGATTTGAGAATTTCCATTCCTTCTACATTAAATATTTGGGAAGAACCTTCTGGAGGAAGAGTCTGGAAGGATGTTTCTGGTTTTCTCCATCCCAGATTATCTCCATCCCAGTTATCTCCATCCCAGTTATCTCCATCCCAGTTATCATCTCTATCCCAGTTATCATCTCTATCCCGGTTATCATCTCCATCCCAGTTATAATCTCCATCCCAGTTATCCCCATCCCAGTTATCTCCATCCCAGTTATCATCTCTATCCCAGTTATCATCTCTATCCCAGTTATCATCTCCATCCCAGTTATAATCTCCATCCCAGTTATCCCCATCCCAGTTATCTCCATCCCAGTTATCATCTCCATCCCAGTTATCATCTCTATCCCAGTTATTATCTCCATCCCAGTTATCATCTCCATCCCAGTTACCTCCATCCCAGTTATGTCCATCCCAGGGTTTCTCCATCCCAGTTATCCCAATCCCAGTTTTCTCCATCCCAGTTATCATCCCCATTCCAGTTATCTCCATCCCAGTTATCCCCATCCCAGTTTATCTCCATCCCAGGTTTTCTCCATCCCAGTTACCTCCATCCCAGTTATCTCCATCCCAGTTATCCCTCTCACAATTATCTCCATCCCAGGTCATCTCCCAGGTTATCCCCATCCCAGTTTATCTCCATCCCAGTTATCCCCATCTCAGTTACCTCCATCCCAGCTATATCCATCCCAGTTACTTCCATCCCAGTTGTCCCCATTCCAGTTATCCCCATCCCAGTTACCTCCATCCCAGTTATCCCCATCCCAGTTACCTCCACCCCAGCTCACAGCTCAGGCCTCCCAGCAGGACAGATGCCTGGCAGTTGACTGAAAGCTGATTCCTGTCAGGAGCTATTTTCTCCCTGAGACAGAGGAGACATTGTGCCCCTTGGTGCTCCAGTGTGGCCTTGGCTACTGCCTAAAGACCACCTTTTAGTTTTTTTTCTTTCCTTCCCTGAGACAAAACAGAATCCCCCTGCTGTCAGCTCTATCTGGAGCTGCTGAAAGGAGATGTATAAGCCCAGTAATGCTGCTGGGGAGATAACTGTCAAACAGCATGAAAACCCCTGCCTGTCTGCCCACGGAGGGACTGAAGCTCCATGGAGGCTACAACTCAATGCTCAACAGCTCCTGGCATCTGTGAGGTCTCTTTCTTAGCTGCTTTTTAATGCCCTGCTGAAAGGAAGCACTGTGGGATTCAGAACCTGCCTCTGCTCGCCCAACTGTGCCACTGGGTGGTTGCTGGAGATGTGGAAAGAGGCATTGTTCCCCCTGGAGGGGGAGATGGGAGGAAAGCAGGGAGCTCTGCTGCACACAGCGGGGATGTGAACCAGATTTTCAACCTGCTTTACAGTGCTGGGCCAGGAAAACAGATAAAAATAATAGTAAATGTGTACCAGAGGCACGAGAACAACACTGGGCTGCTGGGAGTCACCAAAGGCTTTTGCCACTGCAGTCATGCACAAAACCACACACAAAGCAGTTTGCACCCACATCAAAACAGAAACTGTGGTGGAAGTATATAAAAAAGTTATAGAGGTACTTAAAAAAGGATTAAATATGGGATTGATGAACATAACCCCCCCCAAAATTACACTATTTGTAGTTCTACTCTAGAAACAGGCAAACTAAAGTTTCCCTCTGAAAACCACAGCAGTCAGGAGCCAATCCTCACATTATTCCACCCAAAAGCCCCTCCTGAGCAGAGGCTCACTGGGATGGGCTCCCAAAGCTCCTTTGGGTGGTGTCAGGAGCTCAGAACCCCTCTGTGATCCCCAGCTCTGTCAGTCAGGGGGTGCAGGCACCACCTGGCAATCCCTACAGGCTTCAATTTGCAAGACACAAAACAATCCCTTGCACAAACAGGCATGGTGGGAACAGCAGGCAATGGTAAAGAAATGGAAAACCAAAAAAGGCAAAAAAAGCAAAGTCCAGTTTAAAAAAACTCCTCCAAACGCCATCAATTTCACAACACTGCAAATATGAAGTTACATAATACATGTGGAGAATGCTCCTCATGTGGGAATGAAGAGAAAGCAAATTTCATCAGCATAAGGAAAATGCTTTAATATCCTGCCCTTAAACTGCTGAATATCAGAGTAATGTGGACTAAATTTGATGATATTTGGCCTCCTAAAAATCCCTCTACAAAATCAAAGCCATGAGGGCAACCCAAAGTCAAGTTCAAAATTATTGGTTGGCAGCAACTTCCACAAACCATCCATAGCTATCCCTGTAAATACAGATATTTTATATATGTGTGTATATATACACATCAATTCAATGTGTTAAGTTTCTGGCTAAGCAGATTTTAATGTCTGTGGGCATCCTCCTGGAATAAGAGAATTTCATCAGGCTGAAAGGGTCTGGGGAGGGAAACATCTCCCAGCTGTTCTAACCCAGTCCTTTGGAAACTCCTAAAAGGAAAGTGCAAATTGGAATCAGGAGCCAGCACACGATAAAAGTGCTGCTGCAACTGTCCCTGTGCAGCCCTCAATCCACCCAGTGATTCATCAGATACCTTCTTTTTGTTTTCATAAATGATAAGCAAATCCACTTAGTTTGTGTGAGTTGTGCCTGCAGGGATTCCCTCTCCCTCACCCCTGTGCTGGGGTGGCAGCGAGCCAGCACGAGCCAGGCTGCATTTCCCAGCTTGTGTCAGCTTGTCTGTTTATTTCTTTTATTGGGGGGCAAAAAAAGAAAAAAGAAAATCTGTCTAGAAGGAATTACTTTCATTGTTTAGTTCTGCTTTTCCTGCACTTAACCACAATATCAGCATCAAAGCATCCCCTGATAGGGAAATACAAACTCCCATCTCCAGTTCAGCCAAGAGCAGCAAGCAGCACTCTCCCTGAATGAAAAGAACAATCTTCACTCACATTTCATGCGTGAAAAAGTAGTTTAAATTACAAATTTTTATATATTTACACATCTAATAATATAGAAGCCACTTTAGACATATCAGCTGTGATAACAAAAGCAGAACTTTGGAGATTTGGTGTGAAAATTTGGATTTGGCCCCTGGAAAGCTTGGATTGGGCTGAGAAATGATTCTTGGACATTGCTGGATGTCACATTGTTGCCCAGCTGGCAAAGGGCTGCAGACACACTGGGGTACCCTGAGCCTCCAGAACTGGTTTTTCATTGCCACTGATTGAGCACCAACCAGCTTTAGAACACCAGTCCTTGCTCCATTGGCTCCACATCCCCACACAACAATTAGAAAAATTATCCTGGAGACCTGGCTGCTGACATCAGGGAGATGAAATCCCAGTGCCTGCTCAGTTCTTAATTCAGAGGGGAGAAATGGTACAAAACCTCTCACCAAATATTCACTGCTCCATTGTTTCAACCCCCAGACACTGATGCCCACCCCAGAATGTGAACCCAGCTCTCTGTGTCACACCAGCCACGAAAAAACAACAAAAAACAAAAAAACAAACCAACAAATCCTTGTTGAATTTAAAAACCTCTTGGGCTGCGAGCCTGAAAGCAAAACTACCCCGCCACAGCCACCTCAACAACTGATCACTTTTCTTCAAAAGCAAACCCTCAGGGCTGAGAGGCCATAAATTGTGCAATAATCAGAAGAATCCACTTTTTAACAGAGGCACCTCTGCCAGCCTGGGTGCCTTTGATCAGAAATATTCATGGAGAGAGGAGAACCCCGAATGTGAAGGAGCGACTCGGCGCTCCGTGGCCAGGCCAGGGAGCTGCTTTTTGGCTCCCTGTGTATGGGGAGAGTGTTATCTAAACCACTAGGATGACTATAAAATATCTTAACAGCTTCTGCTGCTTAGCTGGGAGCAGGGCTCCCAGTATCTAATATGAAACAAGTGGGCCAGGCTGTGAAAGGCAGCTCTATATTCGGAGGCTGCAGCGGCTGGAAGCTATGGGGTCGTCTCAGAAGCTCTCAATTGTTTTTAAATTCTGTTTTTACAAGGAGCGTGAGATTTATAGGCTCTTGAGGGGAAGAAAATGATGTAACTTGAGTAAATCAACAGGCCATTTATTCCTGGCCCTGTTTCCTCTCTGTCACTGAGCTCTGGAACGAGCCCCCAAGCGCTCCCTCTTCAAAACAAGAGCAGCCCAGGCTGCAGAGGCCTTGCAGGGACAGTTAAAGGCACAGATCCTTCCTTCCCTCTCTGGAGGAGCAGGGGCCAGCCCAGGCACCCCCAGGGTGAGGGCACCCCGGGCTGGGTGTGCTCCCAACCCCCCCAAAAAACTGGGCACCTGCAGCTGCTCCTGGGAGCAGGGGCAAGGCTGCTCCTTTTGGGGATCTGCAGCTGTCAGAGGGGTGAACCCCAACATTTGGAGTGTTTGATGAGAGCATCCCCCAAAGCAGAGGGTGGGAAACAGGGTGGGCCAGTGATGGGGAGGGAAGGGGAAGTGGATTTTTTTTCCCCCTGTTTTTCCCCCTCTCACATCCTGGTTTGTGGTTGGTGGTGGTGGCTGTGCTCAGCTGGGGCTGGGCTCTTTCTCCAGGAACTGACAGAGCCAGAGCACACAGCCTCAAGTTCCACCAAGGGAAATTCAGGCTGGATATTAGGAAAAAGATTATTATAGAAAGAGTGATAAAGTTCTGGAATGTTCTGCCCATGGATGTGTGGAGTCCCCATCCCTGGGTGTGTTTAACAAAGCCTGGATGTGCCAGGGTTGAGTTGAGGGGTTGGGGCTGGGTTGGACTTGATGATCTTGAAGGTCTCTTCAAACCTGGGAACTCTGAGAATTTGGGGGAATTCTGTGAATTTAGGGAAATTTTTGGGAATTCCAGGAGCCAGGGAGATGGTGGAGTCACCATCCCTGGATGTGGCTCTGGGTGCCAGGGTTGAGTTGAGGGGTTGGGGCTGGCTTGGACTGGATCTTGAAGGCCTCTTCCAACCTGTGAATCCTGTGAGTTCATTATCAGCATTTTCCAAGCTGCTCCTAAACCTTCACTGCTGCTCAGTGACCCCCAGCTCATGGAGTGAGATCTCCTGACCCAGCACTGGAACAGGGCAGAGAGGGATGATTCTCCTTACAGAGAATTCCAAGAGGTCATTCCAACCCAAGGGCCTGCTGTGATCTCCTCAGGTTTCTTCCCAGATGAAAATGTGATGTAAAAAGAAGCCTGGGCACGCAGGAATTCCCACTGGAAGCAGCTCCAGGAGCCACTGCTGGGCTGGGGCTGCCCCAGCTCAGTGCTGAGGGGCCTCGGGGTGTCAGAGCATCCTCACACAGGGGGGAATGGCTTCAAAGTGACAGAGAGCAGGGCTGGATGGGATATTGGAAGGAATTCTTCCCTGGGAAGGTGGGAATGGATGTTCCAGAGAAGCTGTGGCTGCCCCTGGATCCCTGGAAGTGTCCAAGGTCGGGTTGGATGGGGCTTGCAGCAGCCTGGGACAGTGGAAGGTGTCCCTGCCATGGCAGGAGGTGGCACTGGATGTTTTTTAAGGTCCCTCTCAACCCAAGCCATCCCTTGATTCTCTGATTTCAACCTTTGCACTCTGCAAATTTCATCCCTTGTTTCCACCCCCTCACCTGTTCCCTTGCCCTTGACCAGAGAGGGAAATTTTGGGTTGAAAACCCTCCATTTGCTGGATCTGCAGTGCCAACAGAGACCTTCACTCCCCCCCTCTCCTTTCCCAGAGCTCTGCCTATTCACAGAGCCCCAAACTTTTGTTCCCTGCTGACACCCAGCTGCCTCTGAGGCTGTGCTGCAGCACACGGGGCAATTTCAGCGCTCAGGTCAGGCAGCCGGGCTGACCCCTCACCTTTGACAGTGATCTTTATCTAGACTCCATCTTAATTATTTATCTCAGGAAGGTCAGAAAGAAAATGCCTCTCTCAGGACCCCCACTGCTCCAAGCCTGCAGAACTTGTTAAAATGCAAGTTCTTTGAGGATGGTAATTCAAGCAAGCAGCGGAGAAACTGCTGCATCACTTTTCTGCCCCGTTAGGAAATGTTTAGGAAATTGCTCTCAGCTCACAATTATCATTTTCAAACCCAGCAATTGAGGAGCTTTCCTCATAAAACCGAGACTTAGAAGGGCCACAAGAGCTTTGCTAACGAGACGTGAAAGATTTTACATCGTTAATGTGGTTTTGCCTGGAAGTTTAGCAAACACAAAAACCTCAGAGACAATAAAATTTTAAACCTCTTGGAAAACACAGGTAACGTGCATATAAAGAATCCTTCAGGATTTCAGCAGCGTTAAAACCTCAAGCATATCAAGAGAAGCTTTAATAAAGTTATTAAAAATTGCAACACTTTGTCCCCCCTGCAATGGTGTTTCCCAGCACAATTTAAGAAAAGCCACACACACAACAACAAAAGGAAGAAAAAAAGGGGGGAAAAAAAAGCTCGTAGTAAAAAACTGGGGTATAATTTTCTTCAATCAACTCCAGCTCATGACTGCAATTACCCCAAATCTTTCCGAACCTTGCTGTGATACACCAGGGACAGGTCTTGGAGCCTCTGTGGGTGGCAACCTTTCATCTGCCTCTCAAACTGTTCTTTATTGTAAGGTTTCAAATTAGTGCTAGCAGCAATGAGCAAATTTGATAATTCGATCTCAAATTAGTTAATGTAATGTGCCAGGAACCGCTAACTAAGGCTCTGCAAAGATGAAAATCTATCTCTGCCTGCTCAGGATGCAAAGTTAACCAGCCTGACAGTTCACGTTTGAAAAGTTGTTTTTTACTTGAATTCAAACGAAATTCTGCTTGCAAACGCCGCCTGCCGCCCCTTTTCTCTCCTCGAGGTGTGTTTGCCTCATTCTGCGTCAAAAAGCATCTATAAACACACGAGGCACTCGTTCTTGTGGGGATCCAGAGCTGTGCCTGACCCACATGGCCGGGAATGGGGTGGGAATCATCGGGATCGCGTGTTCCGATGGATGGAGCCTTTGGACATAACCGAGTTAACTCGGGGATCTGTTTCCATGGCAGCTTTCAACGAAAACGAGCCCGTGATTCACAGTGCAGATCCTTATCTCCAGTTTAGGCAAACTCATTTGTTCTGGGAATCACAGGGAAATATTTAACCAAAAAAAACAAAAACAAAAAACCCCAAAAAACCCCCAAAAAACCCCACCAAAAAATAAAAAATCCAAAAAACCCCAAAAAAACCCCAGAAAACCAAACCAAAAAAACCCTCAAAAAAACCAAAACCAAAAGACAACAAAACAGCAAAAAACTCCCAAACAAACAACAAAAATTCACCAAAACAAACAAACAAAACCCATAAAAACAAACAAACCAACCTAAAACAAACCCCAAAAAATGAAACCAACCCAACCAACAAAAACAAACAAAAAAACCAAACAAAAAAACCAAACCAAACCAAAAAACCAAAAACCAACCCACCCAGACATTGAATTTTCTGGTAATTTTTGGGTTTGGAAGGTTGGGACTGTGATGGAATTTTGCTACATATTTTTTTGTCTTGAAAATGTTTGTCTTTAATTTTTTTTTTTTTTTTAAATGAAGCCAAAAAGACCAAGTTTGATCTTTAAGTGATTCTGTCTTGGGGGAACTTCTTCTCTGCCACCTCTTTTCACCTTTTCTTTTCAGGGCAATAAAGGAGCCCCAGGGCTCCCAACACTCCTGGAGCATTTGCCCTCTGCTTCAGGGCCCTTTTCCCCTGATCCCCTTCAGATTTCCATTCCCTGGAAAAGCTGTTATCCCCCTTCACCAAATAAAAATGTCATTATTCAGACAAAGTGAGATATTAAACAAGGCAGTTGGTGGGAGCCCCAGGTGGGAGTGTCTCAAAAGCCACTGGGAAATAAAAGTATGGGAGAATCATGTTCTACACCCCTCTCTGAAAAGGATTTTTGACATTTTAAAATGTATTTTTCATTCAGTTAAAGAGATGCATTAGAATTTAGCCAATTTGTGATCAGCTTCAGCCTCCTGAACAGAACTTTTTGGTGAATTAACAGCTTTTAACATTAAAAAAAAAGCACCACCACCTGCAGGACCAGCCAGTCTGTCTGCTATAAATTGGTATAAAAACTGTGGAAAACTTTCCAAACTTTCCAAAATCACAGCCACTGTGGTTGGGCTGCCATGGGAAGGTTTGGTTCTTCCCCAGAGGTTATTCTGAATTAGAGCACGGCTCCCTGCCTGCACTGCTCTGGTATTAACTGCATATTTACTCAATTTCAATTATTCTAACAATAAAAATGACATCTGAACCCTGATAAAATTTGAAATGACACAGATGAGTCAGGGAATGAACTCCCCATGCAAAATCTCCTTCAGTTTGGGGTTTGGTCTGCATAGAAGGACCCTTGATGGAGGGGAATAAAAATTACAGGGAACTTTAAATTCCAAACCCAGCAGTTCTGCAGGGCTCAGGGGTGACCCAGCCCAGCCTTCCCTTGGTGCCTGCAGTGAAATTATTGCAGTTTTCCTTCTCTGGGCAATTTGCTTTTAACTTCAAGGAGCAAATTCTGGAGGTTCCAAAGGAATTTGAAATAACAGAGATGAGTGAGGGAATGAACTCCCCATGCAAAATCTCCTTCAGTTGGGGTTTGGTCTGCATAGAAGGACCCTTGATGGAGGGGAATAAAGTGAAGGGACTTTAAATTCCAAAGCCAGGGCTCAGGGGTGACCCAGCCCAGCCTTCCCTTGGTGTCTGCAGTGGAATTATTGCAGCTTTCCTTCTCTGGGCAATTTGCTTTTAACTCCAAGGAGCAAATTCTGGAGGTTCCAATGGAATGAAGGACTGGGAAGGGTTTTGAAAAGCCTCCCTGTTGTGGCAGCCTCTGCACCTCAGGGGGAGCTGAGAGGCTTCAGCCCGGAGCCAAGTGACAGATGATTCTCCCCTGAAATGTTTTCAGATGGAACAGAAGACGTTCTTTATCTGTGTGGTCTGAGCTCATTTACTGCAGGAGAAATCTCCAGCTCCTGCCTGACTGAAAGCCAGGGCTTGTTCTCCCCATCTGATGGATGAATGGAATTCAGAAGTTTGATACTGTCCCCTGAGATGTCATTTAAATCCACAGATACCTTCAGCCAGCAGGTAAAGTTAGAATGTCATTCTGCAGGCTCATCTCTCCCTCCCTGCCCCCTCCCCTCACACATGAGCCTGTCTTCACTTTTTCTTGCTGCCATGAATCCCAGCAGTTTTCAAAGGAGATGCCAGGAGCAGGGGAATGGCTCCAAACTGACACAGAGCAGGGTTACAGCAGATATTATAAAAAATAAAAATACAGAGATTATGAAAAAAGTCTCCCCCATCAGGCTGGGGAGGGCCTGGCACAGATTGCCCTGAGAAGTTTGGCAGAATGGGTTGGCTTGGAAGGGACCTTAAAGGTCACCTTGTCCCACCCCTGCCATGGCAGGGACACCTTCAATATCCCTGGGTGCTCCCAGCCCTGTCCAGCCTGGCCTTGGCACTGCCAGGGATCCAGGGACTGCCCCAGCTGCTCTGGGCACCCTGTGCCAGGGCTGCCCACCCTGCCAGGGAAGGATTTCCCCCCAACACCCACCCTGAATTCCCCCTCTTTCAGTGTGACAGACAAACTCACCCCCTTCCTAATAAACTCACCCATCTCACTGAGATCCAAATACAAATCCCAAGATCCATCCTAATCTTTGGCACAGTTTTTCTGGCAGTTTGATTTATTTTGCCTGTTCTGCTGCTGCTGCTGTAGAATCAAAACTTTGAAATCAGAAGAATGCAGCGAAGCAGCAGCAGAACAGAAGGAAGTTTTCTCTTTCTTTTTTCTTTTTTTTTTTTTTTTGAAGCAAATGACTCATTTGCTGTATTGACATCCCTGTGGATTCTTCCCCAGAACAGATTGTGCTCTGGAAGAGCTGCTGAACTTGATATAAAAGAAATTCCTCCCAGTACAGCAACATAGAGACCATGAGGGGCTTTTGCATCTGATTAGCCACCAAAAATGTGCCCATTCAGCCCAGCCCCAGCCTGCACATTTCCCTGTGTCTCTGAGGTTACCTCTGTTTATCACAAAAAGGGCTCCAAGACAGTCAGAGCTGCTACTGTTGTAATCCATCCAAGATGGATCGTGGAAAAGGCTGAAATAAAAGCCAAGCTTCCTGCCCCATGTGTCTGCCAGACTGCTGCAGAAAGGTCAGGGGCATCCTCACTGCAGACTGGTAATTGCAAAAAATGAAGGAGGTGAACCCTAACCAGGAGATCAAAGGAGGAGAGGGAAGGAGAGGTTTTTACAGGGAACAGACTGACTACGGGGGCAAGACATTAGGGGGAAAGAAATATCTTGTACTAGGAAAAAAGGCAGTGTAATTAGCATTGCCTCCATGAATCAGGCAGCTAGAGAGTAAAACTCAGCAGATAACGAGACAGAAATGGGCACTGGGCAGCTGCTGGCTCCCACTGAACCAGAACATGGCCATGTTTATTGAGGTAAATATTTCCTCTGAGCTGGAAGAGACAAGTGCTGGAAAAGTGGAGTTGGATTTGCTGGGAGAAAACAGAACTGCAGCAAGAGCTGGATCTTCAGAGCCCTCAGAGTATTTTGGGGACAAATATTGAGAGAATGGCATTGTGTTGGGACAGCCTGGGTGATTGTGGCAGCACTGGGTCTAAACCCTGAGTGATCCCAGCTCTGTGATCCCAGCTTTGTGTGATCCCAGCTCTGCCTGATCCCAGCTCTGTGTGATTCCAGCTCTGTGTGATCCCAGCTCTGCCTGATCCCAGACCTGCCTGATCCCAGTTTTGCCTGATCCCAGCCCTGCCTAATCCCAGTTTTATCTGATCCCAGTCCAGCCTGAGCCCAGCCCTGCCTGATCCCAGCCCTTCCTGATCCCAACCCAGCCTGATCCCAGCTCTGCCTACTCCCAGCTCTGTGTGATCCCAGCCCAGCCTGATCCCAGCCCTGCCTGATCCCAGCCCAACCTGATCTCAGCCCTGCCTGATCCCAGCCCAGCCTGGTCCCAGCTCTCCCAGTCTCTCCCAGCCCAGCAGCCTTGCTCTCTCCTGCAGCCAGGGCAGGAATCCAGTTTCATGCCCGCTGTGCCCAGCAGAACAAACCAGAATCTGACACCAGCAGAAAGCCCCAGAGCCTGGCACTCTCTCCCTGCCCTCCCTGCTCCCACCAGGCAGTGCCAGCCCCTGCACTGCTGCTCTGGTGATGCCCATGCCCAGCATCCCTCAGCCCAAACTCTTCTCCTTTTGTTGAAAAGCTCCAAATTCCCTTCAAAGCAGAAAATGCTCCCCTGTCCCAAAGCAAGGACTGCAGAGACAGTGCACAGTGCCTGCCTGCTCTGCCTGGGAGCTGGAGGAATTCCCTCACTTGCAGTCTGTGTATTTAATAAACTAATCCATTGATGACATTTCCTATTTAAATGAACAAGATTATGCAGCTAAACAATATTTTGCAACCAAAATGGCCAATAAATCACGGCCTTTGGAAGTGCTAATGGTGCTCACATTTATTCCTATTAATGCTTCCTGGTTTTGAAAGCTGGGCCAATTCCAGAGATAATGTATTACAAACTTTCCTGCTGAAGGATTTGGGTTCCTCTAGGCTCCATTCCAGTTATAACTGGCAGCTAATACTTTCACACATTCACAAATCCCCAGCCCCTCCCCACCAGCAGAAGGGAGAGGAGAGCTTTTGGCTTGGGTCAGCACATTTGGGAGTGTTGCAGAAATGAATGGGAAGTGATGCAGCTCTCTTTGAACACTGGGCTCTTCATGAATGCATGTTCAGCACCTTCCCCCCTCAGCCAGACAGACCCACACGTCTGCACCCCTATGGAATGGCCCCAAAAAAAAACCCAAAAATTGATGCACAGCCATGCAGCACTGCAGGTTTTCTTGCAGCCCCATGAAAATGCAAAGCACTGAGTTGTTCCCAGCAGAAAAGCCCTGCAGGGGCATGGAATGGCCCCCAAAAAAACCCCAAAATGGATGCACAGGCATGCAGCACTGCAGGTTTCTTGTGGTCCCATGGAAATGTCACTTTGTGCCTGCTGTGCAAAGCACTGAGTTGTTCCCAGCAGAGCAGCTCTGCAGGGAAGCCCCCAAAGCATGGAACACCCCCCAAAAACCCCCCAAAATGGATGCACAGCCATGCAGCACTGCAGGTTTTCTTGCAGCCCTATGGAAATGCAATGCACTGAGTTGTTCTCAGCAGAAAAGCCCTGCAGGGGCATGGAATGGCCCCCAAAAAACCCCAAAAATGATTCACAGCCATGCAGCACTGCAGGTTTTCTTGCAGCCCCATGGAAATGCAAAGCACTGAGCTGTTCCCAGCAGAGCAGCCCTGAGGGCAGGACCTGGGGGTGATGCTTGCTGGAAAACCCACCAGGAGCCAGCAGTGCTGCCTGGCAGCCCAGAACCCCCCCCAGTCCTGGGCTGACCCCGGTGTGGGCAGCAGGTCCAGGGGGGAATTGTGCTCTGCTCTCCTGAGATCCCACCTGGAGCAGAACAGAGTTCTGGTGCCCCCAGGTCAGGACAGGGAGCTGGAGCAAGGCCAGAGGAGACCACGAGCTCAGCAAGGGCACTGGAGCACCTTCCCTATGGAGCCAGGCTGGGAATGCTCAGCCTGGAGAAGGGAAGGTTGGGGGGAGACATCACAGCATCCTCCAGGGAATGCAGGGGCTGCAGGGAGCTGGAGAGGGCCAGCACAGGGGGGAATGGGGTCAGACTGGAAGAGGGAAGTCTAGGTGGGATGTTGGGAAGGAATTCCTCCCTGGGAGGGTGGGGAGGCCCTGGAATGGATTTCCCAGAGCAGCTGTGGCTGCCCCTGGATCCCTGGAAGTGTCCAAGCCAGCTTGGACAGGGCTTGGAGCCACCTGGGATAGTGGGAGGTGTCCCTGCCAAACTATTCCAGGATTCTTTATGATCCTAAAAATCACAACTGCCCAGCATCCAGGAAATGTCTGCTGCAGGCACAGGTGTGAATGGGGAATGGGCACAGGCTGGAATTGCATTCTCCTGAGCCCAAACCACCTGGTTCCAGGCAAACCCAGTCAGAGCAAGGGAGGCTGACACTTGGGGTTTGCTGAAGGGTAGTTTGGGAGTTAGCCTGAAAATGGAAAGAGACAAACAGGCCCTTAGGTTGAGGAGAGCAAACAATCTGTTGGTACCTGATTAAATATCACTCAATAGCTTCAATCTCCCCCCAAAATACAGCTGCAGAAATCATCCCATGTGGGCAGCTGAGCCTGTTCAGAAGGGACTTCAAACCCAAACCATCAGTGAGGGATCATCAGATGCACCCAGTAATCTGTTCAGAGTGAATTCATGGGATAGCAGCTCTGTAGGGTGCAGGAATGGATGTTATTTCCTAATGACCCACAACAAATCACTTGGAAAAGCTACTCCAGTCCCCCAAGCCAACTCCTTGCTTCTTAAAATCAGACTTAGCACACACTGTGCATTGTAAAAGCCTTCCCTGCTCTGTCTGACAACACCTACACCCCAGACCCTCAGCATCTTTCAGAAGTTATTTCTGGAAATGTTGAATCTCAGAGCACCAATAAAAGGAAAATATTGTTGTAGCCAAAATAAATGTCTCTTTGGGCCCTGTTTAAAAAAGCACAGGGGGATTTGTGTGAGTTGAAGTGCCTGCCTTCCCAGAGAACAGCTCAGTTGTTGGGAGATATCAAGGGTAAATTCATAAAGGGCTCCCAGTTGATTTGTCTGTTCAAGGGAAATGCTCGGGGAGATAAAAGTCTGAATTCTGATTCTTTCGCAGTCAAATCAGAATCCTGTTCTCTCCTCACCCAAAGCATGAAATCCAAACCAACAGCTGAAGAAAAGGCTCAGCACTGCTTGTTTTGATCAGGTTGTTAAAGCTGAGCCAGCGCTGCTCACGAGGGCAGGCACTGAAAGCTCTCAGTGGCACCCCAGAAACACAGAGCTCTGACACCCAACAGGGACGTGCAAAAATATTCACAGTTCAAGCAAAAGTGTCTGAAAGAACCATATTTCACAAGGTTCTGCTGAAAATAGACTGAGTTTCCCAAAGAAATCTGTCACTTTTGGTCACTTTGAGTCTGGCTAGAGCGATCCCAAACAGGGCTCTGGGCTGTGAAGGGCCGGTGAGATCCACCCCAGAAAAATCCTAATTTCATCTCAAATCTGACAGCCCAATTGTGTACCATAAATAATAATAATTATTAATAAATAAGAAAATTTAATAATAAATCATAATAAATATTAATAAATATTAATAAATAAAAAATAATTAAGATTTCTCAGGTCGAGTCTCCTTTTGGTGTGGAAGGGGATCTCCCAGGCAGGGTGGATGGAGCTGGTGGAAGGAAACAAGATCTGCTTACCAAAATGAAATTCATTCCCTCTCCAAACAGCCTTTATACCTGTCCCCCCCTCTAAGATAATAAAAAAGAGGGATGCAACAAACATTTAAGTCCTTAACTAGTGCAATTTCTGTTATTTTGCTTGAATTAATTCCCACTCAGATCTGAACTGACAGCACTGCAAACACCCTTCTGTATGGCAGGCTCAGCATATAGACCTGGAAAACAAAATTAACTTTATTTTTTTCCTTACCCAGATGATAAAATAGATTATCCCTAGAAACAGAACGTAGGGGTTCGGGGATTTTTATTTTTTTTTTTTTTTTATTTTTAGGAGAAACAACAGTCCCGTTCCTGGGCAGGGAGGGAACAGTGGGATGATTGTTGGAGGAGTGAATCTGGTTTTCATTAGTGGGAAGTGATGGCTCCGGTTTCTGCCCGGGACTGTTTGCTCGCATCTCTGTTTGTGCTCGGCCTTGGCAGTTAACCCTTTCCTGCTGGGAGCCCAGCCTGCCCTGCCAATCCCACCCACCTGGCACAGGCAGGGACAGGGGGATTGCTTCAGGGACTGGGGGATCACTCCAGGGATAATGGGATGGCTCCAGAGACAATGGGATTGCTCCGGGGGCAATGGGATCCTGTGAGGGACAGTGGGATCACTCCAGGGACAGTGGGATCCCTCCAGGGACAATGGGATCACTTCAGGGACAATGGGATGGCTCCAGGGATAATGGGATCACTTCAGGGACAGTGGGATCACTCCAGAGAAAATGGGATCACTCCAGAGACAATGGGATCACTCTAGGGATGATGGGATCACCCCAGAGACAATGGGATCACTCCAGAGACAATGGGATCACCTCAGGGACAATGGGATCACTCCAGGGACAATGGGATCACCTCAGGAACAATGAGAACACTCCAGGGATCACTCCAGGGATGATGGGATCACTCCAGGGATGATGGGATCACCCCAGAGACAATGGGATCACCCCAGGGATGATGGGATCACCCCAGGCTGGGCAGAGCACTATGGAATTACTGCAGGTACTGCTGGCAGCCAAGCTGAGTGCAGAGGGAACCTTTTGGCTTCAGTCTTCAAGTTGGAAGGAACTCAGAAATTGTTTATTAGGGGCTGTTTTACTCCCAAAAACATCCCAAGCCCTGTATTTGTATATCTATAAATTGGCTGAAAACTCGATGTACAAATGAATACCTGCAGGACCAGGTGTCCCTCCAGGTGAGCTCAGCACCTGGGGAGGCTGCCAGAGGTGACCCAGCCAGCACTGCCAGGAGGGGACACGGGAGATGTGCCCTGTGCTGCCTCCACATCCCAAAAATCCTCACACTGTGGTAGGGAGACACCTACTCCAAGCCAGCAGTGGGAGGGAAATTGTGGATGGGCTGCATGGAGCTGCTGGAGCAAGTCTAGAGGAGGCACCAAGTGATGAGAGGGATGGAGCAGCTCTGCTGGGAGAGATTTGGGGTGGCTCAGCCTGGAGAAGACAAACTTCAGGGTGATCTAACTGTGGTCATCCTTCCAGTGCCTGAAGGAGCCAACAAGGGGCTCCTTTACTGGGGCCTGGAGTGCCAGGACAAGGGGATTCAAGCTGAAAGAGGGGGAGTTTAGGTTGGATATTGGGGAGAAATTCTTCTCTGTGAGGGTGGCACAGGGTACTCAGAGAAGCTGTGACTGGAAGTGTCCAAGGCCAGGCTGGACAGGGCTTGGAGCACCATGGGGTAGTGGAAGGTGTCCCTACCCATGGCAGGGGTAGAACTGGATGACTTTTAAGGTCCCTCCCAACCCAAACCATCCTGGGATTCTGTGATTCCATGAAATAAGGAAGGCAGGTGAGGTTATCAATCACTGAAGGGATGGCACAGATTTTGGGCTTATAACATGAGAGACCCAAAAGAAAACTGCAGCTGGTGTCTGGCCTGAAGTGGCAGAATTGGACACAACCTGCACACCCTGCCCAGGCTTTGGTTAGGTTTGATTCACCTCCAGAATGCACTGGGAAAAAAAGGTTTGCCTGAAATGGGATTTCCTGGGCCCTTCCCGTGTCTTCTGCCAGTCCCAACACCCTGAACTGGGAGGGCATCATGGAGCAAACCCCTCTCAAAGCAGATTTTAGATAGAAACAGACACTCTCACCCAGTTCAGCACCTCCCCTAACCCCCAACCTGCTCTGAGCAGATCTGCCCCACTGCATTGCCCTGAAGTCTATTCCTGACCAGGGAAAACAGAGGAAACCCCTCCAATTCCCCAACCCCTCTGATGGCACCAGCAGCACATCCTCAGAGCACAGATCTTTCCAAATAAATACATGGAAAAATGACACTGTCAAAAGGCTTCCTGCTCAGATGAATTCCCAGATATGGTTAGTCAGCCACTAGACTGAGACATCAGAATATAAAGGAGATTAAAAGAAGCTGTCACCACCTATTGCTAAAATTGTCTTCCACCTCCTGTTTCAGCCAGTCTGCATGTCACTGCTTCTTTGGAGGGAATTATCTCAGAAAGAAAATTCTGCTCTTCCTTTTATTGGAGGGAAACCTCTCAGACACTCCCCCCCTTTTTATGGAGCACATTCTTGCACAAAAAGGCACCGAGAACACGGCAGCAAAAGGGACTTGATTTGTGTCCTTTCCCTCAGCCCCATGCCCAGCTCATGTTGAGCACAACCCCACATGGCAGGGCATAAAGAATTCCTGGTGGCACCTCTGAGGTGGCATTTTCCCCGCTCTGCCCTGTGCCAGCACTTCCAGAGCCACACAGAAATTCCTTTTTCTGTTCGGATAATTCCCTGTTTCACCCCAAGGGCCTCGCGCTGCACCCTATACATTTATTCTAAACTTGGTGTCTTAAGCCAAAACATTAATTGCATCTTCTAGCAGGGGAAAAAAACCAGCAGCTCGTTTAGGAATGCATTCATTAAGGGCCTGATTGACACAGCCAGAGCCAGGGGGTTAAATTGAAGCCGGGGCGGAGGCCGGAGCGAGCATTGAGCTGCAGCAATCTCACCTCTCTGTGGTTTATCTCTGCAAGTCGGATAATTTATCCTCCTCACGGCAAGACAAAAAGGGAACTTGGCAGAGGGGGCAAGACAAAAGTAGACATTTTGTAACTGCTAAGTGCTAATGTTTCTGAAGATAATTTTTTTGCAAAAGGTTTCTAAACAGCCCCTGTCAGCCAAGTTGTATTTTGTTATTTCAAAGTGACTGTGGGAGTCTAATCCAGTTCAAGCCCTTTGTAAATTTTAATGGAAATGCTCATACACAAAGGACAAAAAAAAAAATGTTTAGCTGCTGTTAGATATTCAGGAAATCTAAATCTAATTTGCCCTCCTAATCAGCGCTTCGATCTCAGCAGTGCCTGTTGTTTCTCTGTTTCCTTATTGCAATTTCAACTGCAGCATCTATTTTCTATCAAAATACAGCTCTGCATAGACAATTCCATATAGAGCTTGCAACACAGCTTTAACCACAGGGAGAAAAAGGGGATTTTCTTGAAAAACAAACTCATGGCAATATTGCTTTGAGTTAAAAGTGTGTGTGGAAGCGTGGAATGATAAAAAAAAGGATTATATCCATCAACAACAAAGTGGCCTTTTGTTCCTACATTTAGGGGAGATGATAAAAATCTTGGGCAAATGCCTCCCTGAAACAGGTGTGCAAAGGACCTTTTTCAGTGAAAAAGGAGAAATGAGAGGGGATGGATTCTGGAAAGGCAAGGACATGGGAGCTGGGACAGAGAACATCACTGTCCGATCCATGGGGAGAGCAGCTAGTCAGGACCAGAAGAAATCCCAGGAGAGAAATGGAATAAATGCTCAGAGGTAGAAACTAAACACAATTCCTGTGCCAAAAGCCAGGCAGGAGTTCCTGGGCCAAACTGAGGGGAAAGGTGGGCACAGTCTCACCCTGCAATCTTCTGCTCCCACTGCCTAACTCGGGGCTGCAGAAACTTTGAGCCTCACTAATTATGGATAATCCTACAAGAAAATGAAGCTCATCAGGGAAACAGACAGAGGAGCTCCTTCATCACCCAGCTTGGGGGGCTCAGCAGACTGCAAGGTGTGTGAGAGACACAGGATGAGGTGTTCTGTCCATCCCCTGGTTCAGCCCAGAGCTTTAGTCACCACAGCTGTTTCTGAAGTTTGCCAGCAGCACAGCAAACTTAAGCAGTAGCTGTAACATTATTAAAATAATTCCACAGCTGAGGGATGAGACCACAGTTGAAGATATCTTTGGTTTCAGTTTGAAGCTAAGGTTTCACAGTAAAAAAAAAAATCACAGCTCCTAAAGGAAGTAGATAAGGAAAAAGGATGGACAACCTACAGCCACTGGTACTCTGGATTGCCATACACAGAGAATTCCTCAAAAATCTGTGGTTTGGCTTGAGAGAAATTTTCCCCCAAACCAAACACTATTCATTTACCTAAAGTGCATTCCCAAGCAATCAGCAGCCCACAGACCTTAACCTATTTCCGAGGCAATAATGGAATTAGATTTGAATCAAAGTTCAGTGCCTTTGATAAGTCTGTGCTCTCACTTTGCCCTGGGCAATATTTGCCTCTTATTAAAGCCTTGTCCTGGTTGTGAGCTGATGAATCACTGCAGAGATAGCAGTGGGCTTTAGCCAGACGCTGCTCTCAAACCCAGTGTCCACGGACAGGTTTCATTCTAACCCCATGTGCCCCAACTCCAGCCCCAGCCCTGGAGGAGGAATGAACCCCCCAAATGTCCCCAGGAATAAAAATCAGGGCTTCTGTGATAACATTCTGCCAAGCTCGTGGTGGTACTGCTGTTTTTCTGATGCAGGGTTTTGAAATTTTCTACTGAACCTTAAAAAAAGAAATCTTAAAATGCGTTTATGAAAGTCTGAAAAATTCCCTCAAAAGCTCTGTGATAGGAGGAAGAAGAAAATACCCTGAGTTTGTTCACTGCATCAGCACAGCCACATGCTGGGGGTTGCTGCAATTAAACCAAAAATGTTTAAAGGAGTGGAAAACCTTAGAAAATCTTTTGAATGCGTCTAAAAATATTATAGAATACAGAATGGTTTGGGTTGGAAAGGACCTTAAAGCTCATTTCATTCCACCCCTGCCATGGCAGGGACACCTTCCACTGTCCCAGGTTGCTCCAAGCCCTGTCCAGCCTGGCCTTGGGCACTGCCAGGGATCCAGAGGCAGCCACAGCTGTGCCAGGGCCTCAGCACCCTCCAGGGTAGAATTTCTTCTCAATATCCCATGAAAACTTCCCATTTTTCAGCCTGAAAAACGATGAAACTGTTCCTATGAATACATAACTAATAAATTTAATGAATATCTTTCAGCTGCTTATGTGAAACTATTTCAATGTACTGCTGTGTAGGATCTTTCTTACTCTGAAATTCTACGTGATACATTCACCCTCAAGAGAAAACGCTTCATTTAAAAAATTCCAGACACTTTCTTTGAAAAAAAAAATTATTCTTTTGAGCTGTCTTATGAAAAGACAACTCTCCCCTGCCTTCAGATCATTATTAAATACTGGGATTATTAAATGCTGGGATCAGATTATTAAATACTGGGATTTCCAAATGGCCCTTTGGGAAGGATCAGGGCTGCCCAGTGCCACATCCTTGCAGGAGGAGGGACAGCTTGGTTGGGTGACAAAATTGAGGAAAAAAGACCCCACAGCACAAAAACCAACACCCCCACAGGCCACTGGCTGTGACACAGAACTGCTGGGCCATAAACCCCAGTGTGTGACAAACAACCCCAGGACAAGTGAGGAGGGAACACTCCTTCGCTTCCCCATCCCTGCTATAATGAGAAAATGTCATATAAAGTAACTCTTGTTCGTGTCCTTTATCCTCAAATTTATAACTGTCTCCGACAGTGCAGTCAAGGGTGAAGGTTATTTGTGTCATACTTGCCAAGAAAGTGCCCCTTTCAACACTTAAGGAACACAGTCAAACTACAGATAAAGGAGCAGACAAAAAAGATTCTGTCTTTCCCAAGTATTATTTATCTCCTCTATGTTCTTTGTTTCCCCTAATGGTGGAGATACCAGCCAGAGTGGGATTCACAGATGTAAATCCTTGAGCACAAGTGTGTAATTTAATTTTCTTTCATTTGGAGCTAACATCAAATGGGGATCCTGAGGGTCACCCTTCTGAAACACTCTGGTGTTCTTTTCTTCTAAGAATGGCTCTCAAATTCATACTCAGAAAATGAAATTAAATTAGGGGCAAAGTTTATTGTAAAATTCTCTATGGGAAGGCCAGCTGGACCAAATATTGAGTTATTCCTTATCCAGGTAAAGTCTGTCAATAAGAAAGAGTTGTTAGAACTCCCAGCGTGTTCAATATAAATATTTAGACGCTGACTCTGCTTCCAAGGCACTTCCCACTTCCAGCCATGGCCATTCCAAACCAGGCCCTGCAATGGCCTGGACCCTCTCCTGGTGTCTCCCTTTTTTTATTCCCATGCCAGCCTCATCTGGGTGGAGAGATGGGCACAGAGGAGCAGCAGGAGCTCAGAGTCACAGCTCCCCTCCTTCAGGGAATCGTGGAATGGTTTGGTTTGGAAGGGACCTTACAACCATCCATTCCCACCCCCGGCCGTGGGAACACTTCCATTATCCCAGGTGGCTCCAACACCAATCCAACCTGGCCTTGGACACTTCCAGGGATGGGACACAGCTTCTCTGGGCACCCTGGGCCAGGCCTAACCACCCTCCCAGGCAGGAATTCCTTCCCAGTATCCCATCCATCCCTACCCTCTTTTTGTAAATCAAAGACAGCTCTGACATTGGCGAGGGAGAGAGAGAACGATGCGCCTGACTCCATCATCAGTAGGCTAATGAATTACTAATGAATTACTTTATTATACTAAACTAATTTCATCTCAACTGAGCCTGCCCTGCACTCTTGCTCACAGCTGCCCAGACCTGCCCCCATCCCTGATTCTCTCTGAGCATCCCATGACAGCCCCACACACACCCGGCCCTGACAGGGAACAAAACATCCTCGCTGTGGGTGAGCACTCTCCAAATTGCTTCAGCACAGCACAGGCACTGCAAATGATAAGAATTGCGTTTTCCTTCTTCCCTGCTTGTCTCACAGCTCCTCTCTGTTCAGAGGGCAGGTGAACACCCCACCCTGTGGCAGTGGGAGCCATTCCCTGCGTGCTGTCCCTCCATCCCTTGTCCCCCATCCCTCTCCAGCCCCTTCAGGCCCTGCAAGGAGCTCTAAGTTCCCCCCAGCGCCTTCTCTCCTCCAGCGAGCACCCCCAGCTCTCCCAGTCCAGCAGGGCTTCTTCCAGAGGTGTTTCTCTCTGCGATTGCTGGCACAAGAAGGCATTTATGTGAAGATTAGATCATTTTTTCCCTGGTGTTTGTGCAGCGGTTCCCGGCGTTTGTGCGGGCCGGAGCCATCCCCGCGGCCGTGCCCGCGCGGGGGCTGGGCCCTGTGCTAATAACACGGCTAAGACAGTTAATAAGGCCCCCGATGAATGATTAGGATGGATTTCTGCACTGCTAATTTCCGTAACTATCACTCTCTGAAAGACAGCTCCAGGGATTTCGGGCCCGGGGTGCCTCTGTCTCTGCGAACACAGAGCCGCTTTATCCGCCCGCGCCTCAAATCGGCGGATCCCCTTTCACTGACCTAATGTGCACTGCACTTTAAAATGATACAATATTTTGAAACATGCAACTGCTTTGCTGATACCGTCTGTGCCTAAAAGCCTCGGCGCAGTCCAACAATGCCTGGGCTCTGCTGCTTGGGGAGGTAACACAAAGCCTTGGCATGCGCTCCCCGCGCTGGGTTTGGCCCTCGCTTTGGGCCTTTGGGGTGGGGATCTGCTTCCATTGGGACAGCAGGGCCTTGCATTCTCCCAAAAACACATTCTCCTAGCTCCTGGAGCGGGATCCATCGTGTCCATGTGGCTGGGTTGTGTCCCCATGTCACCGACCCCTCTCTGCCACTCTTTGCACAAAGGGCCTGTGGCCTGGTGTTGTTTTGATTTTTAAAATTTTTTAAATTTTTCTAAACTTTTTGATGTTTATATTCTTGTAATGATTTTTTTTTTACATGCTTTATGTAAATAACTTTTTGGTTTGTTTTTTTTTTATGGCCGCTTGTATTTTTTTTACTGCCTTTTTTTATGGCCATTCCGTGGAAGGAAGAGAAACTTGATAGATTGTTAGTTTGTCCAGTGTCATTGGAGAGGTGGCACTGTCACTCTCCAATCCACTGTTACTTTTGGAATCTATAAATGTTAAATTCAGAATTTAAAAGTACTCTTTTTACCATCAGAAAGCTGCTTGTCCGTGTCGTGTTATTCCGTGTCCTGTAACAACAGCCTGGTGGCTCTGATATGGCAGAGAGGGGTCCTGAGCTGTGCTCAGCATCACCCACACACCTGAACGAGGAGCAGAACAGCTCTGGCTGGGGAAATTATTCTGCACAAAGCAGAGACAAACCCCACACACATCAGGCAGGGAACAGAGGCTGTGTCAGTGCAGAGCAGGAGAGAAAGGTCTGTGTTCCTTCACACACACACTCGTGCCAGGCTCCCTCCTCACTAAAAAGGCTCAATTTAAGCCAAAACAGGCATTTTGACACAGTCCAATTTTTGTGAACAACTTGTCGGACAGGATTGATGCTCACTCCATTGTAAGCCAAAAAAATGAATTCATTTTTCCCCATCTCCGTTCAACCCACACGTGCAGACACCTTTACTCAGCCCTGATTTTAGGAGAACCTAAGCTGAACCTGTCCCATAAATTTTCCTCTTGGAGGATCCTTCCTACCTCACTGACCCCCTTGAAGCAGAATTCTCTGTAGTGATCATCAACCTCAGAATTATTATTAGGAATTTAACCTGAGATTCTGGAGGCAAACCAAGAAAAACCCACCCCAAAGCCAACGACTGCACTAATTATTCCAAGTGCTACTGCTGGGTTTAAGCAGCCCTCCTGAATCCCAGGAAGAATCCAAGATTAAAACACCAAGTCTTGCTTGAAGGGCTGTTTATACACACAGATGACACTAGTGCAAGCTACCGATGGATTATATTAAACAAAGTGCATTTTCATAAATTACTTATTGCCATTTTCCCACTCTGAGCTGGGAAAATGAAAAGTGAAAATACCTGAGAGCTTGAGACACTGTCCAAGTTTCTGTCAGAACAGAATGTAATTAGTGCAAATTAAGCAGCATCCTGAGAAGGAGGAGGTCAGGGAGAACTGGCAGGGTCGAACTGGGTCATTACAAAGCATTTTTATAGCCAGGCAAGCAGGAGGGATCCCAAGTTACCTATGGCTGCTGTCTGAACTCCCCCTGCATCCCAGACCTGCTTTTCCACACAGATCAGGAGCAGGACCACAGATTTTATCAAAGAGCTGTGAATTAAAACTGTAAAAATCATCACAGTTGCTCTTTTCTCCTTTTAAATTTTGCATTTTAAAAACTGGGAGAAACAAAGTGGGCCCAGCCAAACCCCATGGGCTGTCACATTCCTGTGCTGGGTTTTGTGGCACTTCATGGCTCAGGAGGAAAAGCCTTAAAAGTTATTTATCCACAAATGGCAATGTCCAAGTGAGGCCCCACAAATTTACCCCCAAATCTCCACCATTTTTTCAGTCTGAAAGCTTGAAAAAATATGACAGTCCTGAGGAGGCCTTGAAGCAAAGTTCCAGAACTTTGCTTCTGAGATGCCATCTGAACATTTAGAGCAGAATTACTGATTTTATAAATGTGCATAAGGTGTCTGTCTGTCTGTCTGTCTGTCTGTCTGTCTGTCTGTCTGTCACAGGTGTGTCTGGGGACAGAGGTGTGCAGGGGTAACACTGCAGGTGCCAGCCTGCCATCCCAAGTTTCTGGGTTAGGATTTCCACCAGGACAGGCTCTGTCCTGCTACTTTTCTCTTAGAGGGCTATTTCCCAACATACTTTGCAGCCCCACAAATTTTTTGGCGCTCCAAATTTTTTTTGGCACCCCAAAATTATTTTGAATAATTCAGTCTGTAACAGGTTACAGCCACGACAGGCTGGTTTTGTAGGATCATCCTCCTGAGAATTTCCCACCATGCTGAGGTCTAAGGAAACTTCTCCAAATTTCTGTCAGTGCAGCAAAACTCAGAGTTTGGTGTGTCCAGTGAACTCTCACCCGCAGAGAAGCATCTCCCACACCCTCCCTGCAGAGGGAAGAGTGCTGGACCTTCCCTGCAAGCTTCCCAGACAAAAGTGCACCAGACATCCAGCCCATGGAATCACAGATCCACTGAGGCTGGAAAAGATGGTGCTCAAAGTCCATTTCTAAAAATCCAACCTGTGCCCCATGGACACCTTGTCACCCAGCCCAGAGCACTGAGTGCCACATCCAGGCATTCCTTGCGCTTCTCCAAGCATGGGGACTCCAGCACCTCCCTGGGCAGCCCTTTCCTAAGCCTGACCACATTTTCCATGAAGAAAATTCTCCTGAAAATTCTCCTGACCACCTTTTCCATGAAGAAATTTCTCCTTGGCCCAAAGTCAGTGGGATTTGGAGAGCATCATTGCCCCAAGCCCATGTGAAATTTTGGTGAGTGGAAGCTGCAGTGGTTGGACTGGAAGCTCTTCCGAAGGCAACTGGAATAATTGTGGTGTGTGATGCTGGAAAGGCCCTTCATGGTGGGTCATGGCCCTGCCTGTTCTCCACAGAAGGCCACAAACACCAGGCTCTTCTCACAGGGCAACAACAAATCATCCTTCTCTGTCTTACTGGAATTTTGCATCTCAGAAAAGTTCCAGGTGGGAGGGATGGAGATGAGGAGGAGAACTCTGAGCAACTCGTGCTTCCCATGCCTGCCTCCCCAGCAGCTGCTCAGCCCAAGATCTCTGTGCTATAGACTTTTCCCTGCCTCTGACAAAACACTAAAAACCCCTCCAGCATGACAACAAAAAATAAATATCAAAAGAACATTTGAAGAGCTCAATAAATTGATCATATTCTGCTGAACCTTCACCCTTGTAACGATAGTACCATTTAAATGCTAATGTCATTTTTAAAAAAGTCAATTACAGGAGTTTTAAAGTAATGGAGTCAGCAGTCTCGATGTAAATCTGTTATATTAATCTGCTCCCTACACTGTATCCATGGGCACTGATGCATTCACCCCCTTTTCCCTGGAGGGAACGTTCCCTTGCAGTGGTACCAGTAATTGAATCAAGTTGATACAGACACCAAAAATATTGTAAGTCTTGTAGGTAATGAAAAGCATATGTTGATAAAGCCAGTTGCTGTAATTTTGGATAGAAGAGCACTGACATTTGGGAAGTTCAAAATTAGAATTAACCCTTTGATGATGAAGTGACCTGAAATTGTCTTTACAAACTCTGCTAATTTCACAATGAAAAACTGCTCGAAATCTGCCATGAGACACTTTAGATCCCCTACCTCCCATTTTCCCTGCTTATTCCCAATTAAATTCATTTCCATAAAGACTTTTGCAAAAATTTTTTCAATCTGGTTCAGACAAAACAGGATCAGAAAACAAACATTGCTCAGGTCCAAATGAATTTCTGCACCTTTCACAGGCCTGAAGAAGCTGGAGTGTCACAGCAAAGGAGAGATTTTGGTTGTGCTGCTTAGGGAGGTAAATGGATGCAACAGAAATCTCCAGGTGCCAGTCCCTACTCAGCAGATTTTGGGTGCAGCTCCAAACTGAACAGAATCGCAGAATCATAAAATCATTTCTGTTGGAAAAGACCTCCAAGATTATCAAGTCCAACCTCTGATTGATCTCCAATATCTGGTACATACAAATGGTGTTTAGAAGTATCAAATAAACCCAAACCCAAACAAATTATCATTTGAGGTGGGACTTTTGGTTGTGAACAAACTTGGATAAACCTCAACATTTTACAATCCTTCTGATCATGTTGGCTCATAATGACCCATTCAAATTATTGTTGCAGTGGGGTTCAAAGACATCCACAGCCTTTCCTACTCCCACAGCTCATGAAATGTTTCTCACATTAAAAAGGATTCATTTTGGCTCAGGGAAACAGGGGATAATGAACACTAGGAGAGAAGCTGAACTCCCTGACTGAGGTAAAATCACAAATATCTGCACATACTGTGTGTTCCCCCACATACAAAGAGGTGCCATGATTTATGACAGAAGATAAAACCTGCTGAGAACTTCCAGACAGTCAGAGCTATCAGAAATAAAAGACTAAATAAACATATATTTCTAAGTACTAATAACAAGGGAATTGCATTCAGCACTCCTCTGAGGCAGAAAGAGAACTTCCAGATAAAATTGTCATGGAATCCATTCCACTTGTCACATAAACACTGCTCTGGGTTTGCTGGTAAGAAGGGCTGATTAATGGTTCACCAAGATTTTCCTGCTTCTGTCTTTTGTGAATTGATTCTCAAGTGTAGGTCTGATAAAATCCCAGCCGATGTCACACACAAATAGAAATATTTCCAGTGCCATCATAAATCCCAACAGTTTAGAACAGGGATTTTGTTAACTCAGGGCCTTCCTCTGCCACAGTTCAGGGGTTAAAGGGACCCACAAATATGAAAATGAGGTTGGGGATAAGCACAGAACTCAGAACATGTCTGACAGCATTTCCACATTCTCCGAGCCTGGAACTTCTCCCGAAATGCTGCAGGCTCGAGTCTCTGGAGAAATCAATCCAGAATTTTGGAGTTTTGTTACTCCCAAAGCAGCTGATATCCCTTCCCTCAGCATTCCCATTCCACACGGAGCACACGGAGAAGGGGCTGAAATCCTCTGGCACCAGTGGTGCCATCCCTCCTCTGGGAGACTCCCAGACAGAACCAGGAAATACGGGATCATCCAACAGGGCAAAGCTCCCCGTTAGCAGCACTGCCAAATTCCTCAAATTGGCATGAGAAAAGGGATGTTTTTTCAAGAGTTTGGAGTAATTGAATAAACTGACTCACAAGGCAACATTTCACTACGTCCAGACAAATCTTCCCTTTAAATCTTTTGCTGTTTGGGGAAAATTGAAAATCTCCATTCTGGCACAAAACGGAGTTATTTGAGTCCTAAAAGCATCTCAGGCCTTTTTTTTTTTGGGGGGGGGGGGGGTTATTTGCGTGTTTTGTTTTTGAACAAATGAGCTCCGAAGCTGGATCTCATTCCTACCAAATCCTCCCACACAACACTCACAATGCCCTGGAAATCGGTGCATCCAGGCACAGTTTATTCCATTGGAATAATAATGTCCAGAAAAGTAAATTTTGATGTAGACCCACTACATCAGAACAGAACCAAAGGTCTTAAAGACTCGACAGAGACACAAACCCCTACGTGGCTCCTTTGAAATCAAACTATCCTGGAAGTTGAGACTTTGGAATAAAAAGGAAAGGAAGGAAATTCTTCCAGGAGTGATGTGAAAGGGAATGATTCTCCCAAAAAAAAAAAAGATTTGCCCGGAGGAAAGCCTGGATTCAGGCTCGGCGCTGGTTAGGGGCAGCACCTCTGATGAGAAATGAAAAATCCGAGTTAAAAAATGGGATTTTCCTTATTCCAGAGGCAGGAGCGGATTGAGGGGGGGCGTTGAGCCTTGAGGCTGTTCCGCGGCAGCGCCGAGAGGGGGAACCCTCGCCCAGGCCGAGCGCAGGGGGCGGACGGGGGAAAACGGGGGAATAACCGGGGAATAACGGGGGAATAACGGGGGGATAACGGGGGAATAACGGGAGAATAAAGGGGGGATAATGGGGGAATAAAGGGGGGATAACGGGGATAATGGGAATAACGGGGATAATGGGGATAACGGGGATAACGGGGAATAATGGGGGATAACGGGAATAATGGGGGATAACGGGGATAGCGGGGAGAATGGGAATAGCAGGGGAATAACGGGGATAGTGGGGCTAATGGGAAGAATGGGAATAACGGGAATAATGGGGGATAACGGGAATAATGGGGAATAATGGGAATAACGGGGAGAATGGGAATAGCAGGGGAATAACGGGAATAATGGAGGGATAATAGGAATAATGGGGGAAAACGGGTATAATGGGGAGAATGGGAATAGCAGGGGAATAACGGGGATAATGGGGAATAATGGGGGATAACGGGGAGATAATGGGGGAATAACAGGGGATAACTGGAGAATAACCAGGGAATAATGGGGATAACAGAGGGACAACGGGAATAATGGGAATAAGGAGGTAACAGGGATAATGGGAATAACGGGGATAACATGGGAATAACGGGGATAGTGGGGGGATAACAGGAATAACGGCGATAATGGGAATTATGGGAATAAAGGGGGATAAGGGGAATAACAGGGATAACGGGAATAATGGGGAATAATGGGAATAACGGGGATAACAGGGGGAATAATGGGATAATGGGAATAATGGGGGGATAACGGGGGGATAACTGGGATAATGAGAATAATGGGAATAAAGGGGTAACTGGGATAACAGGAATAACGGGGGGGATAGTGGGGATAACAGGAATAACAAGAACAACAGGGGGATAATGGGGGATAACAGAAAAAACGGGGCACAGCGGGAGTAACAGGGGGATAACAGGAATAATGGGGATGCCATGTAGTGGGGGAATGATGGGAATAATGGGAATAACGGGGACAAGAGGGGATAATGGAGGAGAACAGGAATAAGGGGGGCATCGGGAATAATGGTGAGATGATGGGAATAACGGGGATAGTGGGAATAATGAGAATAACAGGGGGGTAAGGGGGAGTAACAGCAATAATGGAGGGGAATAACGGGAATAATGGAGGGGAGTAACGGGAATAATGGAGGGTAACAGGGAGATAACGGGGGTAATGGGAATAATGGGAGATAACAGGAATACCAATGGGGCTCTCCCAGCCCTGCCAGGCTGCTGTGGCGGGCACAGGATGGGGAGAACCAGGGGATGCCCCTTGGCAGTGGCCCTGGCCCGTCCATGGCAGCAGTTCCTTGGCCAGAGGTGTTCCAGGAGGAGTAACAGACATACAGGAGCAGGACAGGTGGGAAATTATGGGAAATTATGGGGATTTATGGAAATTATTCTATAGTTCAGTAATATTTGATATTATTTTGTTTTGTGGAAAGATGCTCCCTGTGTCCCTCATCCATGGGAATTCCCCATCCTGGACACTGCACTGAGACCTGCTTGGGTTGTCACAGCACAGGGATTGCCTGGGGTTTAGGAAAGCTTTTGGTTAAGCCTGGAATGAAGCTCCTGTATCCTGAGTGGTTCTTCCAGGAGTGCCAAAGGCCAGGCTGGTTCACTGCCCATTGGCCAGAGCAGCACTGGGACACAGGGACACTCCCAGGGATGTTCTTCCAAGGCTTTTCCTTCCTGAGGGGCTGGGCCAGGTGGGGATAGGGCCAAGAGGTGACACCAAAATGCCCCAGGCCCACAGGACACCTCACCCTTCCCCTTCCACTGATCTCCTCTCAAACAGGAAACCTCCTCCTGTAATAGGTATCCTCCGCAAGGGCAGCTCAGACCCACAAAACCAATTTCAATTTCAAGTGTTAAAAGACAACAAACTCCTAAGTATTCCTGAATAAATGGGGTGCAGTGGGCTGGAGGGGGGACAACCCCAGAGCCTCCCCTAGCCCATGGTTCCAGCAAGACCCTGCACACAAACAGCAGCCAAAGTGAGGCACCAGCTGAGGGAAGAGTGGGAGGAACAGGCTGGAACCAGGAAAATACAAACAAACTGAGAGTGGAGACTTTTTGTTTGTTTGCAATCTTTTTTTCTTCTCCTTTTCAATTTGTAAAGTTATAAGGAAAAGCAAATGCAGCCTAATCCCTCCTCCAGCCTGGTGTATCTGGATCAGCTTGGAGGTCTTTTCCAAAATAAATGATTCCATGATCTTCTGCCCCAGGTCTGCACATTCCCAGCTGGGAATGGTTTTCCAACCATTCCAACTGTTTTGCCTGGCACAGCAATGTTCATCTCTCAGCAGCAGGAACCAACATTAAAATGGGGGTTAAGAAATCAGGAAATCAGAGCTGGGCAAAGGGGTGATGACTTAAATCTTTCTGACTCAAAGGAACCCAAAACTCAGGGGAGTCACCCTGAATTCCTACCACAGCCCCAAACTAACTTAACATTTAAAAAGTAACCTCGAGTTTTGAGTTCAGCACCTTTTATTTCCTTGTTTTGCTATGAAACTGAGGGCACTAAAATATTCCTGAAATACTTGCATAGATCAGGGGAGAGAAAAGTTGGGAAGCAGGAGAATCATCCCTGAGCCAGCCCAGCCTCTCACACAGCCAGGGCCATCCCTGAGCTCACCTGAACTTGCTGAATTTACAGCTCTTTGCTGAGTCATTTACATCCAAACTCCAATTACTCTGCTCTCAATTAGTATTTTTCCTGGTTTTCAGTGGCTCCACATACAAAGAGCCCAAGAAATGTGGGAAGAACACCCCGTCCCATGGTGGATTTGGCAGCACTGTGTGTGCTTGTGCAAACGCTTCCCCTTGAGACAGGTGCTGGATTAACAATCCCAATCCCCCTGAAATCCACAGGAAAACTCCTCCTTGCTCTGCTTGGGTCACAATTCTGCACCTAAATTTTTGGATGCAAGTACAACAAGTCCTCTAGCTCTGTGTCCCTAACTCAGGTGCAGCAACATGAATTGGTGGTTATTTAAAATTAAACTGTAGCTGTTTCTAGAGGACCAAGTGCTCTGAGCTTCCTTGCAAACGTGAAGATTTTTTAACTCCTCTCATCTAAAAATCAAACTCCTCTCATCTTCCAATTGAAACTTGGACATATTTGCTCATAGGAGCACATTTTCCAGTTAGAAACTTCTAATAACAAATGGTTCAGACATTTTTATGGGCAGAAATACTCAAGCCAAGTTGGTTAGTGGTTTCAGATGCTTTTTATTTGCAAATCAGAAAGGGCTTCATTTATAAATTGAAATTGTACTGGCTGCTAATCCTGAAGGCAGACTCAGGCCTTTGGCTCTGCTTGGAGAAGGAGAAATAATACATTTTAAAGACAAATTATTTCATTTGGACCAATGAGTGCTGTGGTTGGACAGGACATTTATTTTATAGCAAAACTCACAGAAGAAGTCCTTTAGATTGAGAGTTCAACCAGTTTAAGGGGACACTGCCCCCCACTGTGGATCTCCATCACAGTCCTGCTCCCAAATGTGAAACTTGGGAATTTTAGGGATAATTCCTGGTCCTCTGAGGAGCACAGGCTTTTTACACAAGGTGCTGCACCACCACACTGCTGAGGAGCTCTCAGCCCACCCCATTCAGAGCCAGAATCAAGTTTCCCCTGTTTGGAATCTGGATCTGATGAACTGAGATGCTGAAGGTGCTCAAGCATCCCCACAAGTTTCTGCTGGGACACAAATCCATGAGAGGACAGGCTAACTCTCTCAAATTTCTACCCAAATTTTGGAAGCTCTCCCCTTCCTGAAGCACAGCAGTAACTTTTTGATCACAGAATCACTGAGGCTGGAGAACACCTCTAAGTCCAACCTGTGACCAATCCCCACCTTGTCACCAGCCCAGAGCTCTGAGTGCCAAATCCAGGAGTTCCTTGGACACCTCCAGGGGTGGGGACTCCAAACCTCCCCTCCCAAAGCCAGAGCACCCTTTCCATGGAGAAATTCCTCTTGATGTCCAACCTGAACCTCCCCTGGCACAGCTTGAGGCTGTTTCCTCTCACCCTGTCACTAATTGCTGGGAGAAGATAAAAAAAAAAATTAAAATTTATTTTTCTACAATTTTTTCTAAATTAACATGCCTTATCTCAAAGTTTACATACAAATGCATACCATATAAGCCTTCTATCAAATCCTAAAGACCCTCTACAAATCCATTTCCCACAAATAATTAGTTAAGATGACTGTTCTCTTTGTAATGCACTCAAGATCACAGAGTTGTGTCTGAGCTGTGAGCCTGCACCACAATTTAATATTGGAACTTTGAAATTGGACAGGTTTGGTGTCTTGTTTCTGGACAAGATGTACAAAGCAGGAAATATTTTTAAAAGCTGTGTTCAGAAGGCAGGGATCAATGCACCAGAGCTGGGTAATCTTTCCACAATTAGGGCAAAGCTGGGCAGGAGTTTCTCCATTTCTTCCCATCCTAATTTCCCTCATCCTGCTGCACTCAGTTCAAGACAAGTCTGCAACATTTGCTGAGCTCAGCTCACCCATTTCCCATCCTGCAGAGAGTGTGAAAACCAGCAGCCATGATACTGCAGCTTTGCACCCAGCTGCTCACACCCCAAAAGGCTTCCCCAAAAAACCACTGGAACCCCTTCAGAGCCCCAGAACACCTCGTTTCTGTCCTCAGCACGTCACACCTGCCTCACACAAAACAAGGAGAAGCTCCTCCAGCATCCCTGGGTATGCTGTCAGAGCACCCAGGAAAATCCAGCAAGGATTGGCACCTTGGAGGACGATCCAGCAGCAGTGGCAAAGAAAACAGGGATGTTTCAAGGAATTCATCAGTCAGGAGTGAAGCAAGGCATAAAAGAAACAGGAGAGCATGAGGAGGAAACAGCTGAGCCAGGTTTGCTGTTTGCTTCCCAAGCTCCTCACGAGCAGTTCCATGGCTGGGAATCACACCTGGGGGATTCTCAGGGACTGAGGTGAACTCACAGTCCAAACAGAGAGCAGAGAAAATTCCAGTGGCTGCAAGGACAAAGCTGGCACAAAAGGAGCAGCAGTGGGTAATGATGGGTAAAACTTAAACCTTCAAACTTGAAGTGTAGGAACAGTTTAATAGGTCCATGAAACAGGTACAAAACCCTTTCTGATGGGCTCACAGAATTCACAGAATGACTCGGTTGGAAGAGACCTTCAAGTTCATCGAGCCCAACCCAGCCCAGAATGAGTCCTGAAATTAATCCCCTGAAACCATTCCTGGTGTTCTCTCTGGTCTGTGGCCAATCCAATCCCACCCTTTCTGGCCCTCTGTTACATTTTTTTCTGTCCCTGATGGAAAGGAAAATCCCTGGTGCTGGGGGGCTGCTGCCCGTCCGCTTCCCCAGCTCGTTATCGCGCCCGGGCAGCCCCTGCGCTGTCTCCTGCAATTGTTCCTGCTCAAGCCACTTTCTTTTCTTTTCTTTTTTTTTTTTTAAGGGTGGTGGTGTTTTGTAATTTATAGCAAAATAAGAAATGATTCTTTAGAGCAGAAACCATTCTGTTGTTGCAGAGTCCTTATTTAGCTGAGGAAAAGCCGTTCCGCGGCTCGCCGTCGAACCACGCAGCTCCTTCTTCCTAACACCTCCCACAGGCCACATATCAACCCTGCTCTTCCTACAGATGATAAGCAGCGTTCATTCTGATCATTCACAGTTGTTTTGGGGCTTGGTGGGTGATAGGCTTCTCTCTCAGTCTGTCACCTCCTGCCCAAACTGTCTGCGGCTCCCCCGTGCCAGCCCTGCCAGCGGAACCAGGGGGTTTCCTGCTCAGGGTTCAGCACAAACACAAAGCTGGGCTGTTCCAAGCCCTCCCCAGCACAGTCCCAGCCCCCAGGGATCACAGACAGTCCCCTGCCCGACTCCTTGGGCATCCAGCTCAGTCTGGGAGCAGCAGCTACAGCGGGCAGGTCGGCAGGCATTGGGAGCAGCCTCCGGGCTGGCACTGCAGGGCCTCACCTGGCTTTTTCACACCTCAAAAATTCGCCCTGAAATTTCATTTCCAGGCTTGCAGAGGATTCCCTTTGCCACTCCAGGCCCTCCCAGATGAGATTTCAGCCACACTCCTCCAGCACTGGGTGCCCTCTCCCTGCTCCCTGCCAGGAACAGGCTGATGTTTCGCTCTGCTTTTCTCCTCCTTTACCAGGAAAAATCCCTGCTCAGTCCTCACTTCTTTTTCCTCCAGGAGGGGCTGATCTGGCTGTGTCAGAGCACAGAGCACCCCAATGTCCCCCAGGGGTGTCCCAGACCTTGAGAACAAACCTGGGGAACGCTGTCCCTGTTCCTCCCCACGGGCCCCACCACTTTGATCTGACCCCTGTCCCCCAAAAAACAACCCCTTCTTGGGGGCTCCAGCCTCAGGCTGTGTCAGGATCCCAGAACTGTGCTTTATCTGCTTCCATATCCCATGAAAGTGTGGATTTCAGTGTCCATACTCCAGCAGAGGAGCTTTAGGCACCTCAGCAGGACCAGCACCACCCAGTGCAGCCAATTCCTGCCTGTGGATCCATGGGATCTATTCCCTCTCACCCCAATCCTCTCACTAAGCTGCCCAGAAAAAGTTCCCAGAGTTTTTAAAATATGTTTCTAAAATACTTCCCAGTCCATGAGCAGCCACGCTGGGTGAAAATTGCATTTATAGGATTTAAAAGCAGCTTCTCTGAGAGTTTTCCAGCTTATAACCACCCCCAAGGATGTTTGTAACATTCCAGTAAATAAGGGACTAAAGAAGAACTCTTGATTAAACAGAAAAAAACCTGAACTGTTTTCAATCCACAAAACCTGAATATTTTTTAAATCCTTGAAAGTGCATTAATGGGCTTATGGTCTGTTAATGATTTTAGTTTAGTTTTAGTTTAGCCACTTTCTTAGGACCACACGTTTGTTTTCCACAGGTATCAAAGTGCCAAGGAAACCTAAAATCCGCTCAGGAGGTACTTTGTGTTCACTTCTGACTACGAGGGACCAGCACTTGAACGAGTCTGGAGTGTTTGCAGCCTCTTCAGTGTTTCAAAACCACCTCAGCACTGCACGGGAGGAGGTTCCTGGCCTGGGGTTTGATTTCTTTTTCAGGACATTTCAGATGTAAACACCACCCTGGTGGAAACCTCTGCTGCCTGTTGCATCCAGCAAAATGTTTTGTACCAAAATCCATCCCTGCACAAATACCTGGCCCATGTTTTATTCCTGGGCTCCTCCCCACACGTGCAGCATTTGCTGCCTCCCAGCTGAGTGCCCTAAGCCACAGAACAACCCGTGAATCTCGCAGGATTCTTGTAATGGCTTTTAAACCCTGCATTGTGGGCTGTTTATGGCACAGTTGCATTTGCTTTAGAGATTTGTTTTAATGCTGTTGGTGTTATTTAGAGAGATATTAAATTCAAACAGCTTTATGGTTGCTAATAAACATCTATTACCATTACAGACATTCTGATATAAAAGCCTCATACAGGTGCTTTCTCTCAACTATGCAGATTTGATTGATTAGGCCACAGTAGTTTATTTTACACTTCAGTGGTCACTAAATCTATCATTAAGATTAAAAATTGCAGTTTGTGCAGTCTGGGAATAACTACACATTTAAGCTGGAAAATAAAAGTCACTTTACCAAAATTCAGGGGAAAGGGGGAGGAGGGTGGGGAGGGAGGGGGGGAACACAACACAGAGCAGCTTAAAAGAAAAACAGTTTTGTAACACCTTATTCAGTTCTTCAGAGGATGAATTTCATGGAATCTCAGAGTGGTTTGGGTTGGAAAGGACCTTAAAGATAAATTTGGTCAACCTTCCACTATCCCAGGATGCTCCAAGCCCTGTCCAATCTGGCCTTGGACAATTCCAGGGATCCAGGGGCAGCCACAGCTCCTCTGCCCACCCTCACAGGGAAGGATTTTTTTCCATATTTCCACCCTGAATTTCCCCTCTGTGAGTGTGAAGCCATTCCCCCTTGTCCTGTCACTGCAGGCCCTTGTACAAACTCCATCTCCATCTCTCTTGTCAGCTCCTCCAGCACCTGCAAGGCCACATTTAGGTCACCTTGAACCTTCTCTTGTCCATGCTGAGCATCCCCAACTGGTGGGAGATGCTCTCCAGCCTCCCCACAAACACAGCCTCTGCAAGGTCCTGGCTGCAAAGTTGTGATGCAGGTGATTCTGCTCCATCCCTATTTTGGACAGCACCATCCCCCAAAGGGGGATATAAACCCCAACCAAAGGATGCTCCAATAAAACCTGGATGCCAGTTACCTTTTCATACCTATGCTAGATTATTTTCTGATGTGTAAACCTCAATCCATACATACAATTGCAAGGCTTCCATCTCAGGGGTATATTAGTGTCTGGCTCTATACTCTAAAAACATGCAATTTTTAAAAAAATAAATAACAGACCCTACAAATTGTTTTGGATAAATGGAAATTTTATAACTCTTTTCAATTGCAGTTTACACAAGATTATATTTCAGTTTTGTGAGGATCTTAAGTAGAACATATTGAATAGAGTTCAGTGAGCAATTTCATAAAAGCACAGGAGTTTTCCTAAATTCCTTCTGTCTTTGGACTCCACAGATGCCCTCACATCTTGGTGGCTCTCTGCCCACAACCACACCTTCACACCCCAAAAACAGGTTGGGCAACACCCCAGCTAATTAAAGACACAAATTAGGGCAAATACTCTGTTAGCCCCATGCCCTCAGGGCACAGCAAACCCCACAGCTCTGGGTTTCTGTTGCTGAAATGGCTCTCGAGGTGTTAAAGTCTCTTCAGGACTGAAGAAGAAGTCAAGATTGGTCAGTTCTGCTTTTCAAGGTTGTTTATTTTCTTTTATCTATTCCATTCTTTCTCTGACCCCCTGAGATCTGTCCAGCAGGTCGGGTTGTGGCACAGTCCCTGCCCTTGGGGTGGTGTTGGCTTTTTATACTTTGAACTACTTGTGTTTTATTTACAATAATTTTCCAATACCTATCACCCATGTCAGACAGTCTGTCTCTGCTCTAAACCAATCCAGAAGTGCCACCATCATAGCAGAAGATGGAAGAGGAGAAGAAGAAGAAGAAGAAGAAGAAGAAGAAGAAGAAGAAGAAGAAGAAGAAGAAGAAGAAGAAGAAGAAGAAGAAGAAGAGGACACACCCAGATTCCTCCATCTTGCCTCTTGAACCCCCATTCTAAATCCCCAAAATTCTGCTTTTTCACCCAGTGACAAATTCACTATCATTCTACTCAAACCCTTGTGGCTTGTAAATCTTGTAAATCTTCACACAGAGCTGGTAATTTTTTCCATGGACTAAAATCAAAGGCACAGGTGTGTTTGACTCTGTGCCAAGGTCTCTGAGCCCCTGCCAGGGTCCCGAATCACCCAGGGCAGCCAGAGGAATGTCCTGGATTCTGGCACAGCATCCCTGTGGAGCAGTCCCAGGGGGTTTCACCCTTCTGCCACGCTCCAGGAGGGACTGAGCTGCCTCCAGGAGGGACTTGGCCGACTCCAGGCATGACATTTGCACTGGGGGTGGCTCCTGCAGCACGGTGTCATTTGTTATTGTCTCCTGCATCAGCTGCAGCACGGTGCCCACCAGCCCCTGGTCCATCCCCCCGTAGCTCCCTGGAAGCCCAGGCTGCCGAGCCGTGCTCCAGCAGTGACCACCTGGGAGCAGCTTGATAAATGGCCAGTTTATAATGCTGTCATGCCAGCTTTGTCCTGGGGGAAATGTGTGTCTCTCTCAAAACAGCTTATTACCAACCTGTGGCTGGGGCCATGATCAATCACGCTGATCAGATATGGCAAACATGGTAACTGATATAAAGAAGATTTCTCGCTACACGGCTCGAGGTTAACGTGACAAATGATGGAGTGAGAAAGAATAACTTAGAGGGAAAAGCCAACCCATTAAAGGCTGAACTTAGAAGTGGTTTTGGGAAGCAGAGTTAACAACGTGGCCTTGTGACATGAATTCCCTGCTCGTTGAGGCAACCCTGAATACATTCCCTCGCAAATTCCTTGTATAATCCAGGAGGGATGATTTTTTTAAATGGGCCGTCTGATTGTAAAGGGAAATTTAACCCCCCTGCACCCAGTGCTCAGATGTGATGGGTTACAGTGCAGGAAATGCAAGATTCCAGAGCCCAGGGCAGAGATACACCACATCTTGCCAAAATCCCCAAATATTTTGAGGGGATTCTATTGCCAGCCAGAGCAGAGCTATCTGAGAATGATGCTCTTCCCAAAATTTAATCTATTTGCCTTCAAAATCATGGAAGAAGGACAGTGGAACCCTGGGCATGCATAACCCACCCGTGACAATTTCCTAAAACATCAACACATAAAACACACCCTGCAAGACAAGATCCAAGGACATCTCCATTTGGTCCCTTTTATGCCCCCAGGATTTTTCTGAATGCTCTGAGCATTAAAGCCTTTAATTTCCCTGCTCACACAGTTCTGAGCCCAAATCTGGGAGAAATGGGGGCCAAATCTCTCCCGTTATCCTTTGGTCTGGAGCAGGGAGCATCCCTTCAAGATCAGCACACGGAGCTGCAGCTCTTGGAGACCCTCTGGCAAACATCAGATATTATTCACTTGACTGAGCCTGTGAAAACGAAGCCTTATTTGCTGGCAAAATTAATGAGAAAAGAGTCTTCAATGAGACAATAATTTATGGCTTCTGCCCGACAGGGAAACTCGTCCAACTCAATTCCTCACAGGAAAGGCAGATAGATATTTTGGGGGAAAAGTGTGGATTTCTTTCCAGAAACATGGCCTGTCATTTCAGAATCGGGTTCTTAGCTGGGTATTTTTTTTATGTTATGAAACCCTTCCAGAATTGATGAAGGTTGGAATAAATGGCCCTTTGTTCCCCTTCCCCTACCAGTGCATTTAATGACGGCGAAATAAAATTCTGCTCCGTGGCTGCCCGCCAGAGATCCGATGATACAACCAACTCACAACATATTTCAAATTTTGTGCTACACTGAAAATTGAGACCCACTCAGATAGCTTTGGGGCTGCACACATCCAGCATTATCTCCCGTTAGTGCGCGGAAAAGTGAGAGCTGCAAATCGTATCCTTCTCCCCGAGACTCCCATCTCTAATCCGGCCATAAACACCAACTCTGTGCCTTTCAAACGCTGCAAACTGCCACCAGAAAAGCCAGAAATGCATCAGACAATAAAAAGAGGGATAATGGCCACCAAACTCCACTCTTCTCCCCCCTTTTTTTTGAACAGATAGGTTTTAGACTCTATAATAATCACGCAGCTAAGATACAAGGTCTCTTGTTGGCAATAACCTACATGACATGACTTAGAAGGCAGGTGTTACTGTAATTAGCTATTGTTTGACTATCAAAAGTCAGAGCTGATTAAAGCCACTAAGTACAAGTGCACTATTTTATTTCAAAGAATATTATGAACTGCATGCTGGGACTCTTTCACTGCGGCCCTACCTTCCGGAGTCTGCTAAGAGCCCATGCCAGCAGTAATCAAAACTAAAATCTGCATAAACCTTCAGGGTTTTAATTCAAGCAGAGCCCTTTCATTAGAAATATGTTACTTTATGAAATCTGGTCGCCAGCAAGGGGAGAAAAATGTGACTTCTTAAGAAAAGTGAATGGCATCTCTTTAGTGATTAACCCAAGATTAATGGAGGCTCCTACTGCTCGGCCTAAGTCCATTTTATTGCTAATTCATTTAGGTACTATTTCAGATGTACTTGATGAAAGTCACCTGCTAAGAAGTCATGTTTTGGCAAGCAAGGATAGCCATTATGGTCAAATCCCAAATAGAATTTTTATTAAAGAAGCTTTGAAAAGTGTCTTGTATTAGTCTTTCACAGACATACCATTTAATGTGCTCAATTAGTTAAAAATTTGGGGCCCAAGTCACTAATCAAACATTCATAATGCTTTTTTAAGATTTTTTTTTTAGTCCACATGCATCTCTTAATGTCCCAGGTAGGATGAACACTGCGCTGAACGGGGACATTTATATTCAGACAAAAGCAGCAGTGCTGAGACTCACCAAGACGTGGGTGGGATTTGGGTAAGTGCTCGGTGGGATCCCTGAAATGTTGGCTTGGCAGAGCATCTCTTTGTTCCCTGGGATGCTGTGGGGAGCGGGGACTTATGCAAATCACATGTTCCTCAAACTGTACCTAATCATCCAGCTTTGGCTTGCTTGCACGTTTGGAGCCTGAGGTTTGATGCCTTATGCACAAATCATTTTGGTTTTCAACTTTTCTGCAGCTTGTTCTTTCAATAAATGAGAATTTAGGGCATTTCATGATCTGAGAGCCCAGAACCGTGGCCCTGTGTGCACCCTGACCTCTTTTCTACCCACACAAAGCACTTCCATAACCCATCCAAAGTTCCTCCCCATTTTGGGCAAGATTTTGCCTGATCCATGGGCACTTCCATGAGCATGGAGATCCTTGTTAGGTGTTTGAACCCTTCCCAAGGGCAATTCCTGGAGCATGGAGGTCCCTGTTAGGCATTTTTACCCTTCCCAAAGATGATTCCATGAGCATGGAGACTCTTGTAAGGTGTTTGTACCCCTCCCCATGAGCATGGAGATCCCTGTTAGGTATTTATACCATTCCCAAGGGCAATTCCAGGAGCATGGAGACCCTTGTTAGGTGTTTGTACCCTTCCCCATGAGCATGAGGATCCCTGTTGGGTGTTTGTACCCTTCCCTGAGCACCCCACCATGCTCCATCAGAGGCTCTGATGCTCTGAGCTTTGCATCCCTGCACTGAGCAGGGCAATCCTGACAGCCAGCCCAGGAGCACTCACTCTGCAGAGATAAAAAAAAACCTATTGCAGAAGGAGGTCTGGGCATCACAGAGCTTTGATTGTGCCCTTCTCTTTCAAAAATGGGAAAAAAAACAACCCAAAGGTGGTGCTGGGGAAATGATGCCAGGTGAGGAGGATGCCTGGATGCTGCTGCTCTGCTCAGTCCCTCAGCTGCCAGGCACCAAACCCCTGCACTGGTGAGTTATTGATAACACTGCTGATAACCATCACTCATCTCAGTGCTCACACTGGTTTGGGTGCTCATGTACAAAGCCAGAGCCTGAGAACTCCCCCTCAACCTGCTCTGCTTTGCACTTGCCAAGGATGAGACAGCTTTGGTGACAGAAAGTGGCAAATCAATCAAAAAATGTCTGCTTTGGGTGTTCTGGCTTGTTTGGAGCTCTCTCCACACTGGGGGTGATGGTTGACTTTGTAACCCAACAGCACACACAACTCAAACTCTGCTCTCAGAAGGGAAACAATCTGGTTCCTAAATTTATTTTTTTTTATTTGCTTATTACTGATCCAGTTTCCAAAATAGTGACTGGAGCTGTCAGGATTGGTGAGAGCCACAAAACCAGGAGGGCACACTCAAAACAAGGAGCTCCCTGATGGGTGTCAATGTTCCTACCAAGGGGAGCAAAGTTTCCAACCCTGCCGTGGCAAAATTCAGAATTATCAGGAATGGCAGCGCATCCTGTGGTGGAATTCTCCTCCTGGGAGACTCCAAAAAACCCAGCCTGGACTCAAAGCCCTTGGCTGGGGGGATGTGGCACTGAAGGGTGTGATAACAAAGTTATCCTAATCTGTCCCTCTTGTGTACTGGGGCACTCACACATGCAAATCTTGTCTTGTTCCACCGTGTTTGTTCACCTCCAGAGTCCTTCCCTGATTCAAATCTGTGTCTTACTATCCTATAATACCCTTGTCTAACAGTTCTTTTTAAATGCATGTGTTAATTATCTTGCCACCGCTGTAATTTCTCCCTGTAGTCCATTAATTAAGAGGTCACAATCTAAGAGCATGTTTACCCAATAAGCTTTCTTTTTTAATTATCCTAATTGCTTGGATACTGACAAAGACTCCATCCCTCCCCTTCCTCTGAGTGGATTAGAAAACGACATTTCAAAGCCCCACACAATGATGGGTCTGTAAAACACACATATATTTATATCTGTTTTTATAACTCTGTGATGTTCAAACATCAAAGGTCAACGAGCCACAAGGTGCTGCATTTGCATGGCTGTTTAAAATGTTGAGACAAACTGCCCTCCATTAATTGATCCAATAGCCTGGAATGTTCTATTGGTCAGGAAAAATATAAGGGAAAAAAAAATCTTCAGAATAGGAATGAGATGGTTGCTCACAGCTTGGTGTGTCCTGGAGACCACCAGAGCCTCCTATCTCTGCCTGCTCCTGCAGGGATGCCTTTGGATGAAAGCAGGCAGAAATAGAAATAAATAAGGAGGAAAGCACTCAGCTTTCACTGCAGCAAAGATCAGGTTTATTCTCCCTGTTCCCAATTTCCCTTCCCATGGGTCACATCTTGGCAAGCTGGTCCCAATACCTTTTTTAGTGACTTTGCAGAACTCAACAGACAAAATCTCTACCACTTAAAAAATTTTAAACCCTTCCTTTTGTCAAATATTGAAAAGGGAAAAACAGCTATTCGAATTCCAGATAGGATTTTAACACAACTATTAGCAGAAATCCTGTCCAGAAAAATTACTACTGTGACAGAATGTGAAACAACATTTGATATGTCAAGTAAAGTGATTTTTTTTTGTTTTAATAAACCCAACGTCTCATTCAGACCAGTCATCTCAGGAACTATATAACAGAAGTATAATTACTTAGAAATTGCTTAGGTAAGCGTGATTGATGCATGGTAAATAGATGTTTCCAGCACTTATTGTTTCTTCCTGATGGATTAGGAAGAGTTGTTTAACAGTTCATTTGACCAGTCTCTCCTGGTGTTTCTCGAGTCTGGCTGTGCCAGTCAGCACCAGCAGTTCCTGGTAGTTTAAGTCTCTTTAATAAAGATTAAGATGTCAGAGGTCCTGCATTGCACAAAATCCCGATTTTATTAACTTCTCATTATCAGCTGAAATATGAAGTGCATTTCTTTTCATCTGGAGAGCAGCACTTTCTCAAGGGAAAGGACAGATACCTCAGACACATTTTGGGTGCTTTGGAGTGGGTTTGCCCCAACCTTGGCTGATGCTGGGGAGCATTTTCTCACCCAAGGGCATCCCATAGGTGGATGTTTTTCCCCAAAAAGTGTTTGGATACCGTGTTTGTGGGCAGGTTGCTGAGCTGGCAGTGGGGCTGAGCACTCAGACTCCAGCACTTCAGTCAATCCAGCTTCCAAGAAAGAGCAGAAGGCTGAAACCTCAAAAGCCAGGGCTGAGCCAACACTTCCCTCCTCACACCCAGCAGAACTCGAGGAGCAACAGCAGCCAGAGCGCACAAAACTCCTTGAAAGAGATCCCAGAGGTGTCCAAAGTGCACCCTGAGCAGCAGGCAGATAAACCCTGATGCCATCCAGGTGAACTTAGGCAGCGCCTGATAAAGTGAGACTGCCGAATGTGTCACTTGGGAAGGGCTCCTGCTCAACCCCCTGTGTTTCCTCACTACTCTCACCCCAAAACCCTGCAGGTCACTGCCACTCCAACAGATGCTGCAGCAGGATCAGGCTCCCAGGCACGCTCTCAAGGGATTTCTGAAAGCTGACAAATTGATGTATTTTGCATATTTTAAAAGCGATTCTTTGTGGAACTTCTCGTTTTGCAGGCTGCTGATTGCAGGGAGGGCTCTGGGTGTGTTTGAACAGGCTGGCTCTTGCTGGGAAACTCTCCACGGAAAGAGTTAAGAGGGAAAAACTGTTGTTGTGGTGTAAGCCCGGCCCTGCAGCCCGGATCCCAGCCTCCCGGGAGGGTTAAGCTCTATTACTTCTGGTCCCTGACACTGCTAATGGCGCTCTCTGACTAATTGCATTTCTATACATCCACATACGGCCAGGCAACAAGTAAGCCCTTTAATCAAACAGCTTCATCTACTTCTAATTAATTCCATTTCTATGCCTTTTTAAGAGCACAGGAACATACAAAGATAGAGGTGATGGAGCACGTTCTGTGCTCTGCTCAGGATGGGTCCCCACCTCACACCTCCCACACCTTCGAAACAGGATGAGCCTCATGGCAGGGAGAAATGATGCATCAGAAGGCTAATTAATTACTTTATTATGCTGTATTATTCTATACTATATTACATTAAATTACTTTACATCTAAACTGAATCTGCCAAGCACTCAACTGCAGAGAATCAGCAACAGTCCCAACACACACACACACACCTGGCCCTGCTAGGAAACAAAACACCATCACTGTGGGCAAACAATCTCCATATTGCATTCTACTTTGGCACAACACAGGCACAGCAAATGATGAGAATTGTTTTTCCCTTCTCTGAGGTTCAGAGAATATGAAACCCAGAAATATTCTTGGGGAGAATTGTGCCTTGCTTTTCCCTGTGAGGAGAAATGTGGTGACACCATGCCCCACTTGCCTGGGCCTGCCTGGATTGGGTTTTTGACTTTTCTGCAGTTTGTTCTTTCAATAAATGAGAGCTCAGGCGAATGTTTCACAGGGTGATTCGAGAGCCCTGCACACCCTGAGATCTTTTCCAGCCACACAATCACCCACGAGTGCAATCATCTGGGATTCCCTCAGTTGCTTTGGCGTTTGCCACCGGGTTTAATCAGTTTTGTTCCATCAGAACCAGCACTGGCCTTGCCCTGAGGGACGACTGTGGCATCAGCTGAGCAAACAGAGGGGGATGTTTGCACACCCAGACCCAAGGCAAAGCCTTCAATCCCAGCTTGGAAGGAAATGCTCATTCCTCCCTGACAGTTACTTTGATAAAACAGGTCGATGCAGCTGGAAAAACAAACAAAAACCAAAAAAAAAAATCACCCCAAAAGACAAAACAAAAAGACCCCTACAAAGCCTCCAATAAAACCTGCAAAACAACAAACAAAAGCCCCCAAACCCCCAAAAATACAAAATTAATAATTCCCCCCCCTCTGGCTATTTAGGAAAGAGACCTGCCTGCTGCAAAGGTATGCATGTACAAAAGGCACGATAAGTGGGTGCTGAGCAGCGAGGAGTGGCGATTATCAGTTGCACATATCATTAGAGTCTCTCAGCTTTTCAATGGCACGGAGCTCCCCACGCCGTGTTTGCTGGGCCAGGTAAAAGGGACTCTTAATACTGTGCAAATATGACTTAGCGAAGGACTTTGCTTTCTCACCTATTCTCGGGCTTTTCAAATCAACATTATTAATTGGTGGCTTATCGGTAAGTGCTGTCTGGCAGTTAAAGGATGTTTCCACCCAGTGCAACGATACATAGAAACTCAGCAATGTCAGCCACAAGGACAAAGAGCTGCCACGCTGAAACAGAAAAATGCTTCGACACCCTCAATCTTCTTTATAAAAGTGCTGAGCATTCCAGCATTCACTTGCAGCTGTTATTCCGGGTTCTATCATCCTTGTTTTAGCTTTGTATAATAATTCAGAACTCTGGCTTACAGCTGCAACTGTTAGAACTTCCAGTTTTTATTTCTTTCTTTCTCTCCCTCTCTTTATTTCTCCATTTTTTCTCTCTGTTTTTCTCTTTTTGTCTCTCTCTCTCTTCTTCTTTCTTTCTTCCTTTCTTTCCTTCCCTCTTTCTTTCTCTTTCCCTCTTACCTTCTCCTCTTTCTTTTTCTTTTTTCTCTCTCTCTTTCCTTCTCTTTCTTTCTTTTTTTCTCTCTCTTTTTGTCTCTTTCTCTTCTTCTTTCTTTCTCCATTTTTCTTCCTTCCTTTATTCCTTTCCTTCCTTCCTTCCTTCTTTCTTTCCTTCTTTCCCTCTTTCCTTCTCCTCTTTCTTTCTCATTTTTTCTCTCTTTTTCTCTCTTTCCTTCTCTTTCTCTTTCTTTCTATTTTTCTCTTTTTTTCTCATCTCTTTCTCTTCTTTCTTTCTTCCTTCCTTTCCTTCCTTCCCTCTTTCCTTCTCCTCTTTCTTTCTCTCTCTTTTTCTCTCCACTCTTTCTCTTTCTTTCTCTCTTTTTCTCTTCTTTCTTTCTATCTCTCTCCCTCTTTCTCCTTCTCTCTTTCTCTCTCTCTCTATTTCTTCCCCTCTCTCTTCCTCCTTTTCCTTCCTTTTCCTCTGCTTTTCTGCTATCCAGGTGTGTACAACCACACATTTTACAATCTGAATCAGCTGCTTTCCATGCTGGATAACTCAGCTACTCCCAGCCCCTCAGATCACCTTGCTCCCCACCTGCCAGCTCTGCTGAGCACCAAATCCACTTGAAAACAGAGAAAAAATGTTCGGCTGATAAGGAAAACCGAACACAAAGGGCACGACACTTCCCAGGCACCATTAAAGGGAGGCAAAAAGAGCCTAAAAAGAGAAGAAAAGCTTTCAGTGCCCCCAGCTCGCATTTTCCCCGTGTGCTGGGGCCGCACACGTGCGGAATGAAAGGACCATGGGGCTCCTGCCTCCCTTTGTCACCGATGAACAAGATAAACCCGGGAGCTCCGTGAAAACCCGAGTGCTGGGAGGGAGCTGGGCAGGCGATGCCGCTGCTCCTCATTCTCATGCAGGATTGTGGAGATCCAGGCCGGCCTGGCAGGTATTTGTGTGAACCTCTCTGCAGGGACAGGTATTTTATCTCCTCCCCAGAGAGCCTGCTCAGCTCTCAGCTGTTCCAGGGGCTCATTTTTCTCAGCATCCAACCTAAAGTTTGCTCCTGGGCTGGTTCCTGCTGGTCCCGTTCTGTGAGTGACCCTAAATGCCCAATATGAATTTCAGCTGCTTCTTTTACAGCATGACATTATCTTCAAGAAACTTTCCTCTACAAGCACAAAATCAGACCAAATTCATTTATTTAAAGGACTTCTGTGCCACCACACTTTGCTGTTTTGCAGCAGCAAACCTGTGAAATGAGATGCTCAGCTTCTTCTTCTTCTTCTTCCTCCTCCTCCTCTTCATCTTCTTCTTATCCTTCTTCCTCTTCTTCATCTTCTTCTTATTCTTTCTCCTCCTCTTCACCTTCTTCTTCTTCTTTTCTTCTTCTATATCATCTATCTATCTATCTATCTATCTATCTATCTATCTATCTATCTATCTATCTATCAATCTATCTATGTCTATGTCTATATCTCTGAAATAGCAATGCCTTGGAAAAATAAACCTGATTTAAATCCCACATTTCCTACTCCAGGAGAGCCCAGTTTTTACTCAGGTTTAGCAGGGGATGCTCTGGGCTTTGCAGGAAAGAGCAAAGGAGCACATGGTGAGCAGCAGAGCAGGAATGGAGGGTGGGACACTCTCCCAGTCCCAAGTTTTTCTTGGCAAAAGGGTTGGCAAATCCAAACTGCCAGGAATAAATTGCTGTTGGAGCTCGAGGACATGTTGGAGTCATCAGCAGACAGCCTGAGAGGAAGGATCTCACTCAGGGACAGCACTACCTCCTTAGGAAAAATTGCACAAACTCCCTGCTTGGCATTGCAGGAAAGCAGGAAAATAACCTGTGGCATTCACATTGTCTGAAAAATCCCTTTGCCCAGGATTTTTCTCCTGGGAAGCTGAGAAGCCTCAGAGAAAAAGGAAAACAATTCTTATCTCATTTGCTTCTCCTGTGTTTTGCTCATGTGGAATGTGTTAATAATAATATAGTATAATAAAGTAATAAATTAGCCTTCTTAGGACATGGAGTCAGATTCATCCTTCCTCCCTGCCACAAGGATCCCTGCAAACCCAATAATAACCCTCCAGGATTCCTCTGCTCCCAACAGGAACTGAGGGGAAGAAGAGGCAGGAAAAAGGGATGAGGTCAGAGTAAGGGGCATCCCAGGCAGAGCTGAGTGTCCAGCTGAGGGTGTTTTCCTGGGGTGGATTTACAAGGCAACCCCAGCTCCAGCACAGATATTTTCCAGGATTCACCTATTTTAAGATTCCCATGACAAGGAAATGATTAATCTCCATTTCATGGCAGCAGGAGATGAGCAAGAGACTGCTTGGACTGGCCAAGATAACCAGGAGAAAAGTCCAGCTTATTTCTGGGCAGCACTGCAGAAAGAGGGAAAAAAACTGAAGCAGGTATTAAGGGAAGAGATGAACAGTGAAAGTCAAGACTTTCCTGGTTTTACATATAAATATTATTAATTGGGAGGGCAAACATTGAAAAAATTAAAATTCCCATTGACTCATTTTTAAATTGAATATTTCAGGAAAGAAAAATTCATCACTGTCCTAAAAACTACCTTGAGGCAGCAGCACTGATACAAATTTCCAGAGCTGTCCCAGAGGAAAGGGAAAGAACCAACATTCTGGGGCAGGGGAGCTGAAGCTGAAATTCCAGTGGAAACTCAGAGAAGCAATTCCTTTAGGAGTTGTAATTTATTCTTCTGGAACAGAAGGAATTCTTGCACCAGGCAGGGGCTAAGATGTCCTGACAGCAGCAGTGCAGAACTATCTCTGCAGCAGTTATTAATGAGCTGGAAAAATGCTGGGCAGCAAATTCACCTCCCATCCCCAAGGCCAGAATTCATGGCAACAAATCCCTAAAATAATCAGCTAACTCCAGAAGATTAGGAGAGGGGATGCCTCCAGATGACAGAAGATTTCTTAATTTCAGTTACTTATAAGGTCACATTAAGCAGGAGGAAAATCTCCTCTAAAGTTTATAAATTAGTTTCTAATCTATTCCACAGCTTTTGGTATTTCTGGTCTATATTCTGTGTTACAGTCACAGAGGAGGGGAAAAAAGTAATAAAAAAAATTGAATTACTTGGGTTAGCCAAGAAAGGATTTAAGCACTTAATTTAGACTCCTCCTGCTGCTACTGTCATTATTATATCTATATTTTTATATATATTTATATACATGTTTACAGAGCTGAAATTTCCAGAGGGAAGGCACCACTGAACATCACAGAGGAGCTGACTTCTGCTGATTACTTCTCTTTATTTTTTTCCCCAAACTGTCCTGTGAAAAATAAACTTGGTTGGGTTGTTTTATTTTTTTCCACAACATGTATTTTAACACCTTATAGAAATCTTGTAGAATCTAAAATGAAAATTCATCAATATATATTGACGTCCCTGTAGGACAACAGTCCCACCTTCACTGCTCTTGATTTATTTCTAGGACAAAATATGAAAAAAAAACCTAAATAAAGGGGTTTTTTTGTTTTGTTACGTTATGTATATTTATATTTAATTATTGTTCAGTGGTACCCAGTTCTCTGTGTTCCTTTCATTTTCACAGCAGCACCATTGGGGCTGCACCCAACTTCAAGTCCCTCTGGTGTTCCTCACCCCCACCCTCCCTTTCCCCCCTCCCCAGCTGCTGCCCAAGTTTTCCTGCTTATCCAAGGAGCTCCAAGAAGTTCCTGCCCGACCCAAATTCTCCTTCCAACGGGATTAACCCAATCCTGCACACCCCTCAGCATCCCAGGGGGAGCTTCATGGAACAATCTGCCTTCTCTAAGGCATGGAACCACACAATAAAACCCAATTCCATTTCCCCAGTGGAACAGGAGCCTGTCCTGGGAACCACACAAAAAGGATGGAACAACACAAAAAGGATGGAACCACACAATAAAACCCAATTCCAGAGTCCCCAGTGGAACAGGAGCCTGTCCTGGGAGAGATCCCACACAATAAGGATGGAACCACACAAGAAAACCCAATTCCAGAGTCCCAAGTGGAACAGGAGCCTGTCCATGGAACCACACAATAAAACTCAATTCCAATTCCCACTGGAACAGGAATCTATCCTGGGAACCACACAATAAACCCAATTCTAATTCCCCAGTGGAACAGGAGCCTGTCCATGGAACCACACAATAAAACCCAATTCCAGAGTCCCCACTGGAACAGGAGCCTGTCCTGGGAGAGATCCCACCTCCCTGAGCATTTTCCCTGTCCTGGGGGAGATCCCACCTCCCACCCTGAGCATTTTTCCCTGTCCTGGGGGAGATCCCACCTCCCACCCTGAGCATTTTTCCCTGTCCTGGTGAAGATCCCACCTCCCACCCTGAGCATTTTTCCCTGTCCTGGGGGAGATCCCACCTCCCACCCTGAGCATTTTTCCCCGTCCTGGGGGAGATCCCACCTCCCACCCTAAGGATTTTTCTCTGCTCCACAGCAAATCCTGGAGCTGGCCCAGGGCAGCCCCCTCCCAGCCCACCCCAGGGGTGGTTCTGCATCCAGAGCTGATTCCAGGAGCTGATTCCAGCAAAACCCTCCTGGCACACCCAGCCCAGCATCCCAGGAGGAGCTGCAGAGCAGAGGGAGGGGAGGGCTCTGTGTGTGTGTGTGTGTGTGTGTGTGTGTTACCTTCCAAGTTACCACACAGCCCCCAAATCCCACAGGCTATCATTCCAAAATTTGTGATGTTTTGTCTACTCTGGTGATTTAAGGTTTGTCAGAAAATGTCAGAAAGGCCACAGGGCCAAGGGCTTCCTGATGACTGAGGATTTTCTTTCACATGACCTTCCTGAAGTTGATTTTGGGCTCCAGACAGTGCTGCCTTCAGCTCTGACAGGGGCCGGCTGGCAGCAGATTCATGGGGATCTCTGGGGCATTCTGGCATTTTCTAACTGAGCTGGGGCTGTAATGCCTCCTAATCATCCAGAATATTGTTTCACTGGAGGGGTGGAAATGCCAGCCCCTCATTTGGTGAGCAGGGAAAAGGAGCCTGGGCTCCTGATGCAAACAATTAAAAAATGGGAGTGGGTGAGCAGCAAGCTTGTGCTGGCATTTCGTGTGTGATAGTGGATTTTATCAGGGGAGCACTGAAATGAATTTTATAGACACAGAGAGAAAAAAGGAAGATTGGGAGAGAAGTGTTAAAAATATTAATTTGTGACCAAACCCTTAACTTGTGTTGAAACTCTTAATTTGTGTTCAAACTCTTAACTTTTGTTCAAACTCTTGTGTTCAAAGTCTTAATTTGTGCTCAAACTCTCGTGTTGAAACTGTTAATTTGTGTTCAGCAAGGGGTGAAAATTCCAGCCCCTCACTTTGGTGAGCAGGGAAAAGGAGCCTGGGCTCCTGATGCAAACAATTAAAAAATGGGAGTGGGTGAGCAGCAAGCTTGTGCTGGCATTTCGTGTGTGATAGTGGATTTTATCAGGGGAGCACTGAAATGAATTTTATAGACACAGAGAGAAAAAAGGAAGATTGGGAGAGAAGTGTTAAAAATATTAATTTGTGACCACACCCTTAACTTGTGTTGAAACTCTTAATTTGTATTAAAACTCTTAATTTGTGATGAAACTCAACTTATGCTCAAACTCTTAACTTGTGTTCAAACTCTTGTGTTGAAACTGTTAATTTCTGTTCAAACTATTAATTTCTGTTCAAACTGTTAACTGTGTGATCATTCCCACAAACCCCCAGCAAAGGGAGCAGGGACCAGCACATGAGGGTTTTGCCTTACTTAGGAAACTCTTGGTTATAAAAAGTTTAGGAATCTTGAATTTGCATGTGCTATTAGCAGAACTGATTACTCAGCCAGGATGTCTGAATGAGTCTCCTCTGCCCTGATCACAGAACCATGGAATGGTTTGGGTTGGACCTCAAAGCTGATCCCATCCCATCCCATTCCATGGGCAGGGACACCTCCCACTGTCCCAGGTGCTCCCAGCCCCATCCAGCCTGGCCTTGGGCACTGCCAGGGATCCAGGGGCAGCCCCAGCTGCTCTGGGCACCCTGTGCCATCCTTGCCAGGGAAGGATTCTAAATCATTTATTCTGCCGAGGCAGCAGCCAGCTGTCTCCTCACCCCCACAGAAATGCAGTTTCTGGCTCAAAGTCTGTGTGTCTGTGCTTGGGATGCATCACAGTGACAAGGTGGCCTCTCCTAAACCTGCCTGGAGTTCAGGGACACTTCAATCTGAGGGGATGCTGCTCACTGCAGCCCTGTGTCACCTGAGCCACCTGGACACCTCCTGAGCCCCAGCATGCAGGGGAATCAGACACAGGTTATAAATCAGCGCTGGGGAACAGCTCAGCATCACAGCTCTGGGGTTTGGAGGATGGAGGGGGAGAGGAACCAGCTTAACTCACAGAAAGATCTTGTTTAGAACTGTGAGGTGCTCACAGCCTACCCAAAATCCACATTATCTGCCAGGGAGAAATGGGAAATTGCCATTAGCCACTTCATACCTGCAGGTGTGGGAGCCCTGGGACAGCCCCTGCTCTGCAGATATGGAGAGAGCAACCTTAACCACTGCCAGTCCTCTCCACTTGGCCTGATTTATGGGCTCAAAGCCCCCTGAGATCTCTTCATGGAGCCATTTCTCATACCCACACTCACTGAACAACCCAGCCCAAACATCTGTATCACAGAAATTCAACACACTGTGTTATTCCTGCAAAATAATTTAACCATCACTTTCTTTGCTGACTTTTCTGTGCCAGCCTTACACCTTTTTTTTTTTTTTTTTTTTTTTTTACTTTACATGCTTCATTTCAGCAAAATCAAGGATGCAAACTTCTTAGAAGTACTTAGTTTCCATGGAAACCTAAGCTGACCGCAACATTATTGTTCTCAAGAGGGAACTGACTTTACTATATGTTCATTCACTGAATTAATGGACTCCTGGTTCTTTTATTAGCAGCTCTCTAACAATAGAAAGAGAGAAATGTTATAAAAAAGACTCTCAGACAACTGTCCACTCTTTTGTCCAGGGCTTATTGGAATGACGCAAGTCTATTCAGGAAAAGATTATAAAAATCAACTCAAAGCTGCCTGTGTTTGTGGCTGCTAAATATACCTTTATTTCATAAAGATACAACCCATAAAACAAGCAAATTAAAGCTCTTTTTTAAAGTGGTAACTGTGAAGCAGCAGCACTAGAGAAATGGGGCTTTAGCTCCCAAATCTGGGATTGTTGCCCCCTCCCACGGGGTTGTGGAGCATCTTTAACCCCCAATTCTGCATCAATTCTCAGCCAGGATGAGGATTGTGCACAAACTGGAGGGGAGTGATTCTTCAGTACACAGAAAAGTGAAGGAAACTCAGTGAAATCTGTGGGAAATCCTCACTGAGAGTTTGAGAACACCTTCCACGAGCTGGGGATACTGTGATAATGGATTCCTGTTAAGTGCAGAAATGCAATTTGTGTTGCAAGGCAGCAGCTCGGGGCAGGCGGGGTTCAAATCTGCAATTTGAGAAATTAAAAATCCAATTTCAAATCTGCAATTTGAGAAATTGCAGATCGAGGTTCAAATCTGCAATTTGAAGCATTTCAAATCCAAGTTCAAATCTGCAATTTGAGGAATTGCAGATCGAGGTTCAAATCTGCAATTTGAAACATTTCAAATCCAAGTTCAAATCTGCAATTTGAGAAATTGCAGATCGAGGTTCAAATTTGCAATCTGAGGAATTGCAGATTGAGGTTCAAATCTGCAATTTGAAAACTTGCCAATCCGAGTTCAAATCTGCAATTTGAAACATCTCAAACCTGAGTTCAAATCTGCAAGTTGAAAAATTGCAAATCCAGGTTCAAATCTGCACTTTGAAAAATCACCAATCTGAGTTAAAATCTGCAATTTAAGAAATTGCAAATCCGGCTGCGCATCCGCAATTTGAAAAATCGCAAATTCAGGTTCAAATCTGCAATTATTTCAAATCCAGGTTCAAATCTGCAATTTGAAAACTTGCAAATCCAGGTTCAAATCTGCAATTTGCAACATTTCAAATCTGCAATTTGCTCTCACCAGGCTCAGGCCTGGGGCGGTTTGTCCTGCCCAGTAATTGCTGCACAAAAGACAGTGAGCAGCTCCCTTGCTCTTCCCTAACTACCTTCCTGAGTGCTTATTGAAGTCTGATTTCTTACTCCTCTGGGTCATCATTCATCAGCCCCCAGATCCCACCGGGAGAGCCCGGCCAGACCTCTCCACATCCCTCCTTGCCAGAGGCCATTCCTGACGGCCCCGTGAAATAGAAAATGTCTTCACAGCGACCCGGCGGGACGGGCTGCGGCCATAATACCCAAATAATCATTTGGCAAATTATCATAATTATCAATCAATCATCCCCGTGTGAACAATGTGCTCCTGAAGTATCAGATGGTTCCTGTGACCTGTAGCATTTTGGATATAATAATAAACCCGGGGAGATTTATGGCCCCATCCCGCTCCTTGCATCTGCAGCGGCAAAACGCTCGTTGGGGTTTTGCTTTTTGCTTTAGAGCTCACAGCTTTCCTTGTGCCTGGGTTTCTTCTTTGCTACATGATGCTTTTTTTAAAGGCCAAAATTTCTGGTCACACCCAGTTTTCTGAAATTCACTTTATTTTTAGAAATGAATCTGTGTGATTTGCGAGCGCGGAATACCCGCGCTGCTTGAATTGCTTTTACTCCACAGCCTCATCAGCATTATATTTACAGCCTCTAATATTTGGCAATGTCGGAATGAGGCCAGCCAGAGGAGGGGGGAAAATTGGTTTTGTCTTCAGTTTTTGTTGTGTTTTGCACAATGCCAGATTGAATCCAACCCTTTTGAAGCCGATAGCATCTCCCGCTCCCCGTGCAGCACATTCTTGTTAATGGATAAATTCAAGCTCTCCAGAAAGTCAAAGAATAAATTTAAAGCCTTTTGCCAAATGCCTATCCTATTGGATTTTGATAAGACGGCTATTGAGCTTTAATAATGTCTTCTATCCTTTTTCAGCTGGCCCTTAACATGTCTCTTTATTTGTCCCTAAAGCCTCTTCAGCGATGCCTTTTTATTACAAGTCTCTCAGCTTGCTCTCAGGGGAGACAGGGTCGACAAGAGTGATAGATAGATAACTCTATAGATTATCTCCCACAGATGTTTTCTCTCCAGTAGCCCCTCAGGCTATTCCCTCTAAGTAAACAGAAACTAAATAGAGAGTCTGCTGAAGAGAGAAGTCCCTGAGGTCCCTTGTCACCACGGTCAGAAAAACAGCCCAGCCTGGGGAGGTTGGCTGGGAGCTCTGCACACACAGAGAATCCTTCCCCAGAATTCTGGAACCCTCATCCAAAGTGACCCTTGGAGGGGAGAGAAATGCATCTGCTTGGGGGGGGAAAAAATAAAATAAAAGGTGGTGTGTAATGGGCACAGGCCTTGCTTCCTGCTGGAGGAAGTGGAAATCTTTCAGCCCAAAGTTAAAGCAAAATGACAACGGGGACGGTGACAATGACAACAAGGTGTTGGCTCAGTTCAATAAATGCTTGGGAAATTCAGAGGGAGAGGACACTGAGCTGCTTTCTAAGCAAAATAAACAGAGTGCAGGGATATGGGCTGGGAAAAAGACATTTGGGAGCAGGGGACAATAAACCCCCAGGTATTATTTGTATTTTTATCTCTGAGTGTCCTCATTCAGGTCACTAAAAGAACTAAAATAAGTGACTTTCCTGTTTTAATATTGCTTCCAGCAGTGATGATTTAAAATTAAACAAACAAGGTGAAGAGCTCGTGTCTATTTATCTAAATTAAACTAAATATCAGCCACAAAGGTGATACAAGGAAAGCTCATTAGGTATACACCACACTTCAATCCATGGAGCAGCAGAGATATAAAAAATGATCCTGGATATGGGTCCTTCAATGACGTTGAATTAGTCCTGTCAGACAACCACTAACAAAGAAATCAGCTTTGTGGTGTTAGTGGTCCCAGCAGAAATAACAGTAACATGAACTGAAAAATACTGGATACTGTGAGAAATACTTATTCTTTGTGCTCCAAGCCAAAAAACCCTGTTTTATTTTACTACAAAACAGGTTCTGCTGTGCTGCAGACTTTTCCCTGCCTTGCAGTTCATTAAAGTTATGTAAAAAAATGTTTTTTTCCTGGGGGCTTAAGAGCAGAGATAGTTCTGGGGCCAGTTTTAAGCAGAGATTACTTCATGCACATCTCCCCACACTTCTCACTGCCATCACCTTCCCTTCCCCGCTTCTTCCTGGTTTTACAGGTTTTTCTCTGCATTTTGGATTTCTTTTTGCTCTTTCTAGTCCTTGTTAGTGCCCAATTCTGAACCTGAGATGCAGCAGTCAAAAGAGCCACTGAAATTATGGTCTCTGCAGCTCCGATTTCCTCCCCTCCCAGTTTAAATCAGGCCACCCACTCCAGTTACATTTGTCTTCAGTCACCTTCTCGCCACCAACTCATCTCTGAAGGAATAGGAATAAATTGAAGTCAAATCTCAACCATTGTGTCTTCAGGGATATGACAACTGAATGATTTAGAGAGGCTGGAAAAGGAAATCTGCTCCCGAGAGGGTTTTGTGCCACTGGAGCCAAATGCCAGAGTGCTACTTCCAAACAATTGAGAGATCCTACAAAAATTGTCCAGAGTGATTTCTCATTCTTTAGTTTTCATTTTCTCCTGACTGAAAAGCTGTCTCACAGTAGTCTTTTCACAAGCCATAAAGTTTAGACTTGAACTCTTTACCTTACTGCTCTGACCTCCTTTACCCCAGCTGTAAAACCCTACTGCCCATCCTTCAATAAATTTATCACCTCATAAACTCCCACTAGTGCTTCTCTACAATGCATTTAAAAGACACAAGTGGAAGGCCAGGCCTTCCCCCCTTGTCAAATCCCACAATTGTCCAGTTTTATACCTGCTGCACGGGGAAATATTTAAGGACGTGGCGTTTTTCAAAGACCTGTGGTTTTTGTAACAATCCCCCTTGAAATAAAAGCACAAAGTTTAAATACAAACCCAGGGATTGAACATATAAAACTGCCAGGCTGGTGTTTCCCTGCTCCACACAGCTCCTGCTCTCTTTGGGGTACTGCAGATCCTGGAGGTGGGCATGGAGAGAGTTCATTTGTGATGTCCTAATTAAAGACTGAACAAGAATTAGCTGAGCCCTGGAGAATTCCCTCCACCCTTGTGGGAGCTGCGTGGGCACAGTGAGAAGCTGCCACCTTGTCACCGCGTCTGTCCAGACCAAGGGATCCCACAGAGGCAGGGACAGACACCCCACAGGTCCCTGGCGAGGTCATGGGGCACTCAGAGGATGTTTCCTCTTGGGAGCCTTGGAAATAAAACCTGATTTTCCATTTTTGAACGTGGTAAGAATAGAACAGGCCATACTGGACAGGTGTCTGAATCCCTTTTGCCAGCCTGGCTCTGGAGCCTGGCAAGGATTTTATTTATATTTATTAATTTTATTTATATTCATATATTCCATTTATTATTATATTTATATAATTTATATATAAGATAAAGATAGTCTATTTATTTATTTATATTTATTATATATATTTATATTTATTATATATATTTATATTTATTATATATATATCTATATTTATTTATATTTATTCCCTCTGTTTGGCGGAGGGAAGCAAGGGATTCCTTTCAGTTTCAAGAGTGGAGAAGCAGCACAGCCTGAAGGAGATTTCCCACTCCCAAAATCTTCCCAAGCAGGACTGTGAACATCCTTTACAGCACACAAAGGAGTCACAACCAGCTCCTTATTTCAGAGAGGACACACAAGCTACAGCCCTGGAGAGGCTCTAACCAAACCCAACCTGTAAAGCTTTAACCAGCAAAGCTGCTAACCAACAGATCCACGTGGGACAAAACCTCATTTCAGGGCTTCTGAGGGTAACCCCAACCCAAACCTGTCCTGCTGAGGCTCCAGTGGAGATGTTTGTGCAGCTGGGCTGAGCGTGGAACACAATTTATTCTCTGCTCACTGCTCCAGCTGGAGCCCCACAATGTGATGAGAAGCGCCACCCATGCTGAATTTTATCATTTCATCCTTTCACACACCTATTCCTTTTCCCTTGGACTTCACATCAGCCACATTTGATGCTGAAGGGGCCTCCAAAAATTTAGCACTTCTAACAAAGGACCAACATTTTCTTTTTTACTGAGGTAAATGAGGTTTTTCGCTTTGGCCCGGCAGCTGTTTGTGTTGTAGCTGAATCAAGGAACACCTCAAACTATTATTTTCTCTTTCATAATGACTGGAATCACAAAAAGACAGGAAAATATGCCAACAGAACCACAACATTTAATCCAAAAAAGCAACAGCAAACACTGGAGAACTTTTACGACGTTATTGCCATCAACACCTTGGTTCAAAAGTGAGGGAAAACCTCCAGGTGCATTTCCAAGCCAGGGAATAAAACAATTCCCAGAAGACTGAGCCATGTCCTACCTTTTTTATATTGCCATCCTGGGAGGTCACCTCGGGATCAGTCAGTATTTGCTAAGGAAAAAACAGAATAGAAATGAAATTCAGTGGTGTTGAAGCTGAGAATGCTGCAAAATAATAGAAATTCATATTGTTGTTATGATGGTGAGGGGGAGAATGGATAAATATTGTATTATTGATAATAATGGCCAAAACTCACAGCTGCACCCAGATGTTGGGAAAGTTTGATGGAGGGTTTTCAGCACAACTGTAATTTAGATTTTTTAATATATATATATATATGTATTTGTAAAACAACAAACAAAAAACAAGCAAAACCAAACAAAACCCAAGCAAAAACCAACCAAAAACAAAACAAAAAAGAGAAACCTTTTCATTAGTTTATTTTACATATTTTTGTTTGGTTGTACACACATCCTTGGCAAAGTAAACTGCCTGTGGCACACTGATTAGTGGAATTGGGACCACAATTTTTGGCTGTTGGCTGAAGGAGCTAGGGTTAGGGTTATATACTGGGTTATATATATATATATGTATATATATAAATATATATATAAATATATTTTATATAAATATATAAATATATTTTGCATAAATATATTTATATATAAATATATAAATATATATTTCTGTATAGATATAGAAATATATAAAATATGTATATAAATATATTCTGCTGAATATACTAAATATAACAGTGCAGGGATAATATTTGCATAGTTAAGTTATGTGTATTAAAATCTTTGTTTGTTTATTTATTTATTTATTTAGGGGCTTTTCTGTCACTTCTGTGAATAATTCCCTTAGCTTTGGCAGACAAGGATGGGTGTGGACAACATGGGCACCAAGAGAACAGGCACCCACAGGATCCACTGCTCAATTCTGTTCCAGGACTGAGTCCCTGTGGAGCAGATCCTGGGATTCTCAGACTCCCCCGGTGCTCTTTGATTCCCCCTCCAGCCGAGGTGTGGTGGAACAAGTCATTAAATCGCTGCTGGGCTCCCCCTCAGATTAGCTGCAGGTCAGCAGGCATTCAGGGAGGTCAAGTGCCTCACCCTGCATCCCCCTGCATCCCCCTCCAGGGTAAACACAGGCAAGGGACCCGCTCCAGCCCGGAATTCCAGCAGCTCCCGGAGCTCTGGGGGGGCTGAGATCAGACAGACACCCAAGGACTGGGGTGCTCAGGGGTGCTCAGGGGTGCTCAGGGGTGCTCAGGGCTCCCAGAGCTGGGGGAGAGAGGTTTGGCTGCCAGAGAGCAGGAAAATCCTCCAAGGAGAGTGATGGATGTGGAAGGAAATGCAGGTTAAAATGGGGAAGGGGAGTTCAGGGAAGTTCAGGGAAGTTTAAGGGAGGTTTAAGGGAGTTCAGGGAAGTTCAGGGAAGAAAAGCTCAGGAAAGCTCAAGGAAGTTCAGGGAAGTTTAGGGGAGGTTTAAGAGAGTTCAGGGAAGTTCAGGGAAGAAAAGCTCAGGAAAGCTCAAGGAAGTTCAGGGAAGTTTGGGGAAGAGAAGTTCAAGGAAGTTCAGGGAAGTTCAGGGAAGTTTAGGGGAGGTTTAAGGGAGTTCAGGGAAGTTTAGGGAAGAGAAGCTCAGGGAAGGAGGAGAGGAGAGGAGAGGAGAGGAGAGGAGAGGAGAGGAGAGGAGAGGAGAGGAGAGGAGAGGAGAGGAGAGGAGAGGAGAGGAGAGGAGAGGAGAGGAGAGGAGAGGAGAGGAGAGGAGAGGAGAGGAGAGGAGAGGAGAGGAGAGGAGAGGAGAGGAGAGGAGAGGAGAGGAGAGGAGAGGAGAGGAGAGGAGAGGAGAGGAGAGGAGAGGAGAGGAGAGGAGAGGAGAGGAGAGGAGAGGAGAGGAGAGGAGAGGAGAGGAGAGGAGAGGAGAGGAGAGGAGAGGAGAGGAGAGGAGAGGAGAGGAGAGGAGAGGAGAGGAGAGGAGAGGAGAGGAGAGGAGAGGAGAGGAGAGGAGAGGAGAGGAGAGGAGAGGAGAGGAGAGGAGAGGAGAGGAGAGGAGAGGAGAGGAGAGGAGAGGAGAGGAGAGGAGAGGAGAGGAGAGGAGAGGAGAGGAGAGGAGAGGAGAGGAGAGGAGAGGAGAGGAGAGGAGAGGAGAGGAGAGGCTCCATTGCATTTCAGCAGCTGAGAGTTTGGCAGGGAGCTCCGGGCCCGCTTTGGCTGTGCCCAGGTGAGCTCGACTGATTTACAAATTCCCAACCCGTTGCCAAATCTCCAGCTCAGCTGCACTAACAAGGGGCTGTGTTTCCATGGGAAGAACCCCAAACCATTCTGTGCTTTACACCAGCTCTAATGGACGTTGAAACTGCGGTTTCCAAAGTAGCTGAGAGCAAATAGGATCAAGAGGCAAATCCCAGAGCCATAAAATTCTGTGTTCCTAGCCTGGAACACCCTGACATCCCTGTGAGGGACTGGAGTTTAACCTCCATCCTGCCTGTCCTAGATATCACCAAGCTTCCAGGGAGTGCTGACTGCTCCCACTGCACTCACCAGGAACCAGCAGTCCCCAAAATCTTTGGGGAATTAGACCATCAAACTACCAGAGCTGAAACAGAAATGCAAAACTGCTCCAAAACATCCACGGGGACGAAGCTGCCTCCAAATGAAGACACTTCCCTGAAATTATTATTGCCAAAATCTTTTGGATGCAATCAGAGAAGTGTGTGCATTCAGAGTATGTAATCCCCCCGTCCAGCAGCACCATAAACGTGGAGGGGAAAGAAAACTCCAGTGAAGTGCAAATTGGGCTGTGGTGGAGCCCTGTACAAACAGGCTTAAGAGTCAGGAATTCCTGAGTCGGAATGGAGATGCCAACACAAGCTTCCTTTTGTTGGTTTGGACAGAGCTGTGCTCCAGGGGCAAGTTCCTTCTCTCAAACCTCTTTTTTTTTTTTTATTTTTCAATTCGTAGCAGATCCCGAATTTCAAAGATCTTAGAGAACAGAATTTCGGTGAAAATATTTCTTCCACGTTCAAAAATGGTGATTTTGCAGAAAATCCTCTGTAGGATCTTGCTGCTCGTTGGGAGAATTTGAAAATGGCTGAGTTTTGGTATTTGGTGAAATCCTTTTTGAGTTCCCACCTATTACAGAACTTTTGAGGGGAAAAACCCCTCAATATCACAAAGAATTTTAATTTTGATGGAACCATCTCCACACTCAAACTATCATAACGTGGACAATTAGTGGTGAACATGCTGGTGGTGCTGCAGTGCCTTGATGACCTTAAAGGTCTTTTCCAGCTTTAACAATTCTGTGATTCTATGGGTGAAAAGGCATTTTAGCAGAAATGGGAGAGTAGGAACTGGCTTAGATTAGATATTTCATCCTTTCTTTACACCTGATTTAAAAAAATATGTTCAAGGTGTTATGCACAGACCATCTGCATTGGCTTGGGCACATCCCAGTGTCCTGAATGTCCCATTTTCCCAGCTGGGCAAGTTGGCAGCTTGGGGTGGTGTTGGCACCATCCATGTGGGGTGTCTGTGCAGGAGCAGAGGCCAGAATTCCAAACCTCCCCTTGCCCAGCCACTGCCAGGGCTCTGAATGAACCTTCAGAAACCTTCCTGGGAGCTGGAGGGAAGCTCAGAATTGTCCTGCTGCATTCCCAGTGTGGAATAAACACCTGTGTGACCAGAGGGCAACCCAGCAGCCACCCCAGGTGCCCTGGGGCAGAGCATATCCTGGGATTCCACCCTCCATGGCACATGGGAAGGGGGTGATGCAACCCCAAGGTGCCCAAAGCACCTCCTGCTCAGAGGGCAGAGGCAGAACCAGGCAAAGCAAGCCCCAGCTGTGCTGTTTATTAAGAAGATTTACAAAATACCTTTTGAAAATCTGCTCGTTGGGTAATTTTAGCCCAGACTGGGTTTCATCTCCTGCAAACGAGACTAAATAGAGAGCTGGACGTGTGCAGTGGGGCTGCACTCCTGCACTTAGCACAGATGTTCCTGAATGTGCTCAGAATTTACACCACATGCTTTTCCTATCAACTGATCTGTTGATTTTAGCCAGGGGAAGGACAACATGTCAGCAGCAGCCACGTCAGGAGAGCCTGTGCTTTGGGCTGGAGGGGGATTTCTCTGCCTTGCTTTCCTTGCCTGGCCTCAGGGAATTGGTGGCACCCACCACTGGTGGCAATTCCCACCAGGGAATTGGTGGCACCCAACAGTTGATGGCAATTCCCACCAGGAATTGGTGGCACCCAACAGTTGGTGGCAATTCCCACCAGGGAATTGGTGGCACCCACCACTGGTGGCAATTCCCACCAGGAATTGGTGGCACCCAACAATTGGTGGCAATTCCAACCAGGAATTGGTGGCACCCAACAATTGGTGGCAATTCTCAACAGGAATTGGTGGCACCCAGCAATTGGTGGCAATTCTCAACAGGAATTGGTGGCACCCAGCATTTGGTGGCAATTCTCAACAGGAATTGGTGGCACCCAGCAATTGGTGGCAATTCTCAACAGGAATTGGTGGCACCCAGCAAGTGATGGCAATTTCCACCAGGAATTGGTGGCACCCAACAATGGGTGGCAATTCCCACCAGGGAATTGGTGGCACCTGACAATTGGTGGCAATTCCCACCAGGAATTGGTGGCACCTGACAATTGGTGGCAATTCCCACCAGGAATTGGTGGCACCCAACAATTGGTGGCAATTCCCACCAGGAATTGGTGGCACCCAACAATTGGTGGCAATTCTCAACAGGAATTGGTGGCATCCAACAATTGGTGGCAACTCCCAACAGGGAATTGGTGGCATCCACCACTGGTGGCAATTCCCACCAGGAATTGGTGGCACCCAACAACTGGTGACAATTCCCACCAGGAATTGGTGTCACCCAACCATTAGTGGCAATTCCCACCAGGAATTGGTGGCACCAGGATCCTGCCTCAGTTCCACCAGTTTGGGATGTGCTAGAATTTTTACAGAGCCTCCTGAGTGTATACTAAACATGTCAGGGAACACCATGTGATTCTTTTTGAAAAACAGTTTACAAGCTGGCATTCTCCAGCTGCAGTTAACCCTAATTTGATTACATTACTGAGACAGATCACAATGAGCTTATGTAAATAGTAATGTTATCCATTCATTCCCCCAGCTCAGATAAACTGTCATTTAGGGGGGGAAATAAAAAAAATCCAACCCAAATTTCAACAGGCATTCAGCAGGGCATGGTGCATTCAGCAAACTCTCAGGGTGGCAGACTGGAACCCGCCCCTGCTGCATCTCTGGATTTATCCCTCTAAAATCTGGATTTTTTAAGGGGTATTTCCACATCTGCTCTGAGCTGGAAGGAGAAGAGGATGCCCAGTAATTGCACAGAAGTCAGGAGGCAGAAAACAGCCCTGCTTTCAATGACTTGGTCTTCATTATCATCTGATTTTTCAGGAGGAGCTGAGTGCACCACTGGTGGCATCAGTGATGCTGAGTGAGCACTTTGGGGTTTCAGCTCCTTCCAGCCAGCCTCTTGTGGCTTTAAAAAATGTCACCTCACCTCCTCCCTGCTCCTCTCTTCCACCCCAGCTCAGGAGACAGCGCTGCTGTTAACCTCCAAATCTTGCTCTTCATAATTCCCATTAATTATTCCCTTAAAAGTTTTATCCTGCCAGCTCCTGAGTGGGCTGGCCCTGGCCCTGCCACGTATTTAGGCAAGAGGTGTCAGTGAAAGGAGCAGAACCAGGAATGTCTCCACACCTGAGTGCTTTTCTGGCACAGAGCACCTTGAGGGACCCAGCCCAGGCACAGAGCTCCAGAACCCACAGCAGGTGTTCCACAGGGAAGGGATTCTTTATCATTTTATATCAATTATCATACAATCCCAGACTGGTTTGGGTTGGGACTCAAAGAACATTTTGTTCCACCTCTGCCATGGGCAGGGACACCTTCCACTATCCCAGGTTGCTCCAAGTCCTGTCCAACCTGGCCTTGGACACTTCCTTGGGCACTGCCAGGGATCCAGGGGGATCCACAGCTTCTCTGGGCACTCTGTGCCAGGGCCTGCCCACCCTCACAGCCAGGAATTCCTTCCCAATTCCCCACCTAAACTTCCCCTCTTGCAGTTTGAAGCCATTCCCCACTGTCCTTGTCCCTCCAGCCTCTCCCCATCCTTGCTGTGAGATCCCTTCAGGTGCTGGAAGACCCCAGTTAGGTCACCCCAAAGCTTCTCTTCTCCAAGATCCTCATATGTATATTTATATTTAAATATATATATATATATTCAAACACAGCAGCCACAGCACTGATGTGCATCTGTAGGAAAACCAGAGGTGGAAGAAACCCACAGAAAGCCATTTCAGCACCTAAACATTCAATCTTTCAGCCCTGTTGTTAAAATACAGGGGTTTTATAGCATTTTCTGGCCAGCAATTTACCAAAATCATCCATTTTCTTCTATAGCAAGCAAAGCTTTGAGCCCTATTAACTCAAGGAAATTTTCAATATCCTGCCTTGGGAATTTGAAGTGAATGTGCCTGGAATTGAGAGGGAAGGGAGGAAAGCTCTTCTCTGAGGGGAAGAATTTCCTCTCCTCGCTGCTGAGGGAAGGAGGATGAAGAGCACAGCTCCGACTGGCAAGGAACAAACCACTGAAAAGAGTGGAAAGAATAAAAAACCATTCAGTGCTAAGGGCAACCCCAGCACAATTGGCAGCACTGGGGAGCAGCCAAGCTGTGGTTTGTGGCCCAGGAACAGCCTGCAAAGCCCTGCCACTCCATTTTATAACCATTCATTTTTCAGCTGGAAGCCTGGTGCTGCAGGAAAAAAAAATGTGTGGAATTAGGAGGGATCCACGGCACAGGATTTCTGGAAATCTGCTGCAGGGAACACCTCTGCACTTGCTCATGTCCTCCATGGAACTCAGGAGAACAAAATGCACTTTGCAGAGGTGACTCAGAGCAGTGGGGTTCAAAAGAAAAGAACATCCTAAATCGTCCTTTAGTATGGAATAATTGTTTGTACCCACAGACCAAACTCAGGGAAATGTCAGGGGGAGATAAGGTGAATAAAAATGGATGATTAAGAGCAAAGACTTGGGGAAACCTGTGATCTCCATCCATATCACAACTTTTTTCACTGATTTGAAAGAGCACAAACCTGTGATTTCCATCCATATCACAACTTTTATCACTGATTTTTCAAGACATAACTCCTCTGTGCCATTGGGATGGAGTTAGAAGGGAACACCTCTGCACTTGCTCATGTCCTCCATGGAACCCAGGAGAACAAAATGCACTTTGCAGAGGTGACTCAGAGCAGTGGGGTTCAAAAGAAAAGAACATCCTAAATCATCCTTTAGTATGAAATAATTATTTGTACCCACAGACCAAACTCAGGAAAATGTCAGGGCGAGATAACCTGAAGAAAAATGGATGTTCAAGAACAAAGACTTGGAGAAACCTGTGATTTCCATCCATATCACAATTTTTCACTGATTTTTCAAGACATAACTCCTCTGTGACATTGGGATGGAGTTACCAGGGAACACCTCTGCACTTGCTCATGTCCTCTTTGGCTTTACTGAAGAAACCTCCCTGTTCTCTGAACCCCAGGAAAACAAAATGCAGTTTGTACAGGTGACTCAGAGCAGTGGGGTTCAAAAGAAAGGAACATCCTAAATCATCCTTTAGTATGAAATAATGTGTTTGCACCCACAGACCAAACTCAGGGAAATGTCAGGGCGAGATAACCTGAAGAAAAATGGATGTTCAAGAACAAAGACTTGGAGAAACCTGTGATTTCCATCCATATCACAATTTTATCACTGATTTTTCAAGACATAACTCCTCTGTGCCATTGGGATGGAGTTAACTGCAGCTGCCAGGAAGTCAAACAGGATCTAATGGAGAGAATTTGCAGTGACTTCAAGGAGCTGAGGGCTCGAGACTTCCAGCCAAGACAAATATGAGAGGGGACTGATTAGGAAATGTCACCATTTCTCCTGCCAAGCACTCAGGGCCTGGTGATAGGAGAGTATTAAACATAATCTCAGAGTCTTTAGGGGCTCTTTGATTTTATATTGCATTCTTATCAGCTTCTTAAAGTCCAGTGTTAATGAGCATGAGAAACTCACTTGGTAGTTTGGCAGTTTTGCTGAAATCAAATGGAGTTCATTCAACCCTGGAGATGCCTTTCCCTTTCCTAAGGCTCCACATGGAACCAACCTCTGGCTGTTCTTTTTCTCCATCCCAGCAATCCAACATCACCTTTAGAACCAGCTCCTTGTGACCACCCTTAGGAAAATAAAGGGTTTGCCAATAATCAGAATAATCCCATCCCTGGAAGCGCTGGAGGATGAAGCTCTGAGCAATCTGAGCTAGTGGGAGCTGTCCCTGCCCATAGGGGTGGAAAAAGAGGAGATTTAAGGTTCCTCCCAACCCAAACCATCCTGGGATTTTGTGAATGAGGTTTTAAAGGACCCAGAAGCAGAGATGAAACATTTGCACTGCAAACACTCTCCCAGTGTTTCCCTGAAATCAGAGCAAGTCCCAGTTAACAGCACAAACCTCCAGGTCTGGTATTTTCTTACTTTCTCCCAGAAAAAAAAAAATATGTGTAACAGTATGTATGAGAGGGGGGAAAAAAGTGTAAATTAATTATGATTTTCTTTTTAAAACCCTCTTGGAGGTATTACCTCCAGCTCCCTTTCTCCCAAAGAGAAATTCCATTATAAAACTGAATTCTGGAAAGATTAAAGAGACACTACTCATGCTGAGTAGTGTGTAGCAGTCTGAGGATTAAAACAAAAGTTGCAAGGATTAAAGTGTACCTGATTTATTCAGTTTGTTCATTTCCAACCTGAAACCTGCCTGGCACAGACTGTTGTGCTAAATAAATTCAATAAAACACGAGATTTTTGGACACAAGGTGCTTTTGCAGTGCAGAGCAGCCACATCTCCACTGTCAGCACAGAGAGAACAGCAGTGGAGAGGAAGTTTAAGGTCATCAGCTCTAAATTGTGTCTGCCACAGCCCCACGTTGCACAATCACTTAATGCAGCCAGAGCTATTTATTACCCCAGCAAAAAAATCATCTTGAGGAGTGAAGTGCAATGTTTTGGTTAGCAGATAAAGCCAGGCTGTTTGTGGGGATGTAAATGGATTGGATGGTTAAATTCATCCACCAGCCATCCATCTTTTGTCCTCGACCCTTTTTAGTTATAAAAATGACCCTGCTATTGACAGAAGAATACAAACGAACTCCCCCTGCAGTTCATCTATTGATCCCCCCCTGCTCAGCTGATCACCAATAATCATAAGTGAATCAAGAGGGGCCGTGCATCATCCCCCTGTCAGAATTCAGCACATCCCTCTGGCTCTCCTGGGTTGCCCAAACCCCTTCCAGGGGGCTCAGAGACCCTGGCACGGAGCCATTTCTCTCTCCCTGACCAGGCATCCACACATTTGCTCCCAGAATCTGCCAACCCCAGCGAGCAGCAGCTCTGGAGCTGCTCCCCAGTCCCAGCCCAGCGCCAGCCCTGGTGTCCCCGGGGCCAGCAGAGGGGCACAGAACCCACACTGGGACAGTGAGCATTTTGTTCAGCTTTGAGAATTCTCTGCCATCTATTTCCTGCATCTATGCATCACTCAGAGCAGGTATTTCACCTTTGTTGCCCTGATTTTTTAAGTTTTTCTGAGCCTTCTGATGTTTACGTTCTTGTAACAAATTCTCTCACACACTTTATGTAAATAACTCGTTGTTTTGCATTCTTTTATAGAAGAAGAGAAATTTAATGGGCTGTTGGTTTGTCCAGTGTCATTGGAGAGGTGGCACTGTCACCCTCCAACCCACTGCCACTTTTGGAAACCTATAAATATTGGAGTCAAACATTAAAAACACCTTTTTCACCTCGAGAAAGCAGCGTGTCTTGCTTGTGTTATTTCATATCCTACAGCAACAACCTTTTCTTTTTGCTTGTTTTGAGGTTTAAACAAGCTGGGAGTTTCAGAGGGAATTAAACCTTGGGGGTGGGTGGGGTCATCAATCACACTTGGAGGGAAATAAATTATCCCCCTGGGAGGGAAATGCAGCATTCCCAGGGATTCCCCAAGCCTGGAGTGGGAAATGCACTGTCCCCAGCTGGGAGAGGCAGGAGGGAGAGGAGCTGCCTGGGGATGCATCCCTGCCTGGCACTGCCCCAGCAAGGATGGGAAATGTCAGCGTGATGCCCATCAGCAGGATGACCTCGCTGTCACTTTAACGTGACAAGGTCATCAGCAGGCAGGCTGAGGAAGGAAGAAAAATTGGCCATTAAAGGAGGAACTGGGAGAGAAACTGAGGCTCCCTTGGAGGTGCTCAAGTGCCTTTTTTGGGGGGAAAGGTGGGGATATTCCAGGCTCCTTCACCAGGATGAGCTTTCCCAAAAGGAAAGGAAGAGGGTGACCTGTGCAGCCACCATAGAAGCCTTGAGGGAACTTTAAATCACTTGACTCTCATTTAATTTGGCAAATAAACGAAAAGCTGCAGATCTGAAGAGCCTGGGCTGTGAGCAGGAGGGGAATTCCCTGTGCTGGGGGGTTTCTTTTCCATGCTAACCACAAGGAACAGCTCTGCTGCTGTGTGTGCCACTCTCTGCCCCTTGTCCTGGAGCTGCTCAGACATGGAGAAAGGATTTGCTCTGAGGGGGAGAGTGAAATTGGAGAGGAACTCCCTGTAGCACCACACTGTGCAGGCAAAGAGAACAAGGGAGGACAGAACAGCATTTTGCCTCCCTTTATTCAGAAGGGATATTGAGCAAATGATGCTCTATAGAAAGAGAAGTTAATGGGGAATTATTACATAATAATTCCCCATTTGTTATTTATTATTATTAATAATAAAAGGAAAGATAATATAATATATTATATTATTAATATAATATAATATAATATAATATAATATAATATAATATAATATAATATATATAGCATATAATATATATAGCATATATAATAATATTGTAGATAATATAATACCATACAATATAATATATAGATTATATAAAATATCATAGATAATATAATATATAATCTATATCATATATATACTACACTATACTATAATTAATAGAGCAGAATAGAATAGAATTAATATGATTAATATAATATAATATAATATAATATAATATAATATAATATAATATAATATAATATAATATAATATAATATAATATAATATAATATAATATAATATAATATAATATAATATAATATAATATAATATAATATAATATAATTAATATAAATAACATAATTAATGTGTGTTATGTTATGTATATAATGTATATAATAATAATGATATATTTATTATTTACTATTATTAATAATAAAAGCTTCAGACACCAGCACAATCAGCTTTTTATTGGGAAGGCACACAGAGCTGTTTTATCTGAATTGATAGGGCTGCCAGGTGAGCTCCCTTTCAAGAGCTGTAGAAACAATCTCAGACAGGACTGGATAATATTATGCTTGGAATGATAATATTGTGTTTGGAAAAGGTCAATATTTTATTTAATCAGGCAGACAGAGAGTGGGTGGCAATTTCAAGGCATTTTCTTGAGGCTGGAATTCAGGGAGTCCAAATGGAAATAAGGTTTTGCTTTTTTTCCCGTTGGGTTTTGGGTGACTGGAACCCCCTGATGAGAGGTGAGGGATGTGCTGGGAGCTCCTGAGCTGGGGGAATGTGGAGATTTCAGCTCATTATGATCCCTCTCCAGATGAGGTGGGAGACATCCACCTCAGAAACTCCAACCTGCTGCTTTCCTCTTCCAAAACAGCACCAGGGAGACACCAAACACGGATTAATCCTCCTCAGCTGTCCCCAGGGTCACCTCAACAGCTCCTCTGTGTCACCCTGGTCCTGGAGGTAAATCAGTTCTGGTCCTGGAATCTCTGCACAAGGTTTTCCTGAAGTGTGCCAAAATGGCCAAGAGATTCTTTTAAAAAATTCCATTATTATCCTTAGTGAATTAGTAAACTCCATTATTATCCTTAGTAAATTAGTAAACTCCATTATTATCCTTAGCAAATAACTCCAGTTATTTGCTGTTGGAGTTAAACTGGGTTCTACATTCGGAGCTTCTTCAGAACAGCACCAGAAGAAAAAGAAAAAAAAAAAAAATCCTTTTTTAAAAAAAATTTTTCATTAAAGGTTTTGAAGAGAACACACAGCCTGCATTGTTACCCAACACTCCAAGCAAGTTCTGAGGGAAATCTTGGGAGATCCAGCCCCGAGCATTGATTACAAGGAGTTTTTAATCTCGTGCCAAGAGGAACATTGAGGTTATAAGATGGCTCCACAACCATCTTGCCAAATAGCACCAATGTTTACATCTTCCAAACTACCACCAATAGATCATAGACAAAGAAATGTCCATAATGTACCCAGCTGCTGGAAACAAAATGTATTTAAGCCACTGAAGAGGGTTTAATGAAGTAAAGCATTTTTGGAACTGCCAGCTCAAAGTAAATAATCACTGATGTGAGCAGAGTTAAGAGATCCTGACTGGCCAAATAATCTCAGTGTGCCATCGAGGAAGCTGCTGCTTTGTGGGAATAACATAACAGCACTTGAACATTCTCATAAACTTGGGGCTTGTCTTCCTCAACACCCTGCACCTCCTGGGACTGGGGAAGTGCAAAAAGAACTTTCCAGCACGTGCAGAATCAAAGTACAAAAGGTTTGATTTGCTCTGAAAAGTCTGAGCTGTTTAAACCTCAAAAGAAGCAGAAAGAAAAGGTGAAATACCTGCTTGGACTGATGCATAAATGCAGGAAATAGATTTTAGAGAATTCCTAAAGCTGAACAGAAAGCTCACATAGCATATATCTGCATGCAAACTTTGAGAGACAAAATACTCATTTAGAAATGCCATGGAATAAGAGAGACATTATGAAGAGAGAAATAGAACTGAAGTTTCAAAAAACAGCCTCACTGATAAGAGTAGACACTTTAAAGAAATAGAACTATGAGAGATCCATTGCAGCATCTCTACATCAGAACTACATCTCTAAATCAGGGAAAAACTGATCTGACACATAAAAAGCACCTGATTTGAACTAATCTGGACAATTATTTTGGGAAGAATTTGCTCCATAACTCTCCCCTTCAAATCTTTGGGGTTTTCACATTCCTGGAAGCCTTCCAGGGTGGGTGAGCACAGCCAGGGGCTTTCCCCACCCAGCCCACACCTCCAGGGCTTGGTTTTATCCAGGCACTGCCCTGGACGTTGTCCTGCAGGTATGGGAACATTTCTGCAGGAGGAAAGGAACATTTCCATCCCTTTTTCCCTCCGTCCAGACAACCTGTGCAACTTCCACACTCTTTCCCACCTCTGAGGATGCACAATGACCTGAGCAGGTGAGCACAAGCCCTAAGAACAGCCAGAGGAGGAACAACCCAGCCTCACTTTTGGTTCTCACTCGTGCACATGTGAAAATAAAAAAAAAAAAGCTGATATTCTGTATATTCTGTATATTCTGTGTATTCTGTATATTCTGTATATTCTGTATATTCTGTATATTCTGTATATTCTGTATATTCTGTATATTCTGTATATTCTGTATATTCTGTAGAGGGAGACCTGGCCCTGCAGATTTTCTGTTCTAAATCACTTACAAAGAACACACCAAGCAGCATTTGCAACATCACCTCACGAGCCATAACTGCAGAATTCAGGTCCCAGGGATGAGAGTTACTTGCACTTATTTCTCACAGGTTTCCTGCAGTCTGCTTGAATATGAACCTGACTGCTTTGCTTTTTTTCCTGCAGAACATAAAACCCCTTTTCCTTGCACCACATAATTGTGTTCCATGGCAGGAGTGGCATCCATCATTGCCCCGCTGTCCCCTGCCTAAAAGATAAAACATCCACAGGGTAATAAATGTCAAACTATGATTATTGATGCTTTCAATTAAATTGATTATCTATTTGAGGTGCAGAGCAGGGTGATTTATTGCTGTCTCTTTACGTTGCACTTGGCACAGCAGCAAGGTGGGTGAGCCTTTGGATTGTTTGGATTTTCTATTAAATCTGATTTTCCAGAGGTGGCTGATGACCACTCCAGTGCTGGGTGAACTGAAAGGGCACCAAATCCAGGTGGGAACATCCTGGGTTTTGTCATCTCCTGGAGCATGGAGCTTGGGAAGTGAGAGGGGAAAATCAGAAATGAAAACTTTGAGGTGTGCAAGCGCAGGAGATGCCCTTGATTTACATCCCTCATTCCCAAACTTGCATTTCCAGACTGCATCAGACCAAACCTGTGCACAACCTGGAGCTGTGCTGGGCTCTCCCCAGCCCAGCAGAGATGAGATGAGATGAGATGACCTTCGGCTCGTCACTGCATTGTGTTTTTATTAGTTTCAGATAACAGGGGCTATAAAATTCAAAGCCATTTGCTCCCCAATGATAATCAGCAGCTGCTTCACAAACAAGGCTCTTTTTGTGGTGCCACGGGGTGACCTTTATCTGATCATTCCCTTAGAGAAATGCCTTTTGTGGCTGGGCAAGCCAGGAGCACCTTCCACTGGTTCTCCAGAGCACAGCACACTTTGGCTCAGACTGCTCCAAAAAATCAAATTTGGCTCAAACCCAGGCACAGCCTCAGCCAGCAATGCTTGTTCTGGGAAGTGCCAGAAATTAGCATGAGAAAATGATAATTCTCTTAATGTGCTGCACTTCCAGAAGGAAGATGTAGAGAATCTCAGTTAAAAACTCATGAAAGGAAAAGGGGAAAAAAAAAAAAGGAGAAGAGAGGAGAGGAAAGAGGAAAGGGAAGGGAAAAGGGAAGGGAAAAGGGAAAGGAAAAAGGAAAGGAAAGGAAAAAGGAAAAAGGAAAAAGGAAAAAGGAAAAAGGAAAAAGGAAAAAGGAAAAAGGAAAAAGGAAAAAGGAAAAAGGAAAAAGGAAAAAGGAAAAAGGAAAAAGGAAAGGAAAGGAAAGGAAAGGAAAGGAAAGGAAAGGAAAGGAAAGGAAAGGAAAGGAAAGGAAAGGAAAGGAAAGGAAAGGAAAGGAAAGGAAAGGAAAGGAAAGGAAAGGAAAGGAAAGGAAAGGAAAGGAAAGGAAAAAGAATCAGTGGGGAAATGAAAATCAGCACTGATTGTCCACTGACTTTGAATTTGGGACACTTCAGTTTTCCCCATTATTGCCCACATCTGACATTTCCAAGTCCTGGGGAAGCTCTGTGGCAGAAAACCTTGTGGTTGAACTTCCCAGGCAATGCCTGACCAAGTTCTCCACTATCCTTTATCAGGGGCACCAGGACAAAAGTCCAGCTGAGACATAAAAGAGGAAGATGATTCTGCCTGAGTCACCTTGGGACACAAGTGAATGCAAGAGATAAACAGTGAGCATGCAAAAAGAAGATTTCCATCCCAATTTTACAGACCAGACAGAGATGAGAAATTAAGTGAGGTGCCCAAACCACTCTGGCATTTAGAAATTGACTTTCAAGCTCCTTAGGCCTAATCTTAACCACAAGGCTGTCAGTCCTGCTCAGATGCAAACACCTTTGACCCCACTAAGCTCAGAATGACTCTCACATCCACTGTCAGACTTTGAAGCCTGGCTTATCTCACAGCAGTGTAACTGTTAACAGGGGAACAGACCAGAACAGGCCTAAAAACAAACAATCAAGGGAGGATGTTGTGTTTGCAGGTGCCCTGACGTTGGAAGGAAGGGAATGAATCAGACTCCATGTTCTTAGGAGGCTAATTTATCATTTCATTATATTATAATTATAGGTAATTATTGTATTATATTGTATATTTATTGTATTGTATATTTATTATATTGTATTGTATTATATTGTATATATATTGTATATATATTGTATATATATTGTATATATATTGTATATATATTGTATATATATTGTATATATATTGTATTAATATTTTATTGTATTGTATATATACTGTATTAATATTGTATTATATTGTGTTGTATTATATTATATTATATTATATTATATTATATTATATTATATTATATTATATTATATTATATTATATTATATTATATTATATTATATTATATTATATTATATTATATTATATTATATTATATTATATTATATTATATTATATTATATTATATTATATTATATTATATTATATTATATTATATTATATTATATTATATTATATTATATTATATTATATTATATTATATTATATTATATTATATTATATTATATTATATTATAATTAATGTCATACTAAAGAATACATAAAGGGTTCTTACAGAAGGCTAAAAAGATAATAATGAAAACTCCTGACTCCTTCTAGAGTCCTGACACAGCCTGGCACTGATTGGTCATTAAGTCAAAATAATTCACATGAAACCAATGAAACAATCACCTGTTGGATAAACAATCTCCAACCCCATTCCAAAGCAGCAAAACACAGGAGAAGCAAATGAGATAATATTGTTTTCTTTTTTCTCTGAGGCTTCTCAGCTTCCCAGGAGAACAATCCTGAGCAAGGAGATTTTTCCAGAAAATGTGATGGTGACAGGAGGAAAAAAAAAAAAAAAGCTAAACAAAACTCCTGCTGTGGCCAGGATTCACTATTTCCCATTTTATAAAATTACAGAATTCCCCAAGCTGGGATGGACCCAGAGGGATCAGTGGGGCCCAGCTCCTGGCCCTACATTTGGTATTTCCCACCTCCATCCCCATTTCTGAACGTGGGATGAACCTGGGAAACCCTGAAATGTGCCCAGGTTCAGAGAGAATCCCCAGCAGCCCAGAGAGGAGTGGGGAGGGCAGGGATTAAAGCAATATTTACCCTATTTACAATATTGATCAATATTCGCATATTTCGATATTTACAATATTTACCTGTTTGATGGGCTTGGCTGCACTTGGGGGTGCAGAGTGGAACAAGCAGCGAGGAGTTTGAAAAGTCAATTCTCCACCAGCTTGGGGCCACCAGAACATTGTTTTGGCTACCAGAACATCATTTTGGGCCACCAAAACATCATTTTGGGCCACCAGAACATCGTTTTGTCCACCAGAACATCATTTTGTGCCATCAGAACATCCTTTTGGGCCACCAGAACATCATTTTGGGCCACCAGAACATCATTTTGTGCCATCAGAACATCCTTTTGGCCATCAGAACATAGTTTTGGGCCACCAGAACATTGTTTTGGGCCACCAGAACATCCTTTTGGGCCACCAGAACATCATTTTGTGCCATCAGAACATCCTTTTGGCCATCAGAACATCATTCTGGGCCACCAGAACATCGTTTTGGGCCATCAGCTCAGGGAAAAATTGACAAAACCCCTTCTTTTTTTATGAAATGTCCCCTTGGAGAGTGTCAGAGCCTGGCTGAGCAGGTGAGGACAGTGCTCCTCACACCTGCACTGCCACAGGTGGGGCTCCAGAGGAGGAGCTGGGACCTGGGGATCCCCACAAAAAGTGACACCCCAGGGCAACCAGAGCTGGTTTATTCAACTGGGAATCTCCCTGAAGGGGAAAAAAAAAAAAGAGCATGAAAAAGACCACAAGTGACAGGGAATCAGGACAAATTATTTTTGAAACTACAAATCAAATGATCTGCAGGATTTTAAAAGTGCAGATCAATTTGGTCTGGTGCTTCTGGACATCAGAATCATTTTTTCATTGATAAAAACCACTTTTTATTTCCTATGTACTGTACAATTTCTGTGGCCAGCCACCAGCCCTGCAGCAGAGGTTGGAAAATGGCACATCTCTTTCCCAAGGATCCCTGTGTGGACACCCACAGCTGTAATTATGGGATCCATTTAGGGAGAACATGAATATATAATTTTTTTGGTTTTGAAGGGTGATGCTAAAGGCCTGGAGGGGAAAAAAAAAATCACAAAAAAATGACCAATAAAATAAAATAAATTAAAGTATAAAATAAAATAAAATAAAAAAAATAAATAAAATAAAATATAAAATTAAATAAAATTATAAATAAATAAATAAAATGAAAATAAAATAATATAAAATAATATAAAATAATATAAAATAATATGAAATAAAAATAAAATCATTTCAGTGGCTTGAGAAAGAAGCAAATTCCTTCATCCTGAACAGCTCCACGAGTCACCCTCCCTTCAGCACAGTGTCTCTCCACCAAAGCCCTGAGCTCAGCCTGCTCCTCGTTCCTTGGACAGCAGCACAATGATCAAAAATGAATTGTAAAAAAGGGAAAAATATTTTTTGCTGCTTCCCACCCAATTTTCTGCACAAAACTCTTTTTCAGAATGCCCAGGGCAGAGTTCTGCCCCGGAACAGGCAAAGAAAAGGGAAAATGAGCTGGAGGAGGCTGCGGTCACTTACTCATCCAAGCAGCGTGGCTCACAGATCATCCCACCCAGCCCCAACAAAAACTTCCTAAATCATCCCCAAAGCCTGAATCACTCCCTCCCTTCCTTTTCTTCCTGTACTAGAGACCCAAATGTGCTTCTTCACAGGAAACACTCCTGGAATCTCTGCAGGCTGGAGCTCCCTGCCCTGGCAGCAGCACCTGGCGGGCAGGTCTAAAAAAGGAAACGCACACTTGGCTTTCCAGCCAGTAGCATTCAAACCTGGAACCCAAAATAAACTGATTTTTTGGGGTTTTATTCTCTCTCTCCTTTCCTCCACGCCCACGGAGCAGCAGAGTTTCCACACCGTGAATCCCTCCCTGCTGAGGCTTTCCCACCGATTCCTCAGCACAGCATCCTCACTCTTGCCAAAAACCAAACCACTCATACCTCTGAGTTATCTGCCTCAAGACAAGCCCCCTTTCCCCCCTTTTTAACAGGGCCAGGTTGGAAATGTCACTGTGTTATCAGGGCAGCTGCTGGCTATCAGCAGTGGCTGTGCCACGCAGGAGCCCAGCAGGCATCTGCTCTGCTTAATGCTCAGGAAACACGGGGCAGGCTTGAAGGAGGATGCAGAGGATGTAATGGAGCCTCTAATGTGTTTGGGTTTCTCCAGTGGAATCCAGTTTTATCAGGAAACCAAGGTCCTGGTGGGATTATCAGCAGAAAGAAAGCCAGGAGCCGTCTGGTTGGGAGGGGGGTTGTGCCAAGGTGTTTCCTCCCAGCAAACCCAGCAGCACTGGGCTCCTCCAACAAATCATGGGGAATTCTGTGGGGTTTGCAGCACAAGGAAGTGTTTCCTTGGGGAGAGGAAAGAGGAGTGCATATTGAAATGGAAGAAGATGCAGCAAAAATTAAATGTTATTTGCAAGTGGCTCGTTAAGGAACCTACAGAGCTCATCCCTGATCCCCATCCTGTGGGAACCCAGGGCATTCCTGTGCTGCCCTGGAGGGCTCCAGCCCCTGCCCAGGGGGCTCAGAGACCTTGGCACACAGCCCCAGACCCCTGTGCCTTTCATTTAGCCCTTGGGAAAAACAATTACCAACCTTTATATGATGAATTACAAGCCATGAAAGTTTCAGTAGAATGATAGTGAATTTATCACAAAGTGAAAAATAGATTTTTGGGGTTTTTAGGATGGGAGTTCAGGGGGCAAGATGGAGGAATCTGTGTGTGTCCAGCCTTTCTCCTTCTTCTTCTTGGCCTCCATCTTCTGGGTGATGTTGGCACTTTTGGATGGGTTTAGAGTAGAAGCTCAGTGTCTAATATAGGTGATGGGTATTAGGAAGTTACTGTAAATATTGTACAGGTAGTTTTTCGTATAAAAAGATAACACCAGAGTGCCTCTGTCTGTCCTGCTGAACAGACCTCGGCAGGCCAGGAGAAAGAATTTTATAGACAAGAAACAATAAACAACCTTGAGAATGAGAACTGAAGAGCTCTGACTCCTTCTCTGACCACTGGGCTGGGAAAAGAGACTTTGTGACACATCTGGGGGTCAGTGTGAGCAGCAGGAGTGTGGTGTTCACCTGCCCTCTGAACAGAGAGGAGCTGTGAGACAAGCAGGGAAGAAGGAAACGCAATCCTTATAATTTGCTGTGCCTGTGCTGAAGCAGAATTTGGAGAGTGCTCACCCACAGCGAGGATGTTTTGTTCCCTGTCAGGGCCGGGTGTGTGTGGGACTGTCACGGGATGGTCAGAGAGAATCAGGGATGGGGGCAGGTCTGGGCAGCTGTGAGCAAGAGTGCAGGGCAGGTTCAGTTGAGATAAAATGCACATAGTTCAGTATCATAAAGTAATTCATTAGTAATTCATTAGTAATTCATTAGCCTTCTGATGATGGAGTCAGGCGCATCATTCCCTCTCCCCCTCCTCAGTCACCTCTGATTTCCAACACAGAAGCGCCAAGTGCTGCCCATCCCAAGGGATCAAACAGCACCCAAAGCTTTCCATTCCCACCCCCAGTATCCCTGCTGCACCCCATCACTCCTCCCAGCACACCCCACGAGAGCAGCAGGAGCTCAAAGGGACAGAAACCTTCCCACAGGCAGATAAGAAGATGGAATTGAGAAAGCAGTAATTATTTGTGAGCTCGATCCTTATCTTGTTGGTTTGGGTTTTTTAATACCTGATTAAGAGAACAATTATAATAGTTGATATTATAGTTAATAACTTTATAATATTAACAATTATAATAGTTAATATCATAAAGTTATTATAGTTAATAACTATAATATTTATATTATTATATTAGCTATTAAAGTTATAGCTATTAGTTATTAACTATTATAATGTATAATAGTATATCTATAAATGTATAATGTATAATGTATAATAGTGATTAACTATTATAATGTTAATAACTATAATATTTATATTATTATAACTATTATAATGTTAATAATTCTAATATTCATATTATTATAACTATTATAATGTTATGACTATTATAATGTTATAACTTTATAATATTAACGATAATAATAATATTATAAAGTAATAATATATATTATTTAATATATAATATATAATAATATGCATATTATAGTTATTACTTTAATAACTTAATATTATTATTAAGATATAATAACTTTATATTATTAACAATTATAATCATCATTATTATAAAGCTATTATTGTGAATGACTATAAATAATTAATATTATAAATATAATATTTAAATATTGTTAATATAATAGGTAAATATTATAATACTATAATATTATAAATATAATAGTTAGATATTATAATAGTATGATATTATAATAGTATGATATTATAAATAAAATAGTTAAATTCCAGTTCAATTCAAATTCCAGCCTGTCTGTTCACCCAGACATCCTGCTCGAGGTATTTCAATCCTCTCAGAGCAGCGCTTGGGTTCAAGGGCTCTTGATGAGACCATGAAATAAACATTTCCCAGGTGTCCCAAACAGGGAGCAACAACAAAAAACACAGATTTTTCCTTTGCCTTGTGGAGCATTGTCACCCTCCAGAAATCAGGGTTCCACATTCTGCCAGCTGGTCACCACAGAGGGACACTTGGAATTTGTTTCCTGCATCTGGGACGTGAGCTAGGGAGGGAAGTAAGTGCCTGCCATCCTATGGGCTTTCCTGCCTCTTATTTTATATTTATTTTATTTTATTTTATTTCATTTTATTTTATTTTATTTCATTTTATTTCATTTTATTTTATTTTATTGTCACAGAGGGATTTGAGATCTCACTGGGTTCTCTAGATGATCTCAGAGGGATTTGGGGTCTCACTGGGTTCCCTGGATGATTTTAGAAGGATTTGGGGTCTCAGTGGGTTCCCCAGATGGTTCTTAGAAGGATTTGGGGTCTCAGTGGTTCCCTGGATGATCTCAGAGGGATTTGGGGTCTCAGTGGGATGGTTCTCAGAGGGATTTGGGGTCTCAGTGGTTCCCCAGACAGTCTCAGATGGGTTTGGGGTCTCATTAGGTTCCCTGGATGATCTCAGAGGGATTTGGGGTCTCAGTGGTTCCCTGGATGGTCTCAGAGGGATTTGGGGTCTCAGTGGTTCCCTGGATGGTCTCAGAGGGATTTGGGGTCTCAGTGGGTTTTCTGGATGATCTCAGAAGGACTTGGGCTCTCAGGGGGTTCCCCAGATGGTTCTCAGAAGGATTTGGGGTCTCAGCGGTTCCCCAGATGGTTTCAGAGGGATTTGGAGTCTCAGTGGTTCCCTGGATAATCTCTGGGGGTCTCACTGGGTTCCCTGGGTGATCTCAGAAGGATTTGGGGTCACAGTGGGTTCCCTGGATGGTCTCAGAGGGATTTGGGGTCTTAGTGGTTCCCCAGATGCCCTCAGAGGGATCTGGGGGTCTCATTTGGTTCCCCAGACAGTCTCAGAGGGATTTGGGGTCTCAGTGGTTCCCCAGATGGTTTCAGAGGGATTTGGGGTCTCAGTGGTTCCCCAGATGATCTCAGGGGTCTCACTGGTTCCCCAGATGATCCCAGGGCGATCAGGGGTGTCCCACCCCCCGTGCCCCTCTCAGGGCTTCGTGTTCTCCAGCACAAGCCGAGGATGAGCCCACCCCCCCCCCCCCGAGCTCTGCCTTCCTCCCCTTCCTCTTCCGTGCCCCCTCCTACCATCCCTGCCACCCCCTCACCTCCTCCAGAGGCACCAAGGAAAAACTAAAAAAGGGAAAGAATGAGCAAGTGAGGAGTGCAGGGCTGGCACTGCAGACAATGTCTGTCTTGTGTGAGTAATTTAGCACTATGGCCAGTCAATCTGCTTTCTGGGCCCGATGCCCTGACCCTCTTTAGAGCTGCTCTCTCTCTCCAGCACAGTGTGAAACGTTTCCTTTCACAGCACTGACACTTTGCAGATTGAGACGTCAGGCCTGTCCAACTGCAGCAAATTAGCAATTTTTCTTTTACTAATTGGAAATAAAAATGTTTGCTAAGGGAATAATTTGGAGGAATGCAGCGTTAGGTTTCCGGCTTTTTATAAGGATGCTTTAAACTTTATCCGTGTGCACTTTTCCTTCTGTTTTGATGCCTTGCACTGTAAATTTTAATAGCTTACTTGACTGTTAACTTTACAGTCTCAGCCTTCCAAAGGATTAAATAAAGTTTTTAATTTATCTTCCTCTCTAAGGCAGCAGGATCTTCTTAAAGCCGTGCCCAGCAGCGCTCACCCACTTCAAAATGAGCAGAGAAAGGGGACACAACTTCAAAGGGTTAAAACCTACACGGGGATGTGGCATCTGGATGAACCTCGGGCAGGAGATTTGTTTGCTGAGCCTTCAGCTCACAGCTCCCAAAGTTCCCTGGAAGAGTGGTGCAGAGAGATGGGCAGCAGATTCAGGGAGGCTTTCCAGCTTGAAATCTGCCAGGAACGGGCAATTCTGTAATTGTGAATTTGTTTTGGGGATGTGCTGGGCTCAGGCAGGGAGGGTCTGACCTTCTGTCCCTTCAGCTTTGCACTAATTCAGCTTTGCCCACTCCATCAGGAAATATCCACGTTTTGGGCAGGGTTTGGTGGTTTCTTAACTTTCACATGCAAAAAAAACCCCAAAAAACAAAAATAAAAGGACCAGGAGCAGCTTGATCTATTGGCTCCTAAACCCCCACATGTAAATAACAGGCAGGAAAGATTCTTCCCCTGCAAAAACCACAAAAGTCCTTCAAGAGGGCAGGATCAGGAAAGAGCCTCCTGGAATCCAGAAAACCCAGATAAGAAACTAGAAGTGAAAACAAGCTCCCTTTTTGCTGAAATCCAATATTTTAGCCTAATGCCCCTGCAATTCCTGAGGCATGTAATGTCTTCCTGCACGGCACTCCAGTGGTACATTAGCTCCTGTAACAATGCCAGCACATAAAGAGTTACTGTTCTTTCCCCCCCTGCACCCCCCACCCCCCCATAAAGCATTTGACAGCCATGCCTAATAATTCTTTCTGGTGTGGTTTTTCTTTTTCTTGATGTCTTTATGTGAATATGAAGCCGGAGTGAAAGGCTTTGGGTGACCCCTGTGAGAGAGAGAAAGTATGAACTACAGAGCAAAAGAGTGAGATATAGACTCCCTGCCGAGCCCTCAGCATCTTCCCTGGCAGCTCACAACTTGGCTTCAGAGGGCCTTTGTGAGGGAAAAAGGACTCTTCTTCACTCAGGCTGTGACAATAGGTGTTTTGTCAGCCAGGGACAGGATAAAAAGCAGGGGGTGGGAGGCGAGATCATCATCAGCCAGGGGCTCGCCTTTGGGGCCTGCAGATGTTGGAAGGAGGATGATTTATTGCTCCAGTGTCCTCAGTGGCATTTGGCCACCTTCCCAGAGCCCAGGCTTGGTGGCTGGGAGGGTGGGAAGGCGGGAGAGCGGCACAAGGAGGCATCTCCAAACCTTCTATGGGCAAAGCGCGCTGGGGGCGGCGGCAGGGGCACGGCCGGGGTGGGACAGCTGGAGGGACAGAGCAGCCATTCCCAAAGCTAGAGATTTAAAATTATTATGTATAGATGTATAAATAGATCTATTTTAGATGTATAAATAGATCTGTTTTAAATTCCACCAGTCTAGAAAGCCCAGCGAAGAGCAGTGCTGGGGTTACCTGGGCATGGGCAACCAAATCCCAGGATGTGCTGGGAAGAACCCAAGCCAACTGACCATGGGCAAAGTGGGGGGACAGCTGGAGGGACAGAGCAGCCATTCCCAAAGCTATTTGGTTTTAAATTATTATATATCTATATTAAAAAAGATCTATTTTAAATTCCCCCACTCTAGACATCTCATTAAATAGTGTGCAGCAGTTACCTGGGCATGGGCAACCAAATCCCAAGTTTTGTTCTGGGATGAGCCCAACCCAAATTCACACCCAGGGGTTACCTGAGCACATAAAACCAAATCCCAGGATCATTTTGTGCTGGGAAGAACCCAACCCAATCCACCATGGGCAAAGTGTGCTGGGGGCTGTGGGAGGGAGCTCAGCCAGGGCTGGGACACTCATGGAGGGACAGAGCAGCCATTCCCAAAGCTAGGTATTTACAAATTATTATATATAGATATATAAATAGATCTGTTTTTAATTCCCCCATTCTAGAAAACCCAGCAAAGAGCAGTGCTGGGGTTACCTGGGCATGGGCAACCAAATCCCAGGATGTGCTGGGAAGAACCCAAGCCAATTGACCATGGGCAAAGTGGAGGGACAGGATGGAAGGGAATGAGTGACAGAGCCATTCCCAAAGCTAGATATTTTAAAATTATTATATATGTCTTAAAACAGATCTATTTTAAATTCCCCCAGCCAAGAGCAGTGCAGGGGTTACGTGGGCACAGGTGATCAAATCCCAGGATGTCTTCGTGCTGGGAAGAACACAACCAAATTCACTATCACCATCCCAAACCTCCAACTGAGAAGTTTTGGGGTGTGGGCATGCAGGAATGACCCTTCCCCAGGTCCCCAGAGGTGCTGTTGTATTTCTGCATGGCTGTGCCTTTGTTCATTCACTAACGAAGGAGAGAGCAGAGCCAAGGTGCAAAGATTCCTGCCTGGGCTCTGCCCCTGGCTGGCTGATCCCAAAGCCAATCTGGTTTGTGTGTGAATGGGAGGGAAGGAGGGATCTGGAACTCCAGAAAGGCTTGGAAGCAGCAAGGAGGATTTATGCAAATCAGCTGAGAAAGGCAGCCACTATTTTGGATGTCTCTCCATACCTCAAAAAAAAAAAAAAAAAAAAAATTTAAAAAAAAAATCCCAGACCTGTTTGAAGTCTGCCCACTGCTCCATATATCCAGTATATTGAAATGTATCCCAGATCACTGAGCCAGGAAATCCTGGATAGTTTCCAAGAAGAAGGAATCACAGCCTAGCAAGAAATACACACCAAGACAGCGCATTGCCAGCAGTTTGATTTAGGACTTTTGCTCCAGCTCCTTCCTTCTTTTAATACACAGTTTTCCACCACACTTTCTATATAAATACTCTATCCTATGGCTGACAGCCTCTCTTAGTAGATTTATCCATTAGTGGATTTACTAAAAATGTTTTCTACTGAAACAAGGGCAAATACTTCACCTCAGCAAAGGACAAATCCAGAGGCAGCATTAAAACCAAGCCCAGTAAATCCTAGACAAGATAGATGCAATGAGAAACTTTGAGAGTCCCCTTGGGCACAAATTCCAGGTAGGAAAAATTACTAAAAAAAATCAGCAATCAAATTCCAAAAGTGACTGAAAAAGGCATGGGAGAAAATGCATCAAACCCCTGACGTGAGGCACAAGGATGCTTTAATAAAGAAGTGAAGAGCTCCACTTGTCTCAGCTGCCAGGACCCACCAGCACCCCTCAGGAGTGAAACCTCCAAATGCTTTCCCAAGTTCCAGACACACTTTCCTGCATGTGCTCCAAACTGTTCTAGCCATTTACAGAAGGAAGTGAAGCATTCAGAGGATAAGTGACACGTCCAAGGTCACACACAGAGTCAACTGCAGAGTCAACAGAAGAGCAAGGAGAGCTTTGCCGAAAATCCCTTGGCTTTGACTGCCAGACAATGGCTCCCCCTCCCACGTAATCAACCAGTTATGGAAAGGCATAAATGCATATTTGCAGGGCTAAATATGTTCACTTGAGAATAAAAATGTTTGGATGATTATCTATAAATTATCTGACATTCTCCAGACCGCTCCGGTTTGGAAGTTGGAGCGAAATTTGATGAATTACAAGCACGACACAAATGTTAGAGGAGAAGCTTTGCTTTGACTGTTTCTCTGGAAAAAACAAAAAAAAAAACAAAAAAACCCAAAAAAACCCCCTGGAAGAATGGCAGGGATACACCAAAAAATACAATCCCCACAGAGCTGAGTTTCCAAAACCTCTCAAATTATTATTTCTCTGATTTCAGATAGTTTATCACTATTGGCATTTAATATTCCACTACTGATCTTGCCACAAAATGATTTTTTTTTTCTTAAAGTAAAGCAATAACCACAAAGTATGAGCAAAAATAAAAGTCTGTCTTAGAGGCAAAATAAATTTCCTCTGGACTTTCACAGGCTGTCAGGCCCCAGATATCTCCCATTTCCCAATGACATTATTAATGCTGCTCTAGGAACTCTTCCATAGTTTGGGAGCCGTAATTAAAATAACTGAGCTGCTTTTTTCATTTCCGTTTTTTTCTGGCTGTGTTTGGCCATGTTCTTACACACCCAGATTCTCCTCATTTGTGGCAGCAAACCCTTTACTCTCTGTGGTGTTGAGCCCTCCAGCTCCTGAGGGATGTCATGGGACTGGAAGTAGAATTTATGTCAAACTCCCCTGCAAGGGAACGCGCTGCTAAAAGCTGGCTTTGTCTCGTTTGTATTTTTTTTTTTTTCTAGGCAGTGTTTGGGCTATAGACATGGATAATTCTGCATCTTGAATGCTTTGCACCAAATTGCCACATCAGCACTAAATACCTCCACTTAATTTTTCATTTGGACCCGATGAAACATTTTTTCCCATGGAAGGAAAAGTCTGGTCTTTGTGATCGTGGCACTGCCAGCCCAAGTTACAGTAAAGGTTAATCACAAACAAGAGACAAGTAAAGTAGACAAAGAGCATCATACACTTCACTTTTCAATGGATGTTTTCATAAATGTATGAATAATTTAAATTATCATTGCCGAGTATTTATTCGAGTGTTTCAGGGGAAAAAAATGCCTCCTCTTTTTTTTTTTTTTTCTTTTTTTTTTTTTTCCTCTTTTTCCCCTCCTTGATTCTTTTCATTTCTGTCTCATCTCTTTTATGTGCTGCATCGGCTGTTTTCTTGCCATCTGAATCAGTTTTTTGGAACAATGGGATGTATGAGGGCTGAGGGGGCAGTGGAAGAATACAGCCCTTGTTGTACACTCTGTGACTTGACATTGATTAATGAGGGTGCGGACATGGGCAGAATTTGATAGAGAGAGAAGGGGAAATTGGAGGACCTGAGGGCACCAGAAGGAGGAGGGCAAGGAGATGACAGAGAGGAGCAGAAGGATGGCAGGGAGCGCACAGCGAGTGGCGGAAGTCACCCCACCCAGGGCCAGGGGTCTGGGACGGGGGACAGACCCTGCCATGGCAGGAGAGCGTCCCCTCCCAGTCATGGGGACATTCCAGGGGCATCTCCCACCTCTCCAGGGTTATCCTGCACAGCAAGACCCACTGTGCCAATGTAACCCCTTCTCATTTTGCCCTGGACGTGCCATTTGGAACACCTTCCTCTCTTCTTCCTCTCTTCTTCTCCTCCTTCCTCAGTATCCACTCCATTGTTTAACTCCAAAACGTGAACACACAGAAGTTACAACTTTCCTGCTGGAGCCTAAAACAAAACCCTGTGCTGAAACAACCCTGAAATCCTTGTGGATGGAGGGGAGGGATGGATTGGAGAGAAAAAAGTCTCCAAAATCCCGTTCTTTCAGTTGGATGGCTTTTATTTTCTCATGTGAGTAAGTCAGAAGAAGTGATGCTGGTCAGAAAAGAGTTCGCACACTGATAAATCAGAGATGTTTCAGGAAAGTTGAAAGTTTGGTGTTGTTCTTAAGTGACTTTTAAAAAAAAAACCACCTTGCCCCTTCAGAAGTAGAGGCCCAAAATGAGCTTAATCAGTTGGTGAAGTTGTAGAGGAGCAACGGGTTCCTTGCTGGGTGGTTTGGGTTTAACAAAGCCACCAGGTTCTCTCTTTACAGCAAAAAAAAGTTTGCTGTAAAACAAAAAGACTCAGAAAGAGGAACAATAACAGGGGAGTGCCATCCTTTAGGATCCAGTTCCTGAAGTAACCCAGAAAAAGATGGAGAGAAACTTTTTACAACAACATGTAGGGACAGGACAAGGGAGGTGGCTTCAAACTGCCAGAGTGTGAGTTTGGATTAGAGATGAGGAAGAAAATCTTCCCTGTGAGGGTGGTGAGGCACTGGAACAGGGAAGTGGTGGCTGGTCCCCATCCCTGGAAGTGTCCAAAGCCAGGCTGGATGGGGCTTGGAGCACCCTGGGGTAGTGGAGGGTGTCCCTGCCCATGGCAGGGATGGAATGAGATGAGTTTTCAGATCCCTTCAAACCCATTTGGGTCTTTCCCACCCTGCTCCAGGACTGACTGTGGGTCTGGTTTGCAGGGGTGAAGCTCTGGAGCACACAAGGTGAGCCACATTTCCCTTCCCAGCATGGGGGGCACAGTTTGTGCTGCTTCTGCTCCTGCAAGGTGCATCTGAAGAGCCCTGAACCAGGAACTCTTAGATGTGGCTGGCAGGACCTGCCCTCTGCAGAGAAGGATCAAAGCTGCTGGCTCAGACAGGTCCCCAAAGTGCTCAAAAGCCACCTGAAAGCTTCACACTGCCCTGTGTGGGGTGTCAGGAGCAGGGCAAGCTCCGCAGCTGCTCTGGCAGGGAATTACAGCACCTTTGGGACCCCAGTAAGGACAGGGCCTAGGGTACAGGTTGGAATTATTGCTATTAAAATCATCACTGGCATCCTCCTGGCCAGAAATCTTTGCAAGCCTCACTTTTGATGAAACCTGGAAACGAAGCTGGGCTTTCAGAAATTTCAACCAGGAGGAGAGAGAGAGAGAGAGAGAGAATCCACCCAAACCAGCCCCGTTCTCAGACTCAAATTCAAATTGTTCTGCCTCTCTGCAGCGCCCCAGATAAATTCGATATCTGGCAGCCCATGGACTGTTCATGTGCTAATCCCACTCAGACCCTCATTCAGGGCTGCTCTCTTTTGCATAAAACATTAAATGTTGGTTTGAGGGGACAGTTGTCCCTACCCCCTGTGTGGGATCTCTCCCCACCAGCCTCTGGCCACTCCAACCCTGTCTCATTTTCCCAGAGTGAAAGATCCTGGCTCTGCTGTGTGTGAATATAAAAGGAACACAGAAAAGTCTCACTGATGAGCACAGAATCTGCTCCCTGTCTCCCCTCTGCCCTGAGCACCTCCAGCTTTAATTCCGCACCCAAAGAGCACCACAAAATTCCTGCCCCTGCCTTAGGCTCACGCTGCCTGTTTGGGATTTCTGGGTGCAGAGGCAAAAGCAGCACCCTGTCCCCCAACATCTGGCTGGGAGTGAGATCTCAGACTTTTTCTCTGAGCAGACTCTTCCAGCCTTCCCCTTTTTCCCTCCTCTTTGCATCCAAGACAAGCAGCCCAGTGATCACCTGCAATGGCAGCCCCAGAGGGTGACCTGAGCCCTAGAGCTACTGCTGGAACAAATGAGAGAGCTTAACTAGAGCAAGACTGGCATAAAAAGGAAAGGGGAAAAAAGAGAGGAACAAAGATTCCGTCCAATTTGCTCTTTTGGGCATTGTAAAAACTGGCCTGTTTCCCAGTATATCACTCTGCCATTGAATAAGGTCAATTGCAGAGCAGTTCTTCAGTCATCCTGATGGGTTTTCATGAGAAAGTGAATGGAGTGCAAATTAGCCAAAGTCGTCACAAGCTTTTTTACTGTCACTCCAAGCCTGACAGTCCAAAGGAAAATGAGGATTAATAAATCTAACGAACTTTCTCCATTCTCCAAGCCAGGTTAGGAAACTATTTATTGTCTCTCTTTTTCTGTGTTTCATCCATTTCGCCTACTGTGGTGAAGCATTTGGAGAAGAAAGGAACAACAGCCGTGTGCACACACACGCTCACACACACCCCCAGAGCTCAGCCCCTCCAGAGCCATGGCCACAGCACAAAATGAAGGCACTGCCAGCAAGAAAATCAAGTTTTTAAAATAAAAAACTTGTCCTCGTCATTGCTCGTTCCTGTTAATTAATATGTGCTCGGTGTGTTGAACATAAATATTTTATGGGAAAAAGAAGGGCTGCTAGCAAAGCTTTAAAATTACCTTTTTGGAGGGCAGAAAATGAGTCTCAAGTTAAAGGAAAGAAGGGCTGCTAGCAAAGCTTTAAAATTACCTTTTTGGAGGGCAGAAAATTAGTTTCAAGTTAAAGGATTAGTTTCAAAAGTTTTTTGACAATTATATCCACGTGTAAAGTGGATTTTAGTGCAGCTTCAGAAATATTTTTTTTTTTTCAGTAGCTACTGAAAAGGCACAAATCTTCCCTAATTTATAAAAAAAATAATTTGTATTTGAGTAGTTTTTAAAACTTGCTTAGAGAACTGCCTGAAGCATTCCCAGAGAGCAGGAAATCACACAGAAGGGATGCAAAGGCCTCTAGGAACCATTTAGGTTTTTTGGGTTGGAAGTTTAAGTCTGTGTGTCTATTTCTGCAGATATTTATGGATTTAAATCGGGATAATGAAAATCTGTCCAAGTTCACAGCTGGACAACACGTTACCCATGTAACTCCTAGACACTGGGATTCCTACATCATTTTCCTTCAACATCTCCAAAGTCCTTAAAAACTTCCCTGAACAAGGCCTTGTGCTGCCTGAAAATAAATGTTTGAGCTGTGAGAATTCATGTTTTCAGCCCCCAAAAAAGCCATTTCCCATTTGCAGTAAAACAGGTGGAGAAAAGGAGACAAAGGGATCAGTCCCCTGCTCCTGTCCTTGGAATAAATGCCTGACAGGAGACCAGCCCAAATTGCAGGTTTCTACTGGAGTTTCAGCTAAAAGTGATCAACTTCCCCCCTGATTTCTGAGGATTGGGAATACAGGAATGGGGGGAGCAGGCAGAATGTGCAATATACAAAATTTGGCACCTGGATCCTCATAAAACCCCCCTGATATTGTGAATGAGGACAAAGATTGAACTGATCACACAAAACCAACCATGGCTTTTTAAAACTAAAATGCTGGACTTCAATACTGGCTACAGCCAAAAATGATCCCATTTTCCCCCTTTTCTTCCATGAAAACTTATTTCAAATCGTGCCTCATGTTGGTGCTGACAATGAGTTATTCCTCTCCCAGCAAAATCTCCTAAAATTCCTCCATTAACAACCAAGGAGAAGTTCAATAGACAAAACACAAGGTTTTATTCTGGAAGCTACTCAGAAAAAAACAAAAAATCTTCCATTTCTTCCATCTTTCTTCAGCACAATAAAAATCATAGCAAAAAATAATCATTAAATACCTGTTTGGTATTTAATCCTGCAGTGGGTGACAATCCAGGGGAAAGCCAACCCCAAGAGCTTGTTTCAACATTTTGTTTTCAGCTTTTCTGTGGAGACACTCAGCAGAATAAATTCCACCTGAGGAAGCTCATGCCCCTGTCTGAGTAACTGAAGAAAAATTGTTGAGCATTCAGAGCAATCTGGGCTTTGTTGAGATTTCCCTTCTCCCTCTTTTACAGTCACTTGTCATTCTGTTTAATAAGAGAGAAAACTTTCCTGACCAGCTAAATTAGGCCATTCAAGACGTTAAGGAAAACACACAGACCCTGAAGTAAAGGTAAAATTATGCTGCAATCATCAAATCAGCCTTCTCTTCTTTATCCCATCTGTATATTCTCCTTGGAAAAGCTGGAGCAGGGGCTCCACGAGCAGCACAGCCCTACCTGCCTGCCACTGCAATTGCTGGTATTTTAATCTCATCAAAGAATCTGAGTTTTTCTTCCTGCTGTTTTGACTTTGCTGTCTCTTAGCCCTGTCACATTCACTAGTTTTGAATAAGTGCAGAACTTGCATTTACAGAATTTGCAATCTGCGAGATTGTTTAAGTGATTTATCAAATACTTTGATTGAACACTTATTGCTGCTCCACTTCTGAATCTCATTTAAATTGACTGGGCTTGACATAAACCTTTGGAGTGAACACAGGAGTGAGTCCAGGCCCTGGAAGGTTCAGCACGAGGGGGAAAAAGTTCCACCTCCAGCCCCAGCACTTCTGGAATTATACCCTGATAAAATCAGTGCTCTTTATTCCTTATTGGGCATTTTTATGTCTGAAAAAACCACAGTCAGATGGACTTTATCTTATTTCTTATAATTTATATAAGATATATCAATTTTATATATTTATAATTCTTATAATTCTATTATCTTTAATATATATGATATGATATGACATAATGTAGTATAATATAGTATAATATAATATAGTATAATATAATATAGTATAATATAGTATAATATAATATAATATAATATAATATAATATAATATAATATAATATAATATAATATAATATAATATAATTCAATTCTATATTTCTTTAATTCTTATCATTCTATATCTGAATATTAGATATTTATAATTCTTATTTCTTCTATTCTTCTTATCTTGTCTTGTTGTTATCACAACAGCTCTGAAAGTTCATTCAGAAAACGCAGAGCACCTCCCAGGGTTCTAAACCAGAAAAGTTGGATTTTCTCTCAGTGGAGATGAAGGGCTCAGACCTTTGGCAGGCTCTGCTCACATCACTGAAGTCCAAGATAAAATCACTTTGCACTCACAGACAACCCTCAGACCAGAGAAAGGCTGTAAGTTCTGAAATACCTAAAAAGTTGACAAAATTGTGATTTTTTTGGGGGTTTTTTTGTCATCAGATGGATGATGCACCTCTGAGGGATGCTAAACAAATTTGGGGCAAATGGATTTGAAGGTCTACAGAGAAAACACCCAAAGGGAAGCAGCAGAACTCTTCCAAATTAGAATCAATGCAGCCCAGACACCACTGGAAGGAATGGAGCACCACTTCTGCTCCATGGAGGCATTTCCATTCAACTATTTGTGCATTAAATCCATGCAATTCCCTCCTTTTCCCTGGATTTATGTAGAACAAACTCAATCTCCAAGACCACGTGCTGCCTGCCACGTCCCTTCCCACGGGAGAACCGCTTGGAAACAAAACTCAGTTAAAAGCAGAAGATTTGTGATAAATCCCAAATTACACAGAGAGGAGGGCCAGGGTGGATTCCAAGCACCTGGGAGGTGCCCAGGTACAGCGTTCACTGCGAGTTACAAGCAGAGGTAGAAGGAATGAAGAGGATTTGTTCCAGCCCATCAGGGATTCAATGAAATTCTCCTGCAGCACAAGGGTCCCGAGGCTTTCTTGCTAAATCCGTTGTCTTTCAGGCTCATGGCATTTTCAATGCTTCCTCCAAACTCATGTGGGATAATGCACTCCCCAAAAAGTAGGCTCTAGGTATGCACATTCTTAAAATCAACCACTCAACACGCATCCAAATAAAAGTGAGCTTTCCTCCCCATTTTCCCCAAGAAAGGAAGCTCAGAGCCCTTTTATGCATTGTGAATGGCCCACCTAATTTAGACTGAATTATACCCTAACCTTCATTTCCCCTTTACTTCTTTGCTCCATTCAGCAGTTTCTGACTTCAGCTAATTCACTAACAATCCCAGCTGGTCCTTCCCAGCTCCCAGTTCTTTAGCACATTGTCCAAGGAAACTATGTGCTCCCATCCACGCTGGTATTCCACTCTCCAATTAACCTACTGCTGAGAGGCTTTACCCCTTTCCACCATCCATTCCTCTGCACAGACATTTCTTTTTTTTTTGTTTTTTTTTTTTCTTTTTAACCTTTTATTTCTTGAATTAAAGTGCAGGAGATCCCTTCCAGGTGAGAAGGTGTTAAATTTATTCTCCGAGGGTTACTCAGGAAGACACGACCCAGGATGGGGGTGAGAGCCCTGAAAGAAAACCCTGCTTGATCTCCAGCTCTTTTCAAAGCTGAGTGTTAAGGACCAGATGTTAAAGGTAGAAGTAAACAAATAACAAAAGAATTTGCTCTGTGGCAGGCGTGTGCTTGTTCTGAGCACTGAACCCTGGCAGAGGAGCCAGCTCAGCCAGAGGTGTGCCTGGGCTTGGATCCACACACAGATGGCACTGCTGGAGACACAAGCATGGATTTGTCTTCTCCTTCTTTAAAAAGAATTAATTGAATATTTTGTCTCACTGTTCTAACTTTGGTGGCAGCAGAGGGAAGGTCTCTGGGCTTGTGGGCCTCGCTCTGAGAGTTTTGCCATGTCTGCAAAAGAGGAGCTTTGATCCACATTACAGACCTGTTTCACTGATTACCTTATCTATAAATATACATTTATACATATATTTATAGATTTCTATTCTTTAGTTTTGTCTGATCAGGAACAGAGATGAGCCCCATCATTTGGGTGCCTGATCACATTTGCACCAATAGAAAAAAACAGAAATTCTTCTGCCATTTTGGGATAAAGCCAAGGCTTCAACACCTTGGAGTCCCCAATCCCACCCAGAACTCCCACAGCAAATGTTAATAAATCTGGATTCAGACTGGAGCTTTGTCTCTGACAGTGAGGGCCTGCACATCACCCCTGCTGATGAAAAGTGTCCCCCTCTTCACCTAAACCTTTATGGTTATCCCCAAAACTCCTTCCTCATGCAGATTAAGAGCACATTTTAGAAGACCTGAACTTCCACGTTTGCTTCCTGAAATCCATTTAACATTTCCCTCTCTCCCACCATGCCAAGTGCCTTCTTCCTGGATCTCATCATGGACAAGATCCCAGATAAAACAAAGACAGGGAAAAATGTAATTACTGGCTATTAAACACAAAACTCCTCCAATTCCTCCTTTTCTTCTACATTTGCTTAGGAGCAAGTGAGCATAACAACAGCCCTGTGCTCAGAAAGTGGGGCTGGGAATCAGGCAGGGAGAAAGTCAATATGGAGCAGTGTGTCCATTTGTTTTGATTTATCTCACTAACTTCAATTGACAGTTAATTCATCAGAGGAGGAAAATGCCAGTCTAGTGAAAACACAACTGGTGAAGGAGAGAGAACCGAGTGGAAAACACAGAGTGTGGATAATACAGGTAATAAATTAAAGGATACAGTATCAGTATTTTATCATTCCCATTCTGGATTTGCTATATCCCAACTCTTGCCAATTACAATTTAGAGTGAGCAGTAAATTTACACTGATTTATTTCACACACCCTTTGCAAAATGAGGTGACTTTGGAAAACAGGAAAAGACAGGGAAAGGAGTCACTTTGGCTCAAATTCCCAAATCCGAAATTTCCAGCAGCAGCAACAACCCCCTGTAACAAACCACAGGCCAGATGAGAATTCACACTGAGAACGTTGGGCTGGGTCTAAAATCCACAAATATATTGAAGGGATGAAAATGGGATTTGCCCCAGTGACACCAGTGCAGGGGTGGGGATACACTGGGAGCCTCACAGGGCTGGGTATCCCCCCTGACCCAGGGAAATGCTCCAGGTTTAGCCCCCAGACCCCACAGCTCCTCCCTTGGAGCCTTTTATCATCACCCAGCAGCATTTCATTCCTCCTTGCCCAGGGGAGTTTTGCCTTCAGTGCCCCTCTGTCCCAAAGGATGTTTTTCAGGTGGGTCTTTGCCTGACCTTAGGACAACATCAGAGCTGGGATTTGGGGAGGTTGGGAGAGCCTGGCCCAGCTCCTCTGTGTTCACATCACACCCCCCCAGCACCCTGAGCCATCAGACAGAACATCCCTGCTGGGATCTGTGTAGGAATTTATTCAACTCACACCATCCCCATCCTCTCTGAACCTCCCCATTCCCTGTGTTCTGGAATTCCTGTGTTCTGGAATTCACCTTTCCCTACAAAAAGAAGAACTTGCTTGTACTTAATTTCAACATTTCTTCCCAGTACTTTCATTAAATGCTCCTGTACAAGGATCCTGTTTGTTCCTAGACAGCAATCCCAGTCTGAAGCTCAGCCTTGCACGGACACAACTTGGATTATTCTTCCCTGCATATTCTAAGTTAAATTCTGAATATTCTAAAATGAACCTTGGGTGTATTTGAATGGAAGTTAGCCTGTGATTTTTTTGGCCCATTCACTGAGTTTTGCAGGGCTACTGAACATTTTGGGCACCATCCCTGATGCTGAACTTCCATCAGAAGTGCTGCTCCTCCCCTCAGCAGCAAACCCCAATTTCTGCTCCAAAGAACACAGACAGCTCAACAAGGAGCTGAACTTTCTGCCTTTTTCCTTTTTTTTCTCCTTAAATCACCTCCTATGCTTATTAAACCCCAAGCACAGCTGCAGGAGACTAGAAGAAATTAAGCTTCTTTCTGTCCATTTCCCAAGAAGCTGGACAAGAGCCAGAAATAATTTGTCCTGGTTGAAGCATCTGCATTTTGCCTCCACAACTCTCCAGAAAGGCACCACCTCCATCTCCCTGCCATGCTGCTGAAATTCATTTTGGAGATGACAAAACCACTTGGGAATAGCAAAAGATCCTTCACTTCTGAGGGTGGGAGGGTCCATAAATCAAAGTTTGGGACATTGGTTCAGAATGGCTGCCCCCACTTTTGGTTCCAGCACGAGTGAACTTGGTGCAAGTTACCAACAGTGCAGCATTTTGAATTGTTGAGCTAAAAAAGGGATTAAACACAAGCACCAAAAAAAGGAGACTTTATCAACTCTGAAAATCCTACACCTAATCCTAATCCTGGTTAAAGCTGCAAAGGCACCAAATTGGGGTAGGAGACAGGAGAGAAACACCAACTTTCACCCAAATGCCTAAATTAAATCACAAGTCTTGCAAAGGTTTGGAGAAATCTGGATACTTCTGTTTTGTTCACAAGGCACTGCATTGCGGGGGGGTTATTGCTCAGAAAGGAAAAATACCAATTATTGGAAAATAATAAATATTATTAAGGAAATTACCAATTGTTATAATTATTATTGTAGGATTTGTTGGCATGTAATGTCCCATAGGCCCAAATGACAGGCTGGTCCAGTAAACTCCTTAAAATACTTAAAAATTAAATATACTGATTTATTATAAGGGTACATGATTTTATATGAAATAGATATAAGTCACTTAAAATACCTAAAAATTAGATATTCTGTTTTATTATACAGGTACATGATTTTATACCATGCAGGTATAACTTCTTAAAATAGTTAAAAATTAGGTTTACTGTTTTATTATATAGGTAGACAATTTTATACTATACAGGTGTAACTCCTTAAAATGCCTAAAAATTAGGTATATTATTTCATTGTATAGGTAAACAATTTTATATTATATAGTTCTAAGTCCTTAAAATACCTAAAAATTCAATATACTGCTTTATTACATAGGTACACAATTCTATACTGCACAGGTGTAAGTCCTAAAAAACCCTAAAAATTAGATATTCTGTTTTATTACATAGGTACATGATTTTATACTGTACAGATGTAACTCCTTAAAATACCTTAAAATTTTAAAGTGATTCCAAAGTGTTGATCTTTTATCTGCACCCATTTCTAAACACCCTGGGGTTGATGTTCAGCATCACCTGAGAGTGCAACACCCACTCCTCAAGCACATTTGCACTTATTGCTGCCACACCCCCACCTGCAGCACCTTCCTTGCTTTCCAGGAAAAAGTTTGGAAACATTCCAGAATGTTCTGATACACCAAAAAAATCCAGGTAAGATGCTGGAGGTGCAAGTTCTGCTCTTTTTAGATGGGGGTTTCTGCTCCCTGGCTGGGCCAGCAGGGCACGAGGCACCACCACAGCCCCAGCAACACCCAAAATCCCTGGGTTTGCACCAAATTCTCCCCCTGCAAAAAGTTTTTATTTACTCCAAGGAATGAAACACCATGATCTGAGTTTGATGGATAAGGATTTCCCCCACTCAGCTGTGATTTAACAGTGAAGTCTCCAGGTTGTTAAATAACCTTTTTCTTCGTTACATAAAAGATGAAGGGAGCTGAAAGGCGCAAGCAGGAAAGCAGGATCTGATGTTTTGTGGTGTTTAGGGGTGGAATTATCCAGTCCCACTAAAGCTGCCAGGAAATTCACCCCAACTGCAGCTGTCAGCTCTCCTCTCCTTCCAGAGACAAATATTTATTCCCCTCCTCACAGCAATTCCTTCAGACTGTGGCTGTTGTCAGCTACAGGAGAATCATGGCTTTGCTGTTGGGATCTTTGACATTTGTCAAGTTCAGCTGGAAAAATTTCCCCTCTTGCCACGTTAAAATCACTCTCACAAGGAAAGTTTTGCTGCTCTGCTGCACCAGTTTTTAAAACTTGCTTTGAATCAATAAATTTGATTTAAATTAACAGTCCTGAAGGAGCTGAGCCTGTCTGCTCCTCGAGGACAGACACGGAGCCCTTGGAAAGGACTGGGGATGCTGCTCAGCCCTGCTGCCCTCTGCCTCAAGACAGGAGGTTTATCCAGCTCCTCACATCACTCTTCTTTTCCAAACATTTGGCTGTGGTGGCTCCCCCCCCTCCTCTTCCCTTCCCCTTGCTCCAAGTTGAAGGCAGTTCAGCACTTACGGTCATTTACAGCTTACATCCCAGCAAATCCAGAAGGTGTCTGATGAAAAAGAGGGACTAGCCAAGCATCTTAATCCCCCTGTTCATTCATGCTCTCTGTAATGTTCTTTCAGGCCTCTGCTGAGAGAGACTAGGCTGAAATGAAGGCTGATAAATTAGTCTGGAGGGAAACAAGGCAGATTCTGCTTGTAAAAGGTCATTCCAACTTTGTTCTGGGTGAGGGTTTATCTTGACTGCAGCTGCGACAGACAATGGCCGGGGCCTAAACGGCAGAAATCCAAGCTCTGCTCACGAAATTACTGTGCTGATAAGGGAGAATGGGCTTCAGGGAGATCTAAATGGGAAAAGGGAGGTGGGGGACAAGGGTGAGCTGGAGGTATTTTTGAACAGGATGGAGCAGGGATGGCACAATGAGATGTACGATTAAAGCAGAGAGCCGTCCCAAAGGGAAGGAGCCAGAGGGGGGGAAAAGCTCTTGGTGTGCTGAGGGAAAGGTCTCAGTGCTACAGAACCTGGAGCAGACAGGTTATAGAACACACCTGTGGAAACCCAGAGAATATTTCTGTGTCTGCTCTGGGGTGCCCTGACCCCCAGGACAGCACTGACTCATCCATGGAGAAAGTTTCCCAGACTTCAACACAGACTGGAATGCACAAAAGTGTGCAATAGATTATAGAGAGCAGTGCAGGTGGATCACTGGGTGAGAAATTGAGGGTTTGGGATTTTTAGGATGTTGTGGATGGGAGCGAGGTGGAGGGCACAGGGGGCTGTCCTGGGTTTCTTCTTCATGCTGCTTCTTCCTCCTTCTCCATGGCTTTGGGTGGCATTTTGTCATTGGGCAAATTTGGGACCAGTTATTGGGTTAAAAGGGAAAATGATCCAGGTGTCAGTTCTTAATTGGACAGTTTAGTCTGAACAGCCCTTGTACCAAGAGATTGTTGGCCATTTTGTGCCTTGCCAGCTCATGGTTGTGAGACTGTTTCACTGATAAATAATAAACACCTGAGTGTGAACATGAACTACTGTCTCCAGTGCCTTCAATCCAGACCCAGAGAAACCAATAACTCCCCAGCCTGACTCATTCTCCCAGTTTAGGTTTTTTGGGGATTTTTAGGATGTTTTGGATGGAAGCAAGGTGGAGGGCACAGGGTGCTGTCCTGGGTTTCTTCTTCATGCTTCTTCTTCTTCCTCCTTCTCCATGGCTTTGGGTGGCATTTTGTCATTGGGCAAATTTGGGACCAGTTATTGGGTTAAAAGGGAAGATGATCCAGGTGTCAGTTCTTAACTGGATAGTTTAGTCTGAAAAGACCTTGTACCAAGAGATTGTTGGCCATTCTGTGCCTTGCCAAACTCATGGTTGTGAGACTGTTTCACTGATAAGAAATAATAAACACCTGAGTGTGAACATGAACTGCTGTCTCCAATGCCTTCAATGCAGACCCAGAGGAACCCAGAGCTGGCACCCCACACACACCAGACACAGAGGTGGCTCTGGAAGGTCAGGGCTGCACCCCTCAGGGTCTGGACATCACTTCCAGGATTCATTTCCCCAGCACCACGTGGCCAAGAGCACGCAAAATAAACCCCAGCAAGGAGAGAGCAGGAGCAGGACACTGGGTGAGAGCACTCCTCAGTGGAAAACTCTATTTTCTTTAATAACTTTTTGTGCCTTTCTGGGTAAAGTAATTAACACAACATTTTACTTGGGCAAAATTCCCTGTTGGTGCTTCTTGCGTTGCACAGATTGAGGTAAAGAGATGGAATTCAGAACTTTCAGACTTTAGGGTCGAGCAGGAGCTCAGATGGGGTTTACTGAAGGGTTTCATGACCCTGTCTGGACCCTCAGTGCCCCAACCCCACATGAACATCTCTGAGCAGTGAGGAGCACGAGGCAGATTCCCAAAAATCCTCCTGAGTGCCTGGTACAGGCAGCCTGCAAACCCCAAAATGATTATTTTGCATTGCTCCCACCTTCCCAAACTGTCTCTGGGAGAGTCCCCAGGCTGCCCCTCCTTCAGAGCCATGCATATTTATGGTTTCCCTTCCTGATCATCTCCTTTACAAAATCCCACTGTGTTCCAGGCTCCAGCAGCCAGCCTGTGCTGGGAGAGGACAAAACCCAGGTTGGGTTTCTCTGCAGGTTAAAATTCCAGAGGAAGAAGCAGTGCCCTGAATTCTGCAGGCTTTTTGACAATGAAAAAAAAAAGCTATTTTTCAAACCACTGTGGTCACCACTGAGCCGTTCATGGGATTTTTTTCATTTTCTTTCTCCTTTTTGAACGTGTGGCTGATAAAATATTGCTTCAGGAGTTGGTATTCAGGGATGGCTCTCTCAAAGACTAAAGGAAAATATTTATTTCCTTTTTCTGCTTGTGAATCAGAATGTTCTATTTAAAGAAAGTGCCCTCTGCCGGATTGCTCATGAGTTATTACCCCTTATGGAAATAAAGGAGAAATATCAGGAGGTATTCTTAGTCATTCCCTTCCCCTGTCTCTTCTTTCTTTCCCTTAATTCCTTATATACCCATGTTTTAGCCAATGCCTAAGATAGAGCAACTTATCTTGGCATTCTTGGGCCTAAAAAAGGCTTTACTCTCTAACCCTGGCACTGGAGCATTTGGGGAAATGTCAAAAAATGGGACAAATTTCAGTTGTTTCGCTTGGATGCCATAAGGTGAATTCTTCACTTTTATCCAGAAATTATTAAATTTAACCCCCCCAAAAGGTGGAGCTGTAGAAAATGGGGTTTGTCCTGTGATTCCATCAGCTTCTCCCTCTCAATCCCAAGCCAGTCCTTGTCCCTCCTGGCGTGGTTTTAATTCCAGTCATAGGAAACAGCCCAACAATTGCCAGCACCTGCATCTGACCCTTCCCCTTCCTCGTGGTGTCCCCTGACACCAGAACAAAGCCCAGATCCTGCAGGGAAAATCAAAATGTTGATGCTCTCCCAGAGCTGCTCCTTAGGAAGGGGATGGAACTGAGCATGTACAAAGCTGAGCAGCTTCCTCACCCCAAAAATCTCATTTAAAAATAATTAAAATTAATAGAATAAAAGTTAAATCTTTAAAATATTTAGAGGTCAGGCATTTATTTTTCTTCCTTGAGATTAATTTAATTTTTCACTTAAGCTCTGAGTTTTGGTGCGAAGCAAAAGTTTCTCTGCAGTTTTATATTCACAAGTATAAAAAATTCTAACTTAGCAACTATTGAGGGCAGTCCCAGGGTGCTTTGGCATTCTGTTCTCTTCATGAACCCAGAGAAATTTTCATTTTCAGACTGATTCCAGCCTGGCAGGTGTGGGAAATTGGAATCATTCTGAAAATGAAAGAATCTCTGGGTTCATGAAGAGAACAGAATGCCAGAGCACCCTGAGACTGCCTTCCTAAAAGCATCCCCAGTTAGAATTTTACATACATGCATATAAAACTGCAGAGAATCTTTTGATGTGTACCAAAACTCAGAGCTTAAGTGAAAAAAAATTAATCTCAAGGAAGAAAAATAAATGCCTGACCTCTAAATATTTTAAATATTTTATTTCTAATTCTTTTAAATGAGATTTTTTGGGCTGAGGAGGCTGCTTAGCTTTGTCCTAAGGAGCAGCTCTGGGAGAACACCAGCACTGCATGGGAGAAGTGGAATTTCACAGAATTCCTCAGCAATTTCCCTGCCAGAGCAGGATGAGGGCTGGAAAAGAGCAATTCAGGAACTCCTTTTGCCCAGGGGAGAGGAGCTGCTGCAGTGACATCATTCCCCAGGCCAAGGAAAGGCAGAAGAGGGGAAAATGAATGAATCAGGGCAGGAAAAGGAGCAGGAAATGTCATCACATCCTCCCAGGTGAGAGCCCAGGAGGCACGAGGAGCTTTGGGGATTTCTTTGCTCATTGAAAGGACTCACTCTCCTTTCAACATCTCTGGCTGAGGCAGGGTGGACAAGGACTCACTGCTTCAGCTGGATCAGCTTTTCAAGGGAAATGAAGGAATCCCTGTGTGATCTGGGCTGGGAAACATCACAAAACCATCACAGCTCATGCAGTGCTTAAAGGCCTATTTTTAATAGTTTGAAGATAATTTAAAAATATATTTTAATTTGGAAGATATTTTAAATATTTAAGTATTTTAAATATTTAAGTATTTTTAATATTTAAGTATTTTTATTATTTTTTGCATTCAAGGAAATGCAGTACAATTCTCCTCCCAGCATTTCAGGCCAGTCACATAAAGCAAATTTCCCTGGGCACTTGGAAGTATTTCTAAAAAAGCAGAGAAAATAAAAAAGACCCCCTGCTAAAAATTTAAATTTTGCAGGAATTGGGAGGTTGGACTGCTATGAGTCAGTGACACTTAAAAGTCTGTTCAAAACCCAGCAGTTTTCCCTGGCCCAGACATGGAGCCAGAACTCTGCTGCATCCTCAGCTGCTGGCTCCTATTTTTTCCCCAGTTATTTGTCTTCCACAGGACAGGGTCTACCTTTATCCCCCAAGTAGGAAATGAAAACATTTAATTTTTCCATGTAAAGGAGCAGCCTGGCTCTGACACTTCAGCTGAGAGAAGCCTTTGTGCTTCAGCAAATAGCCTCTCTTAAAATATAAATTAAAATATAAATTAAAACAAACTGCATTTATCAGTGGTGTTAATCCTGTGAAGCAAACTGAGCTAAAATCATGACTGCTTCAATCCAGGTGCTAAATCTCCCCCCAGGATGAGATCCCCATTCTCCTCTCAATTAGGAAAATTACCAGCGCCGTGATAAATACCATTATTTCTCTAAAGCCATGGAAATCATTATGTAATTATTTTATTTTCATTTTCCTCAGCTCCCAGAGGCCATAAAGCACAAAAATATCCTGATTTATTCGGGGTGCTGGCAGTGCTGTGCTCGGTGTCAGCGGGCAGGAGGGCAATGGGAGCAGGAGAAATGCAATCAGGTCACACTCAATAATCACAGGGCTTTTAGGTGGTGTCTTTCAAGGCACACACACACAAAAAAAAAATTAAAAAAAAAAGGTGAAATGACACCATCAGCAGTGTCAGGGAATGAGGGAAATCACCCAACAGGTCCTGCACTGAATCATCCCTGGGAGGGGCTGGGGGCCAGGGTTGACACATCTTATTTATTTTTATGAGATGAGAGTGAATCACTCGCTGCCATCCCGTGTCCAAAAAAGCCCTTGAATGATAGGTGTGGTTTAATTCAAAGAATATTTTTTATAACATATCCCACAAAGCAAAGCAGGAGGCCAGATATGAGGCTGGGCTGCAGATAAGGCAGGACACGTGTTCAAACCATCAGCACCCAGCCCTCCTCTCTGCCTGGAAGGAAAAACACCAATAATAAAGATAATTAGGCAGTTTTCTTCAAGATAAAACACAGTATTCTGCATTGCCATGGATGTTTTGGGTATTTATGAGGGACTCTGGAAGTTTCAGCAACTAACACCAGGCTACACCTGCAAGGAGTTCAGATGGAAACAAACACTGAATTTCCTGAGGACTTTGAGGTACAATTCACTGCCCTCTTTCATTTTCATTTTCACAAATCTTTCCTCACTGGAGTTTGAAAAGAGAAAGCTCTTTCTGCAGTGGAAATCCTTGGGCAGAAGAGAAAGATCCACTCTCACATCAAAGCCCTCAGCAGCACCTTTTCCAAGTCCCAAAATGCCATTTGATTTTTCTTTTTTTAACACAGAAATCAGAAGGAACAGACATTAATTATGACAGGAAAATCAGCTTTTTCTAGCAAAATGAGATGGTGCTGAGGAATGACCACTTTGCAGCCAATTCCACTTCCAGTGAACTCCCAGTTTAGTCAAAGCCTGACACTAAATTTCCTGTGATGAAGGGCAAGGACTTCTTGTGCCAAAGGCAGAAGCACTGTTCAAATTAAGGAGCTGATGACTCCTAAAAACAAACAAACAAACACAAAGACCAAGTTTTCAGAGTTTGGGGAGTGAGGTGTGCACAAAAGTGGGATTATCAAGACTATAAATTACAGGAAATTAATTGAGAAATACGAATAGAGAAGAGGTTGGGTGTGAAGAACAGGTATCATCCCTGAAATAAATTTCTAATATGAGAGGCAATTCAAATGGAATATATTCTAATTGGCCATAACAAGGAGTTGTGTGGAAATCTTACACCAGCATTCAAGCCACAAGTCACTGCATGACAAAACTACAACTTCCAGAGAAATGCTGACCAAAAAACACCTGTGTTAAACTGCAGAAGGAATTTTCCTTGTGATCCTACAAATCTCAGATTTGTTGAGTTTATCACCACTGAAAGAAACAGCACATGGAAGCAAAAGCCAACAAGTTCCTGGGTGACAAAAAACTCCTCCCCTTTCCCTTTTTTTCAGTCATTGCTGAAATGACTGCCTGCTCAATTTTAGGAAGAGGATGAAAACACATCCCAAGTTCCCAAGTTCCCAATTTGCCATCAGGTAGAGTTGCTTAGAATATCTCAGGGCTTTTCACAGTTTGCCATCTGGTAGAGCTGCCTAGAACATTCTAGGTTCCCATTTCCCAATCTGCCATCAGGTAGAGCTGCCTAGAACACCCCAGGTTCCCAATTTGCCATCAGGTACAGCTGCCTAGAACACCCCAGGTTCCCAATTCCCATTTTCCAATTTTCCATCAGGTAGAGCTGCCTAGAACACCCCAATTTCCAATTTTCCATCAGGTAGAGCTGCCTAGAACATCCCAATTTCCAATTTGCCATCAGGTAGAGCTGCCTAGAACATCCCAAGTTCCCAATTCCCATTTTCCAATTTTCCATCAGGTAGAGCTGCCTAGAACATCCCAATTTCCAATTTGCCATCAGGTAGAGCTGCCTAGAACATCCCAATTTCCAATTTGCCATCAGGCAGAGTTGCTTAGAACATCCCAAGTTCCCAATTTGCCATCAGGTAGAGCTGCTTAGAACATCCCAATTTCCAATTTGCCATCAGGCAGAGCTGCCTAGAACATCCCAAGTTCCCATTTCCCATTTCCCAACTTGCCATCAGGTAGAGCTGCTTAGAACATCCTAATTTCCCAATTTACCATCAGGCAGAGTTGCTTAGAGCATCCCAAGTTCCCAATTTGCCATCAGAACATCTCAGAACATCAAGAACATCTCAGGGCTTTCCCAGCCTTCCACCCCAAGGGAAGGGCTCAGACACCAACACCCAGCAGACAGAGCTTATTTCATGAATTCCTGTCCAGCACATGAAGGGATTCATGGATGTTGCTCCCAAATGAAATTCTGAAGGCTCTTTCTGGAAGCAGAGCCCTGAAATGTCCTTAAACACTCTGAGGAACGGGAAAATTCAAGAGGTGTCTGTGAGGACAAGCAGAGAGTGTTGGGGTGGGTTTGGGGACACCTGAGGGAGGACAAAGCCCTTCCTTTGAGGTGTGAAATGTCCCTGCCACAGCAGGGGACAAAGGAGCACTGCTGGAACAGGAGAAGTGCCCAGAGAGGGAAAGTTTGCTCAATTACACGACAAAAACAAACAGTATCACAAAGTCAACGGGAATTGATAAATGCTGCTCCTATCAGAGCAGTGGGGATGTGAGGAACCTTTCTGAGAATCATGAGTGCAAATAGCAGCTTTTATCAGAATTATGAAATGCAAGGACAATGTTTTGCCAAGGTCAGAGAAAAAAAGGGTTTGCACCGTTTGACTCCTGCCAGCCAATGAGGATTGCACTTGGTTCCTAAAAATCAGCCTTTAAACAAAATAACAAACAAAAATATGCATTGAAACAACAGATGCCACCTATCAATGATTGGGTCCAAAAAAAAAAGAAAAAAGAGGATTCATCTTTCACATTGCAGCCTACAAATAATTAATCTGGTATATTCCTAGAGGAAAATTATCCTTATTTTCAGAGACACTTGGAAGTGATCAATACCTTCCTCAGCAATCTTGAGCTTCTCACACCTACAGCCCCCCTGAACCAGCCCATGTATTGCCAGTGAAATAAAAGGGATTTTTCTCCCCAAAACCCTCACTCTTTGAAGCTCATACAATGCTACCAATCAAATATTCTGCAATGATATTCACAATTGAAGCCAACACCAAGGGGAATTTCTGCGAAATGTCATTGGAGGGGAGAGGGGGATCCAAACTCAGCTGAATTACCCTCTTTTCCCTGCACTAGGATAGAAGGAAAAGGAAACTCTCCATTCAGTCATTCAACCAAACTCTGATTTTAGCTCTTCAGACACTTCCTACTGCACAGCAACAAAACACAATTGAGTTTTGTTGTTAAAACGGGAGGTTTTTGCTGTTTCCTGCACTTCAGACACATTGAAAAGTAAACAAAACAAAAACATTTGGAGCTGCTTCTCTGGGCTTCACTGGGTCTCACTGCTCACTGATTTTTGACTTCACAATCAAGAGTGCAAATAAAATCTGAGAAAATGAAAACTGTTAAAGCTTCAGCCTGCCCTTTCTGACCTCTGTTTCTGAGAAAACAGGGTTCTGTCACTGCACTGGTGCCTGCTCCTGGGAAAACCTCACAGCTCCAGCCCTCAGCTGCTTCCCACCCTGTAAATCCTCCAGGATTTTTGTGAACCAGCTCCCCCCAGTAGTGGCTGATGGAGAAAATGGGGCAGGTGACTGCTCCACCCAGGGTAAAATGAGGGAGAATTCAGCTCCCACTTTTTGGGGTAAACTTCACCTATCCTACAACAAAATCCTGCTCCCACTGCCTCTTCCTCAGGACAAGAGCCAGCAGCTCCCATGGCAGCAGGGGATGGAATGTTGGGATGGGCACTGGGGGAGAGAGAAGGAATTTTGTATTGGATAATGGGATAGCACTGTGAGCCCAGAGCAGAAATCCCAGGATACACTTCACTGTTAATGAATATTCCAGGATAATTATGGATCTAGAAATTTTCTTATCAAGAGTGTAAGAGCTAAGATGATTTCTGGGACAAGCCCAGAAAAGCAGGGAGAAAGATAAGATGGGAGCTGTGGGACAGAGGTTTTTTCCCTGCTGAAGGCTGGGTTTTGTTCAGCTCTTGGGGGAAAAAATGACTTTCACATTTCTCCATCTTTGCCTAGCAGCGCAAGAACTCGAGAACACGGGGGCCGTTAATGGCTACATGCTATTTTCCCCTGCCCAGTTAATAATGCCTGCACTGCTGACACGGGCTGGGAGTCAAAGGTAACACCCCCAACCACCAAACATGGGATTAATCCCATTCCCTCCACGCGACAACTCCCGAACACAATTTGGAAATGACAAGCGCTTGATGAAGTGACCCGACACCGTTCAAAACCAGACTTCCAAAACGGCGCTCGAGCAGGGGTTTTTTGGTGGCTTGAGAAGTGAACTTAAAAGGGATTTCTGCTGATTTTTCAATCCTTCAGGTAACAGGGGGTGGGGAAACACGGCGTCAGCAAAGTCACCACCTCTGTCCCCAGGCCACCAGGAACGCTCGGCAGAGAAGACAAAGGAACGTGGTGCCCACATTCCGCACGCTTACCTCCCATCCAAAGTTTGTTTCCTTTAATGTGCTCCTCTGTACTGCCATATAGGGTCCAAATCTTTCCCCAACTTCAATCTTCTTTTTGGCCCAAATCCCTAGCCCTGCCCCTGGCACCGAAGATTCTCTGAGTTCAAAATCTGGTGGGATTGGAATGTCATCAGGAATGTAGACGGGAGCTTCATAGGGTGAGCCCTCCTTGGGAGTGAAGTCCTCACTGGTGGGGAAGGGTGACGGAGGTCCCACAGGGATGGGGGACATTATACTGTCCTCAGTTTCCTCCTCTGCGCTTTCTCCAGCAAGGAGATCGGGGTCGGTCTCGTACATATTATTTACAATCTCGCTGTCACCTAAAAGGGGGAAACAGCAGAACAAAACACACTGAGATACTCACGTGAACATTGGTTAGTCTCTCCCCCGGGGCAAAGTTTGGCTAAGCCGAGCTCAAATTCTTCTAAAAGGGTCAAAACCTCCCTGGAGGAGCTCGGGTGGAGCTGAGGTAAGGGGCTGATCGCCATGGGGTGAGGCTCATTGCAGCCTGCTGGGTTCTGTGGGATCAGGGGTTCTCTGCTGTCTGCAGAGCTTTTTTTTCCCCTTCTTTCCAAAACCTCGGTTTTTGTGGCCCAAGAAGTGAACTCAAAAGGGATTTCTGCTGATTTTTAAATCCTTCAGGTAATGGGGGTGGGGAGTTACTCGGGGAAACCTCAGTTTTGGAAAGAAGGGTAAAAAACCACACAAGAGGTGGCTGAGGTTCTCTTTAGCCACTTCTTGCTTTAACTGGCTCAGTGCATTTTGTAAAAGGGGTATCAAAATTTCAAAGGGCAATCATCAAAAGATGGGCCTTGCACACTTCCAGGGATCACAGCTTCTCTGGGCATCTCCATCCTCCCAGGGAAGAATTCCTTGCTAATCTCTAATCCAGCCTTATTCTCTGTCAGTTTGAAGCCAATCCCCCCTTGCCCTGAAATGAAAAACCAAAAATAAATTAGGGTAAAATCCAAATTTGGCAAGAAGTGTTTGGGGTTCCTGCTGAGTGTGTCCCACTCCAGCAGCTGTGGCTGTGAGCTCCCAGCTGCAGCTCAGCCATGTACCCCTGCAGGTGTAACAGAGCATCACTGCCTTGTCACCACTGAATCCTGGAGTGGTTCAGCTTGGAAGGGACCTGAAAACCATCCAGTGCCACCCCCTGCCATGGCAGGGACACCTTCCACTGTCCCAGGGTGCTCCAAGCCCTTTCCAAGCTGGCCTTGGACACTTCCAGGGATCACAGCTGCTCTGGGCACCCTGTGCCAGGGCATCTCCACCCTCCCAGGGAAGAATTCATTGCTAATCTCTAATCCAGCCCTACTCTCTGTCACTTTGAAGCCAATTCCCTCTTGCCCTGAAATGAAAACCCTGCATACACAGAGGGCAACAAAGTTTGGGGATTTTTCCAAGGGGAATCAATTTCTAAGCCAGGCCATTCATGTAATGAAAACAGAGCTTTCTCCTCCAAAAAGCAAAAAAAAAAACCCAGTGGTGGTGGGGGAGCAAAACATGAAAGGGGGAAAAGAAAAACACAATTTGTCACCCCACAGAAGTAGCTGGAGTATTTTGGGAGCAGGTTTGCCCAGGAGGCAGCAAGGGCGTGCTCAGCAGCTCCCACCACGACACAAACCCAACAACGGCGCTCTGTGGGCACAGTCCCCTCCTGATGGCACCAGGGGGGAGCAGCACCCCACCAAAATGACATTTTTCACTGGCTCCCAGCTAGGAACCATCAGGGAAGAATAGCTGGAGAAGCATGGCTCGAGGTGTTTATAAATCATCTCTTTGCTAAGCTCAGAATGCACCTTCTGTCTGCAAGACACATCTCCCCCTCTATTTCTTTTTTCTTTTTTTTTTTTTTTTAATGCCTAATAAAGATTTTCTGAAGTTCATGCCTAAGAAACCCGGTGGCAGACTCGACTAAAGAGGAGGATTTTGATTCCTCTGCCAAGATTTTTTTTTTGCTCCAGCTTTTGGAGGAGAACAGGGAGCTGCCTGCTGCAGTTGACATGGGTTTCCTCTGCTAGAAAGTGCAGCCCTCCCTACTCAAACATGTCACCAGAACCAAGCTTTCATGAACATGAGATACTCCATCATCCTGAAAATATTTGTGGTTGCAGTAAGTGTTTTCTCACCCGGTATTAGCAAGTCAAATTATTTTCTGCTCTATGATTAGCCTCTTTTGCACTTAAGGAACAGGAATTCCAACTGAGTTGAAGAGCAAAACTGGGTTTATTGGAGCACAACCTGAGAAAATTTCCAGAGGATAGTATAAAGATACCTTACTACTGAACATGGTTAATTTAATTTATTCTATGGGACAAGCAGGGCAGTACTGATTAAATTTTAATCAACAGTGAAGCTGATCCTTCCTCTGACTGACCTCATATTTCAAGAGGAATCACCAAAAGACAGGTAAATATGGTTTTTTTTTCAGTTGTTAAATGACCAGGGACTGGCAAGAGGCATGAAATGACAATGGAACAACAATTTCAGGTCGTGATAGGTCTGATACCAGAGATTCCAGGTGCCATCTGTGGGAGCTGAATCCCAGCCAGGCAGGTGTGGGAACGTTGGGTTCCTCAGTGCTGAGTTCAACAAATTGTACCCAGCACTGATTAACAGCCAGGGAAAACCTGTGCTGTGCCCAAACCTGGCCCTTTTTTCATGGATTTCACAGAATCCCAAAATCACTGAGGTTGGAAAAGACCTCCAGGACCATCCAGTCCAAGCTGTGACTGATCCCACCCTGTCACCAGCCCAGGGCACCAAGTGTCACCTCCTTGGACACCTCCAGGGATGGGCACTCCAAACCTCCCTGGGCAGCCCTGCCAAGCCTTGAGCATCTTTTCCATGGAGAAATTCCTGCTGATGTCCAAGCTGAGCCTCCCATGGCCCATTTCCCTTTGTGCTGTCCCTGTTCCCTGAGAGCCCAACCCCACCTGGCTGCACCCTCCTGCCTTGGAACTGGGGAGAAAAAGCCCCCTGAGCCTCCTTTTCTCCAGCCCCACAGGTGAGGGAGCTGATCTCCTCCACAAGTTGTGTTTATTCTGGGGGAAATCCAACAGCTGGGGCTCAGTATTGATTATTCCACAGAATTTTCCAGATTGTCCCCACTGAACCCCTTCTCCCCTGTGCGGCTCCTCTCGGCTTTACCCCAAATATTCCACAACTGGTTAAGTTAAAAAAACACATTTAAAAAAATTTAAAAAAGCAGAGAACATCTGATTTTCTAGGAACAACCCCCAGCTCTCCTGAGCTCCATCCCAACTCAGCTGGGGGGCCCTGGAGAGCCGGACGTGGTGACAACAGTGACAACCACCCTGTGCCACATCTGCCCCTCTGGAATGCCTGCCTGGGTGAAAAGCAGCACAGAAATACAACTTGACCTTATTGTTATTGTCATGAAACTAAAATTAGTCCCTGAAAGCTCCCCGGCGAAAGGAGGGGATAAAAAGGCTCATTGAAAGGTTGTTTCCACAGATAATCAGATATGGGCAGACGCTGAAAATCTGTGTGACACCAATGAGGGGCTGGCAACAAAGAGAGGGATGGTTTAGTGGTGGTGAGAGACCTCATGAATAATCTATTTAGCTGCTGTAATGAAAGCAAAAGCGAGGCTGATGGTAAAGGGAAGGGTGGTAGGGGAAATAATGAGTTAGGGTTTGGGGTGGGTTTGTTGTGTTTGGGGTTTAATATGGTTATTATTGGTTTTATTATCGTTGTTGTCATTATTCCTGCTTTAATTATGGTGGTTGTTGTCAGATATCTGATTCTGCTGTGGAAATGCCCAATTATCTAAAATTGACTGAGTGTTTTTTACACTCACAGATTGCAAAGAGCTTCTTCCACTTCTTCGCTGGGAACATTTAAAGGACACCTCAAGAATTAATTGCAGTGCCTGATCACCAGCACAATCTTGAGTTTCACCGACCTGGATAATTCCACGTTTGTGTGAGACCCAGGTATTTTTATTTTCTAAGCAAGGAGGCCAATGCCAGGCACCCACTGAACTCACACTTTGCCTCAGGCCCAAAGGAAATATCCAAGCAGAAGAGTAGAAAATACAAATATTCACAGAGAACTTTGACTTTGTAGCTAAGAATGGAACCACACAGGCACAGACCAACAGGTGCTTTTTCCTTAGGGATTAGCTGGGTGTTGGAAGGGTTTTTACATCATTATCCAAACTTTGCAGCTCATTCCTAGCTGAGTTTAAAATCATATGTGAGTATTAAAACCTCAGTGCTGCCTAGAACTGCTTGTTAAGTGTATAATAATAATAATAATAATAATAATAATAATAATAATAATAATAATAATTTATCAGGAAAATATTAATTAGGCCAGGACTTCCCTGGGATTTGTTTCCATTTTCTGGCTCAACAGAAAGACCTCAAGCATCTTTTCCAGCCCAAAGAGGGACATAACACCACCTTTACAGGCCCTTGGATATCCTGAGGTTCCTGCTCTGTGATTTCCCTTTAGAAACATTCCCCAGGGAAGAGAACAAACCAATCAAAGCAAACCAAATCAAATCAAACAATTCCTGATCTAACGGATGGCGAGGAAGGCAGGTAAAATTTGAGCAATATCTTGAGGGGCACTGAGCAGCCTGGTTTAGTGGGAGCTGCTCATGGCAGTGGGGTTGGAATTGGATAATTTTTAAGGCCATTCCAACCCAAGGAATTCCCTGATTCCATGATTCTTTATTTCACACTTCCAGTGAACAAAATCACCTACATTTCTAACTCCGGGGTGACATGATTCTGTCTCCATTTCTATGGACTCAGGCCAAAAATAAACTGATTTTTCTGACCCCTTTGTAGGTCATAGGAGCTGGATCAGCTCATCAAAACCCAGCCCTGCTCAACCAGGAAGGAAATATTCCCTTAAATCACGTGCTTAACTGCTGCTGCCAGGTTTCATCACCTCGGGGTGCTGTGCTGCTCATCTCACCTGAATTCAGGTGAATTCTGAGCAATACCTGCTCAAAACCCACTGGGAATTCTGCAGGAGCCTCTCCCATCCCTCTGTGCCCTGCACAGGGCAGGAGCTGACAGCAGGCACAGCCCAGAGCTGGGCAGACACCTCCCTAAATCACAAAGGGCCTTGGAAAGCCCAAGGAGAACCCACCCCAAAGTGCCTCCAGCACAGAATGATCCCAGTGGTCAGATTGCCACCTGATGGCCACAGCTGAAATACAATAGGAAATCCCAAATCCAGGCCCTGCTCTGCTGGATCTGCCCGGCAGGACCAGCCCAATAATCCAGATTTTTCCTCAAGGTGGTGGGAAATGTTGGTGTCAATCAGCTCTGGAGCCAGTCCTGGCATTCCTGAGCACTGGGAGTCTCTAAGTCCTTTAAAACCCAAATGAAATGAGCAGAAATGAGAATTCTCCCTAAACTTTCACCCTCCTCATGGATCCACACTTTCCTTCCCAGCCTTTTCTCCCTGCTGGGTGCAAACCTGAAGCTGCAGCCAGGGAAATGCCTGGGTTCCCAGGGGGATCTCACTGCTGGATGCTACAAACACCAGGCACACTTTCCCTTAGCCTTGTGTGATGAAAGAAAAGTGCCTTTGTGGGTAGGATTGTGCAACACCCTCTCTGGAAATTGGTATGAAATACTTCTGCCAGAAAATATAGAAATTAGTGACAAAATGTCATGAGAGGAATTATTCCTCCTCCATTAAGGATGGGGTTGAAGCATTAAATGCTTCAAGGTGATAAAAAATGGCTTTTCCCTCATCCCTGGGCAGTATTAATGAGAATGCTGAAAGGAAAGGACCACAATCAATCAGTTGTTTAAGGTTCTCAAGCCCACCACCCAATTTCTTCATCCCATTCATCGCAAGAACCTTTCTCCTCCACCTCCATCCGAGCTGTGCTGGGATCTACAACGTTTGCTGGTCTGAAATCAACACATCCAGCAGCCAAAGCAGAGCCTGGCCATGAGGATCCCCCCGAGCAGCTCCTCAGACTGCAGAGGATGCTCTGACAGCTTTCCCCCATCACCTCCGGCTGCTGCCAGAGCCAGAGGAAATTCTGCTTTAAATGGAAAATGTCATTTTTATCTCTTTTGTTCACTCACAAAAACCCCTTCATTTTCACCAATTTCACAGTTGAAATAAGGCTTGGGCAATAAATATCCAGGCAGGGAAGTGGCCACGAGTGGGAAGTGGTTTTGCCCCCGTGCCACAGTGCCAAGGGAATGTCACAGGGGCTGTTTGTGCCTTTGAGAAATGGGGCTGCTCACACAAACCTTTACTCAATTTTTCACTTCATTGGGCACTTCTGCTACAACTCACTGTGGTTTTGCCAACTTTTCTGAGCATGTCTAGAGATACTCAAAGCTTGGAATTCTAGTATTCACCCCTTTGGATTCTCCTGAATCTCGTGCCTTTAACATGACACGGACACAGCAAGCACCTCAGATTATTTCTCTGAGGAATAATTCTTTTTTTTCCTTAGATCAATCATATCCAGAGCTTCTCACAGCTCCCTGGCACCTGAGAAAACCCAAAATGCTACAAGTAAAAGGAATTAGGGACAATCAAAATGGCTGTGGGTGAAATGTGGTCTTCCCTGTTCCCTGGAATGGTGGCACAGCTGTGACAGAGCGAGGCACAGGTCACAGCTTGGTCCAGCTGACAAGTTCAACCCCACTCAGTAGGGAAAATCCAGACCCTGCCAACCTGAAATTGTTGGGCACTCGGTCAGATCTGAGCTGATCCCACAACAAACCCACCAGCCCAGCTCCTGCAGACACCCTAACTCCACTCTCAGCTTGTTGCCCTTAAAACAGGAATGTGGGAAATGGATTTATAGAAAAATTTATTACAACTATTTCTATTTCCTTTAATACAAATATTTCTCTTTCTCTTCCACACTACAAAGCACAGGATTTTAGGAATGCTCAAGAAGCAGGAAGGTGCTGATGGGGTGAAAAGGATTTTGGAGGTGAGTGATCAGGAACCCTTCCCTGAGTGACCGAGCTGCTCCAAACTGTGCTGGCCAAGCTCCCTGGAGCCCAGTGACAGCCCCAAACGCTCCCATCTGCCAGGCCACACATGGAAATTTTTATTTATAGCTGCCATTGAAATGAAATCTGGAGGAGCCACAAGTTTTAGCACAACCCTGTGTAAGATTCCAGACAGGAACGAGCTCTGAGCATTCCCAGCACAGGAACCTGCCCCAGGTACTGCCGAGTCTGCCTCTGCTGCCCAAATCTTTGCAGCTGGAGTTTAAGGACAAAATACATGGAATTTCCCTGGGTCTGGCTGAGGCAGAACTGCTGCAGAACATGTGAAAAACCCAATTTTCTGCTGAAGAATACTCAGTACTGCAGAGACAGTGAGGGATGAGGCAGGAGGGGGGAGGCAGGACGGGGAAAAGGAAGAAGGACTCGTATAAAAATTAAACCCTTGGAAAGGCAGCCCCTTTCCCGTGCTTCCTTTGTATATTCATTTTTCAAGTTTCACGTTTGTGCCCTGCTTTGCCTTAGCTGGAGCTGCTCCTCTCGAGGCAGCTTCAAGTCCTTTTATTAAAAAGAAACAGAAAGCAGATCCGAAAGGAGCAGCGAGAGCAGATGAGGACTGAGCAGAGTTAATCGGGTGCATTTTTCAATAAACATTCTAAAAGCAGTTGCTGCAGAACTTGGCTGTGAGTAAAACAGGTATTAAGGATTTCAAGTACCTTTGGTTTTAAGCAAAAAAAAAAAAAAAATTAAGTGTTTTCTTTTATTAAGGGATTTCTGCTGGCAGAAATGAAGAATAAAGCTCGAAACAATATTTCAGTGTGTTCCTTAATACCCATTTTCCTCTAGTAAAACCAGCAGGGAAAGTGTCCAAATTACTCTGCTCTAAATGCCAGTATTATATTTCCAGTAAAAGTCTGGTTCAAGCAGGCATCAAAAATATTTCCACATAAGATCCTTTCAGAATCAAACTCTGCAGAGAATGTTGCTGTTTCTGTTTGTTGTCCGTAACTTCTCTTCACCTGATCACCCTGAATCCCCAATTTTGTTCTACATTTGAATTCAAGCTGACATTTTTACAATTTGTGCTACGTCCAAATATTGATTTGATCCATATTTGGATGCAGTAGACAAAGTTGGTTCTTTTAAGCAAAAAAAAAAACAAAAAACAAAACAACAAGAAGCTTTGCTATCTTACTATTAAAGGAGCTGGAAAAAAAAATATCAGCCTTTGGGATTTCTGTCTCTGAACTATTTTTGAGATAAAAGCTCCAGTGAAGTGTCAGGAGATATGTACAGTGCGTTACCAGAGCGGTAACAAACATTTGGGGAGCAATAACACAACAGCAAAAAAAAATCCAGGGAAGGAAGAGAGGAAAGCCTGGAGAAAAGCTCCACTCGGTGCAGAAAAATCCTCATTGCCTTGCAGTGGTTTGCTTATTTTTCCTCCAAAATCCCTCCCCTTTAAAAATCTATAGAAAGGCTCCAACCCCGCTGAAAACGCAGCAAAGTGGAACTTTGGAAACGACCGCGCGAGGAAATTCTCCGCTGGGAGAAACGCTACCTAGTTAGAATAAATAAAGAAATGAGCTCGGGCTGGCCCTCCAAAAACCACCAGCCCGTGCTGGAGATTTCTCTCGGTGCTGGATGTCAGGCCATGGAGCGAGAATAAAGCGTTTGTGAGCCTCCAAAAGGAGCCCTCGCCATTGGAATTCACGGCTCTGCCAAGCGCAGCCTTTGGGGCCGTTGTCACCGTCTCATTGTCATTCCGCTCACTGTGGCTTCCCCAGGGTCCCGAACAGGAGTGCTGGCATTATTAACAGGGCAGATTAATAGCAGAGGGGAGAGGCATTTTCACAAACAAGCCAAATATTAATATTAATCGATAACAATTTCCACTTCCTGACGGGAGGCGCGCAATCGGCGCGGGTGGAGAGGAGGGAGGGCAGGGAGGGGATGGAAGGGGACGGTGCCCACGGAGTTGGGGAATGAAAGGGGAGCAGGGAATCAATGCAGGGCACAGGACGGAGCCGTGAGGTGGGTGTCAAAAGCAGGGCTCTATTTTCACAGGCACACACAGGCACACATTTTAATGCCACCAGATAAGTGGGATTTGCCTTGCCCCGGCCAAAAAAGAAAAGATTCCGGGGAAGCTCGCTGGTTTTGTGTCGGGGAAGAAACAGCAGAGCTCTGCAAAAACAGGGGGAAAATATCCTGGATCTTAGTTTTGCCCTCCTGAGTAAGGCTGCACTCTGCAAACCATATTTTCCTCAACACTCAGAACACCCCACAGATATTTTTTAAATTCAGGTCTGTCCACACATACCAGTTTTCTATGTTTGTATTTCAAGCTCTTTTCTACTACCACCCCTCCGTTTTAAAGCCAAAAAAATCTGTAAAACTTCTTCCATATTTTCTAATGGGTCAGCCCTGTTTTTTTAAATTCAGTCTTTAGAATTCTTCATCGTTATTTCACACACTCTTTAATGACAAACAGCACAAGCAGAATGCACAGGGATTTTGCCAGAGAGTTTCCAACTCACAATATCAGTGAAACCAAATCCAACCATTCCAGCTCAAGACCTTTTAGTGCAGACCCCACTGGGTGACTGAGCCGAGTCCTCCCCAAGCTTTGAACAAACAAATGAGTTTTTCACTCAAAGACACATTTTTGCTGCAGCCTCAAAGTTCAGTTGGGCCCAGGAATGTTTCTCCCAGACCTGGAAGTGAAGATCTGGGTGAAAACCCCTCCTGGAAGAGAAGGGGCTGCCCAAGCTCTGCCCCACACAGGGCACACAAAGGGCTCTCAAGCTTTGATCTTTGGGCTGGGCTGCTTTCCTCACTGTGACCCACAAGGGCGAAGCTCCTCGGACTAAATCTGAGCTGGGAGAAAAGGATTGTGCTCAAAAATCAGCTGGAAATGGCTTTCCCCCTCCTCATGGGTTCACTCCCAAAGCCCATGGAATGCTCTGGGCTTTTACAGCCAGCCCCTGACTCATTTTGGGTTTCATTTAATGCCACCACACATCCCAGCCTGCCCTGAGCCCACCAAGCCAAAATATATTTGGGACTCTGCCTGCACCCATCCATTTGTGTCCATCCAGCCAATTCACATTTCACCTGTCACATTCTGACCATGTAAATAAGGAAAATTCAGAGGTCTACCAAGCATTTCCCACCACTGGGCTGAGGAGGTTCCTGATATTTTGGGCTGAGGAGGTTCCTGATATTTTGGGCTGAGGAGGTTCCTGATATTTTGGGCTGAAGAGGTTTCTGATATTTTGGGAGCAGAACTGAATTCCTTTCCTTGGCCAAACACCTTTCCTCTGGCTACCAGTGTCCTGATAATTGTAGAAATGTTTAATTACTATGAAAAATGGAATTTTTACTGGCCAAGTGATGACAGCAAGAAAGAGCTGGGGGTTTTAGTGCTGTTCTCTGCAAAGATCTCTCCATTTCTCCTGCCCTCATCCCGCTGAATAAATGATTTATTTCAATAAATGTTTGCACTGGGAGCACCTCCACAGAGCTGCTGTTTGGGGCACTTTTCTCCTGGCCACTCAAGTGCTCTTTTCTCTCTGGGAACAAGAACCTGACAAAGAGCTGAGCGTGTGTTTAATCCTCCTGCCTTTCCCCACTGCAGTCTATTTACAAGTCACTCCTGACAGAGAAAGTGCTCCCAGAGTTTGTCTGCAAAATGCAGGACAGGAGAGATGGGAGGTTCAACAAATGGCAGGGGGAAGAGACAACCCATAAAATCCTTCCCCAACACCGTGAACAAACCCTGGTTCCTGGGAGAATCCCATCCTCTCCACAGGAACTTTGCCCAATTCCAGAGGACTCCACAGTTGTTTTAGACCTCCTCATTTCACAGCCACACCACAATATCCTCCTGGCTTAGCCTGACAGATCCATCCCCATTCATTTTAGTCTGATTCCAGCAGATTCTGGGCAGCAGTGGAAGCACAGAGGATTTGGGGCTCTCCCAGGGCACTCCCCACATCCAGGCAGAGCCTCTCATTTCCCTCTCCTCCTTCCGAAGCGATCCTGGGCGTCGCACCCACCACCTGGCCCTATTTAAAGCCACAACATTATTCCAAAAAAAGGATTATTTATACTAAAAACACTCCTGGGACTACTGTATTTGTATTTCAGGGCTGCTGCATCCCCTATTTCCTCACTGCTCTAATATGGCCCCAGGCAGAGCGGCTGAAATGACTTGCGATGCCACTGTAATTTTTATCAAGGCTTGTTCCTGGTAAAAAGCCTCTTTGTTTCAAAGAAATGTGATTTGGCCTTTTTCCTCCTCTGCTCTATTCCTTGGTTAATATACCACTTCCACTGGCCCCGGGGCTAAGAAAGGTATTCCATGGAATTGGTCAAATCTCACTGTTTTTCTTCTAAATCACAACTGGCTCTTTTTTTTTTTTTTTTTTTTTTTTTTTCCTCGACCATTGCTAAGCACTATCTAAGCTGACAGTCTGAACTTGAGATTTTATTTGTGCCTTAACTCTTCAGCTCCTGGTTTTGGAGCAGTCACATGGTTGAAGAGATGCACCAAAGCTGCTCTGGCAAAGGAGGGATTAAGGGCAAGGCAGGAGGAGCAGCTCTGGCTCGTGTTATTTATTATGCAAGGCAAATTTGTCCATCTCTGTAAAAGTATTTTCATCCAGATATTCACTTATTATAAATCTGAACACAGGAGTGACGTATGTGAAATTCCACAAAGTTGAAATTTGGAGTTTTCAAAGTCTTTTTTCAAAAATAAAAAAGGCTCTTCGTTTCTTATCTCCCACAAAGAATTTGGTTTTAAACACAGTAACGCTTAACCCAGATTTGGGATTGCCTAATCAAGTTTTAATTTAGTCTGTCTCATTGACAAATAGGGTGGATTTTCCAATGAAATATATGCCAAGTGTTCAAGTACACTCATAAAATATCCCTCGAAAGCAGAAGCTGCAGCAGGAGCTCTTTGTTGACCTGCATTTATAAAATGCCCACAGCCTCATAAAGTGAATAATTATAAATGAGGAAATCCAGTATTTTTTTATACATCTCTAAACTGGTCCTGCTTGGAATCCAGTCCTCATTTGCCATCCCTACCACACAGAGCAGAAGAACAATTGACCTCAAGGGGAAAAAAAAAAGCATCAATATCCAAAATACTGTTAGAGGAAACGGGAGTTAACACCCTAATGGGATCTTCAACAATTAATACAAATCAGCACCTTGCCTTAGTGTTTAGTCAGAGATCATCACCCTCCCAATTAGCTGACAATTAATAATCCTTTATGCAGGAAGTTTTTGCTGCTGTTCAGAGATTTAGACACATTTCTAAACTTTGCTAGCCATAAAATTATACCCACAAAAAGCGGATTAAAATCACCAAGATGACTTCATGCTTTATGGATCACCAGCAAATATGTTTACATTAAAATTAAATGCAGACAGGAAAATCAGTTCATTGAAGGAAACACCACCCAAAAATATGAAAGTCCTTATCTCCCAAGACAGCACCCATACCCAGCTGTGAAAAGTGAGGCATTTTTGAGTAGCACAAATATTTCTCCTCGTGTTCAGCAAGGGAACCTCTGTCAGAGCAGCTCTGCACAAACTCCCAAAAAATCAAGCTGCAGGATCTCTCCGTGCCCTGGCTGCAACAGGAGCCTGGGCACTTCAACATTCCCTCCAGGAGTGCACTGAGGACTTTTGTTTGTTTGTTTGTTTGTCCAAACATTCCCTGTGTTTTCCTTCCCTAATCCCTCTGTTTTTCTGCTCCCTCCACAGCCAAATGCATGGAAACTCAGGGAACCTTAAAGGTCCCTTGCAGGTCAAGCGTTATTTTTCTTCATATACCTGACTTTAACTGGTGGAATTGCTTGAAGATTTCCCTCACAAGTTTGATAATACAAACGAGGCCTCAGAGCAGGGTTGTTTAACTCTTGTTTTCTACTCAGGACCAGAATTTTCATCAGTCAGCCTGGCAAGAGTATAAAAATTACAGCTAAGGCAGGCCAGGAGGTGATCCAAGCTCCCTGAGAGGAGTGCAGCCACCTGCAGTGGTGCCAAACCCCATCCCCAAGGGACTCCAGCAGCATTCCCATCAATCTCCCTGGAATTCTGAGGGGCTGGGGGGCTGCACCCCAATCCTGTGAGCAAGCCACCTGCTCCAGGGATTGCACCTCAAAAATCAGCTCACTGACAGGAGCCAGCGCTTCTCACCAGCGCAGTCAGAGCTAAAACTCCTCGCAGAACCAACCCAAACTCTTCTGTGATTACCTGTGAGCCAGAGCTCACTAATTAGCAGGTAATTAGGTACCAGTCTGGGATGGAGAATCCCAAAATTCTGCTGCCTCTGCTGTGCCAATCCTTCCTCTCCCAGCTGGTCTCCAAAGCCACCAGGCACCAGACCAAGCCCTCCCACCGGACCAGTCCCTGGCTGGGCTTGGTGTGGACGGGGTAGGGAGCTGATGGAAAGGCAGAACCAGCCAGCCCTGGGCAAGCTCAGAGGTGGCTTTGCCAAAGATCCCTGCCAGAAAGCATGAAGGCAGGGATCCACCACCTCTCAATATTAAATATTCATTTTTTCCCCCCACTAAACCTCTTTGTTTCCCGCCTCCTCTCCCTCTGGAGCCCCAAACTTTCAGCAAAAGCCTCGGTGCATCCGAGCAAACCCCTCGTGAGCGCCAACAAAAGCCCCACCACCCCTTGCCACATCCCATCGCCGCCATAATAAAGATGTTTACACTTTTAACCACCGAATAAAGCGCTCTAATTCCGCCCAGCCTGTCCCCTCCACTCCGCTCCCTTCACTCCACGGCTTCATTTAGCGGGCCGGCGGTAAAAAAAAATTCATTAATTTTTATTAACAGGGAGAGCCATTTGTTCCCTGTGACAATATTTGACTTGTCGAAATGATTTTCACCTCTGCCATGAGGTGCTCGCTCCCCACATACATCACCCGATTACTCCGGGAGCGGCCAGAGTTGCAGTCATTAGCCAGTGAATTAACGACAATCCACAGCGCTATTAATCACACTGACAAAAGCGTGAGCTCGCTGCTGACCCGAGCACGGCTCTGGGACACGAGCACAGGCAAGGAGAGCACAGCCACGGGGCTGGGGAAGAAAGGAATTTTTTGTTGGGTTTTTGGAGTTGTTTTGTGGTTTTTTTTTATTTTATTTTCGTCTCGCGGTCTTCTCGCTGAGCTGCTGAGGCAGGGGGAAAAAGGAGAGGGGAGGGATGGTGGATAGGAAGGTAAAGCAGCTGTGGTCTGGGAGGTGAGGGCACGTCCTGCTGGTCCTGACGTCCCTCCTGCAACTTCCAAGCAGGAGAGGCTGCAGGAATTTGATCTGGAATCCGCCGCGCTTTGCTAGGGACAGTTTGGGAAATTCTGGGAAGCACAGTTGGTTTGAGCAAAGCTTGATCCTCAAGGCCTCTCCTCTCTCTCCCTGCAAATTTCAAGTATCACTGAGGTTGGAAAAGACCTCTAAGGCCATTGAGTCCAAGCTGTGACTCATTCCCACCTTGTCCCCAGCCCTGAGTGCCACCTCCAGCCCTTCCTTGGACACCTCCAGGGATGGGCACTCCAAACCTCGCTGGGCAGCCCCTGCCAAGGCTTGACCACCCTTTCCATGCAGAAATTCCTGCTGTTGTCCAAGCTGAGTTGTCCAAACTGCTGGTTTCAAGATCCCAGAGCTCTCAGGACACTTGGAAAGAAGCTCTCAGTGAACATGGCAAGGAGCACTCATTGTTTTCCTGGAAAGTGGCTTCTGATTTCAAGCTTCTGAGCACTGCACAATGTTTAGAGAAGAAAAACCCCAAACCCAAACACGACAATCCATAGAAAACAGGATTTTCCCCAGTGGCACAGTTCCTCAGGACAGAGCTGCAGCAATCCAGGACAACATGTGGATATAACTGCAAGTTTTAAATCCAGAAGTCATCAGAAACAGCTGAGAAGGGGAATCTGGAGGAAGAGCACACGAGGAAGGGGAACTCACACGAGCTCTGGAAGAACAGGGCAAAGAATGAATCTTTGCAGTGGTTTGAATGTTCCTGCTGTACTGGACAATCCGTGGCAAGGAAAGCACATTCCTGCAGCCTTGCCCTGTCCCATCAGTCCCCAACTCCCACCACAGCACTTCCAACAGTGGGACCATTCAGCTCTGGGAAGATGATAAAACTGTGGTGAGAATTCCAAAAATCCCCTCCACAACTTTTTACTGCTGGGTTTTTTTTTTCCTTTTTTTTTTTTTCCTCCATTCATGACCTAATAAGGGATTTAAGGGCGAATTTTCAGAAGTGCTCAGTAGGTTCTTCCCCCCAGTTCTGCAAACACACACAGCCAGGTGCTGTGAGAGATGGTCATTCTTTCTTCAGAGCCAGATATGTTTTCTCCAAGAAAAATCTCTTAAAAATCAAAGCAGGGATCAAGAACCCACCAGAGATTTAAGAAAATGAATTTTTAGAAAGAGAACTTTCTGGAACAATTTCCAATAACTCAGGACTGTTGTGACACAGCCCCAATTTTTGTGGTGTTTGTGGCGCATTCTCACCTCTAACAGATTTTCTGCCTCCTTTACAACCCAGCACCTTCTGATCAATTCTCTGCACTCCCCATCCCCTCAGCCTCTTTCTCTTCTCCAAACCCCTTTCCTAAAAGAGCTGCTGCTCCCCAGGTCGATGCTGTTTCCCTCTTGCCACTCAGAATCCTCCTGGAGCCTGTTTCTCGTTACTCACTTTCACCAGCTCCATTCTCCTTTTGCGTTGAGGAATGCCACAAGGAAAGCCGGGCTCGGAAATCCATGATTTCCTGCCAGTTAATTCATTTCAGCAAAACAGGAGGCAAGGTGATATTGCTGTTTAATGTTGCAGCCCCTCTGCTGTGCTCCCTGGGGGCTCTAAGGGATCCCATGTGTCCCCATCCCTGCACCAAGTGCCACCTTGGGCCAATTTTAGGCTCTTCCACCCCCAAGATATTTTGTCCCATTTGCAACTTTTTTGTGAATTTAAACATCAAAGCAGGAGCAAGAACCAGTGGAGGTGCAAACCACGGGTCCTGCAGCCCTGGCAGAGGTTCCTGTGGCCTCACACACAAACCTTTCACTTGAGAGCTCGGGTTGGGTGCAAAAGTAGCTTTAATGTTAAAAAGCAGAGTTCTGCTTAAAATTTGTGCCTGTCTGGAGGCACAGAATGGTTTGGGTCGGGAGGGGATCCTCATTCCACCTCCCATTATCCCAGGTTGCTCTGTCCAACCTGGCCTGGGAGACTCCCAAAAATGGGGCAGCTCTTTGTATGGGCTGTGTCTGTGTGTGCCACCCAGCCCAGGTTTGGGGATAACTGGAAATTCAGGGCAGCCTCAGCATCCCTGTGGCTCAGACAGGAGCTTTTCCTCCCTCCCAGAGCCATTCCCTGATGCACAGAGAGCACAACTGCTGTGGGAAGAGAAGGGAAAAGTCTCAATCTCATTCAGAGAGGTGGGGAAAGAACGCTCAGCCTTACTCCAGACCTACCCCACGGGTATCCCCAACTTCCTCAGGGATCCCACACTGAGCTTCCTGCTCTCCTCACTCACAGGGGGGAGATTATTGATTAGAGCAATGAAATAAAGTGAATTTTCCCATTTAACCACTGCTGGCTCCATCCCACCCCATTCTCACCCACATCTCCACTCTCCACTGCTCATTACGAACATTTTCATCGCAACTCGACAGCTAAATCCAGAAAAATTCCACATAAAACCCACCCAAGTGCTTCATTCCTGGTGGGATCTCCACACACAACCCCACAACCTCTCCTCCTCCTGTCTCACTCCTTCTGGGTAGAATAATCCACATTCCAGCCTGGCCAGGAACACACCAAAACCCAAGATTTTCTCTTCCCCCTCAGCTCAGCCTCGCCAGGCCACAGCACGCAGCAGTCAGCTGCAGCCCAACCAGCCATTCCTCTGCCTTTGAAGCTATTATTAAGAAAAATATTTAAGATAAAAATATTTTTACATTTTGCTTCTGCTGGCCAGCGATTGTCCCGCAGTCTGAAATATGAACTGCTGGCGAGTGGGACTCCAAGGTTTCTTGTAGAGAGGGAAAATTCTTACGCTGTCACCCAGGTGTCTGAGGGGCTGCTGCTTTTCACTGATGATTTTTCAGGGAGTAATGCAGATGCACCAAAAGGACAGCACTCAAAATTAACATTTTATTTTCATTTCGAGTTCAATTCTGCTCCTCTCAGCTGCTTCTCATGGAAGTTGTGACTGCCCCATCCCTGGCTGTGACTGCCCCATCCCTGGTCTATTCTCTTTTTTATTCTCTTTTTGAGGTGATGCTTTAAAAATAACTTTCCTTAAATCAAGGATGGGTTCTTTATCTCTGTTTTGATTTTTAGGAGATTTTGCTCTGAGAACACAAATATCTGCCTTTGGAAAGGAGAATGAGCATCTTTTACTTGCCTGGGGCAAGAGGCAGATCCAGAATCTGAAGCTTCAGATCCAGCAGGAAAATAAAAAGCTGAATTACTTTAAATGTAAATAAATAAAAACAATAAACAAGAAAACATCCCCCCCCTAAAAAAAAAAAAAATCCAAAACCTTTTTGCTCACAACTTTTCCAACCCAATTCCAGGATATGATCCTTGTTATTGTGGAACATGATTTTTTAAAGTTCATTTTTAAAGCAAAAAAAAAAAAGAAAATTAAAGAGCTCAGTGCATGTTTAATAACAGGTTTTGTTCAACATTTTCAATTACCTGAAAATATTTTTTTTTTTTTTTAATTAGAACATTCAATTCACAGTGGAATCTGTTTTGCTACATCTGGGACATCTTAGTCCTTTTGTGCTTACTCTTTTCTGGTATTAAAATCAGGTCAGTTCAGGTCAGAGCTCAATTTTTCAGCTTTTCTGAAATAAAACACTACAAAAAATATTCAAGTCTGGCCATTTTCACAATTTTCCATTTGCTGATGGAAGCTGCTTTCCAAATCCTACCTCCAGTGTTTTTTTCTTCTTTTAGAAAACAATTATCTGTTTCAAAAACACCCAGCTCTAGTTCAACCTGGACAGAGCTGCCAATTTACCACTAATATAATATTTTCTCCTTTTTTTGGAATTTTAAGATCCATAAAAGCATTTATAAAAAATATGGACAACCAAGAGGATGAATCTGAGCTGGAAATTCCAATTTTCCAACCAACCAGGGCTGCCCTGCCTTGGTGGACACGAAGTGGGGACCCAGAGCTGAGGGAAAAAAAAGGAAAATCTGGCACTGAGGGTTTTTTCCGTGCCACTTTCTGGCTGCTTTATTCCTTCTTGTGAAATGCCTGCTGAACAAAAACATCCCATGGCTCACAGACTTTTCAACTTAGGGTCTTCAGCCCCACATATTTTTCATATTACTCATATTCCCCTGCTTGAGTTAAACTCAAACAGGCCTGGAACAACTTCATTAACATAAAACCACATGATAATGGGAAACAGAGCCTTTTAATGGTTTATTTTCTTATTATCTTGTGATATATTTCATCTTCTCCCCCTTCTCTGAGTGCTACTACATTCTGGTTTCACTCTGCTGCCTGGGCCTGGCAGGGATTGAGCATCCAGCACTGGATTCTGGAAATTCAGGAATTTTTAAGCTCATGGGATCAGTTTGGTACCAGGGAGATCACAAAAGCTCCAGTAAAAGTTAAAAAACAACCCCTTTATTTATTTTAAATTAATATATTAGATACTCTGTTCTGCCCCAAACACCCCTGCAGCATGTCACACTTCATCTGAGGGAAAAAAAAAATTGGTTTTACCCTTAAAATTTGGTCAGAATTCCTAGGCTGGGATGCTCAGGGAATATGGCAAGGGAAGCTCTTTTGCAACAGCACATTTTCTTTTTGTCACAAGACCACAATTTCAAAATTCAGGAGTTGCAACATTTTTTAGGAAGGTTAAAGAAATCAGAAATTGCATCTGGTTCAGGGTGACTCTTCTTAACTATTTCAGACATTCTTGTAATAATGAATAAATAAATCTTTACAGGGTTTCTACTTTTAAAATAGTTGCTTTATTTCCTATGTCTTAAAAATATTTAATTATTATGCCATTATATTTCATATATATTATATATATATAAAATATGTGTTTTATATATATATTATTTCATTATATTTCAATATTATGTCATTTCCTATGTATTCCTAAATATTTCCCAGCAGTTTAAATGCTAAGGAATTGCTACAATTTCCTCGCTATTTTGTCCATATTTCCTCACTACTTTTGTCACTATTTTAACCCTTTAATTAGGATTAAACCCGAATTAATCAAAAACCTCCAGGTAAGTGTCTTACATCTGAGTTTAAAGGCCACTAATTTGGTATTTTCTCTGTCCATTAACTCGGTATTTACTCTGTATTTACTCTACTGCCTGAGAGGCTCAGGAGCAGCCTTAGACTCATCCCTAAAAAAAGGAATGGCAAATTCCTGGGATTCACATCCTGGGATCCACATTCACATTCTATCACAGCTCAAAGTGGAACAAATGGGAGATGGAAATCACTGAGATATATTAGCACCACTCCTTATTTTTCATCCCCCTCTGTCTCTGCCTCCCGAAGAATATCAATGATGAATTTGCAAATGGCTCTGGCTGGTGACAGAGTTTTTTTTTAGCCTTCATTATTTATCCCCCCCACTGCACACCTCCATCAGGGATTACAGTGACAAATGCAGGAATAAAAGGCAAAGACAATATTGCAGTGGCGTGGTGTAAATCTCCCTTTACGCATTATTAATTTAAAGAAATCCATTATCCCATCGGGCTCCGAGGGGAGGACAAGGTTACATAAGAGCTGGTAGAGGCAGCTGGGGGTCACCTGCAGACACAGCCCTGCTGCCACCACCCCAGCAGGCTCAGTTTCCTTGGAAAATGGGATTTTTTGGGCGTGTTCTTCTGTGGGAAATGGATTTGGAGAAAATTATTATTATATAATATCATATTATTATATTATTATATTATTATATTATTATATTATTATATTATTATATTATTACTATATGTAAAAATTATTTTTCATATAATATTATTCTATTAGATCATATAATATATTATCATATCATATAATAATATATTATCATATCATATAATAATATCATATCATATCATATCATATCATATAGTATCATATCATATAGTATCATATAATATAATAATATATGTAAAATTATTCTATTATATAATATAATATATTATATTATTATATTTTATTATTGTACTATTATATCATATCGTATGCAAAATTGTTATTACATTATATTATATTATTATTATATTATATTATTATTATTATATTATATTATTATTATATTATATTATTATTATATTATATTACATTATAGTTATATTATATTATATTATATTATATTATATTATATTATATTATATTATATTATATTATATTATATTATATTATATTATATATAACATCATTACATGATATGATATTATATTATTTTATCATTTTATATCATATCATATTATGTCATATCATATGTAAAAAAGTTCTTATTTTATTACATCTCTTTTCTAACCCTGAGATGGGGCAACTGAGAGGTGTTTTAAAATCTTTTATTCCATTTTCAGTCTCATTTAAGAAGCATTCTGCTAACAAGCTACAAAATGCTTAACTGTCTTCCTATACAAGGTCTTTAAAGGCTAAACTAGCCAATTAAGAAATGACACCTTAATTATTTTCACTTTTAACCCAATAACTGATCACTCAAAGTGTGCAATGTGGATTTTTTGCCCAATTACAAAATACCACCCAAACCTATGGAGAAGAAGGTGAAGAAGAAGGAGAAGGAAAAGGTGAAGGAGAGGGAGAAGGAGAAGATGAAGGAGAAGGAGGAGGAGGAGGAGGAGAAGGAGAAGGAGAAGGAGAAGGAGAAGGAGAAGGAGAAGGAGAAGGAGAAGGAGAAGGAGAAGGAGAAGGAGAAGGAGAAGGAGAAGGAGAAGGAGAAGGAGAAGGAGAAGGAGAAGGAGAAGGAGAAGGAGAAGGAGAAGGAGAAGGAGAAGGAGAAGGAGAAGGAGAAGGAGGAGGAGGAGGAGGAGAAGGTAAAGAAGAAGGAGGAGGAAGAGAAGAAGGAGAAGGTAAAGAAGGATGACCAGCCACCACCCTAAAACCTCCATCTTGCTGTACATATCTCACTATATTCTAAAACCCCAAACGCTCAGTTTCCCACCCTGTGATATCACACACTTCTAATCAAACTCCACACCCACAATCCCAGCGCTATCAATCAATCTTGGAAGCCTTCTCAGGTCAAACACAGCATTTCCTGGTGGGTCTGTGCCCTTCAGCACAGAAAGTTTAAAATCCTCAGCATCCAGGACTCCAAGAAGCAGCCACACTTCAAGGCTGAGAGAAGAACAAACCCTCCTTTGCCAGCCCAGCGTGTTCAACACTCCCTGGAGCCATGAAGAAAAGGGTGTGTGGGGATGGGAGAGGGAAGAGGGAGGAATTAGCCCTGCTTGGAGAAGGTTTTGCTCTCTTGTGGGTCACTAATTCACCACGACCCGGACAAGGACCCAAATTTGTGTTGCATGGGCCACCCACGAGCTCTCTCAGGTAGCAAAACTCCTGATCCTGCTCTCTGCTGGCCTTCCATGAGTCCTTTCTCCAAATCCTTTGGATAAAAGAATAAAAATATCGCTCCTTCTGCCCTCTTTGCCTCTTCTCTTTGCCCAGGATTAAATCCTGGGCTGAGCACGGCTCGCTCTCCACCCCTCCAGCAGGGGAGGAAATGCTGCTCCTATCGAGAGGAAGGAAAGAGGAAAACAGATGGAAAGCCCTCAGAACTGGAACAAGTGCCTCTCAAACAATACAACAGGTCCCTTTTGCTGCAAAATAACAGAGCCCTTCTGTGGAAATCTAAATACAATCAGGGCATCGACAACAAAGATAAGGGGGAAATAATTCTGTGAACCTGGAGCTGGGGCCAAGTGCAGGCTCTGTCCCCATCCAGGCAAAGCCAGGCTTTGATTGCACTTGATTTACTCATTGTTTAAACCTTGCAACAAAAGACTGGGGACTAAAATACCCCCAGCTTGCACCCACCAGGCACGCAGGGGCAGGGATCTGTCACCCTGGATTGTTTCGTCTGCCTGGTGAATCTAAGCTGGTTTTGTGCTTTTTCACTGATTTTTGAGGGAGTCTGTGGGGTTCTGATTGAGCTCAGTCCTAAAATGTCACTGGGGTTCTGCCTCTTTGTGCTTAAAGGATAAGGTGAGATTGAGGATGGTCAGCACTCTATTAAAAAAAAAAATTATATATATATATGTGTGTAAACTACATAAACTACATACATAAAAAACCCCAGTATATTGAATATACAGCAGTGATGCAGCCCAGTTGAACCCAAATAAACACAATAAAAGGAGGAAAAAGAGACCAAATATGAAATTTCTCCAAACCCTAATAAGGGCTCGATTCTCATTCCATCACTTGGTACACTCAGGGCTCTTGGTAACTTCTCCCAGTCATCAATGTTCAAAAGAACTTTTAGGAGAATAGTTAATTTAGATTTTTTTTTTTTTTTTTTTTTTTTTTACATTCTGAAGTACAAAAAAATCCCATCCCTTCATAAAAATGATTATCAAAGATGCTGTTTTACCCTTTCAATTCTAATTTAGGTGTCTCAGCATTCGCTTCCCAATGGAAACACCAGAGAGGAAATGTCTCTGTGGAATGTGGGCGCTTGCAGCTTTCTGAAAAATTTGGTTTCTTTAAGAGTCCAGTATTGGAAACTTAAGCTCTCCAGTTCTCTTTCAAAATGTAGACTATGGTTCATTGATTTCTTCCCTTCTGAACTGAGGGACTCAGTCAAGGGGCTTGAAAATAAGATACTTAATAGTAATTTTAAACCCCCTAATTTGTTTGCCCTCCCCCCATGCTCCCTATACCTTCACAATAAATCCTTTGAAAAACTGGAAATGCTTTAGTGAAAAGACTGATGGGAAACGTTAAAAAATATCAGGCAAGAAACATCAAGTTATCTCTGTTATTTTAGGCCAAATGTGTTTCCTGCTTTTTTTTTCCCCTTCAGGCTCCTTCCAGGCCTGCAGTGGAGCCTGGGCTGGGTCCCATCCACTGGTGCTGGGGGAAAAAATCCTCCAAATCCTCCTCCTGCAGCAGCACCTCCACCTGTGCAGTCCCAGCCCAGTTTGGGAAGAGTTCATCCCAACAAAATCACAAAATCCAAACCCAGCTGCACATTCCATGGCTGCTCAGCTCATGGGATGGGGGGATTGTGTGAAGGATTTTCCTCTGTAGGAATTTCAGTTTTAAAGCATTAAACGCAACACCAGCCTGCAAAACTGCCACGGGAGCTACTGCAAGATGCTAAAATTTATGGGAAAAGCATAAAAATATTTCCATAACCCCTCAGTTGCAGTCGAGGAAAAGGGTCATTAGTGCTCCTGCCCTAATAAAACAGAAATTAGTGTGTTTAATAACAGTGCAGAAGGAGGGCTGGGGAATACAGCAGCGGATAATTTGTCAGTGATTAGAAGGTCAATGGGTCAACTCAGGAACAACCCAGTGGCCTCACCTGGGGGGAGCCCTGTCTGTGAGAGGAGAAAGCCCCTCCTCTGTGGCAGCTATGTCACCATGGAGCCTTATCAAAACAGAGCTGGGACTTATCAGTCACGAGGGAGGCAGAGCCAGGTGACTGCAGAGTCCTGCAATTCCCACACTGGGCTTGAAATCCTTTTAAAAAACAAGAGCTCTTTTCCCCCCAAGTGTAAATATCTACCCCCCACTTTTTCTTTTTTTTTTTTTTTTAAGGTTGATTGCACTTTCATCACAAAATTTTATGGGATTGCATCACTTCTGCAGGGATGTGTTTTAATCAGAGTTGTCTCAAATGGGAAATTCTGCAGGAATAACAATGGTTTTGCTCATTCCAGTTTGCAATCCCAGCCCCACTCACTGCTGACCCAATCCTGGATAACTCCAGGTCTGTTAAACACAATGCTGGTCTCATCCCTGAATAAATCCCTGCCAAAAAGATGCTCCTAGATAAGCCAGAAAGGTGAATTGGCACCTGCCCCCCCCTCAAACTGAAAATTCTGTATTTTTCTGCACATCTCTGCTGCTGTCCCTGACAAGGGGCAGCCACACTCCTGACACTCTGCTGGGTTTGGTGCCAGCTGTAAGCAGGGAGGAAAATCCAGAGCTGTGAACAGCAGGCTCATGGAATTTCTGGGCATTGTCCCACATTTGTGTGTCCCTTGCAGGGTCCAGGTTTTGTGTGCAGCCAGCCAATTCCAGCTGTCCCTGTAATGTCATTTACAGAGGCCACAGCTCAGAGCAAACCCCTCTTGCACCAGAGGCCAGAGAGACAAAAACTGCACAGAATCCCAGGAAACTTTAGACAGAAACTTTAGAGACAGAAAAAGACAGATGAGAAACAAAACCCTAGGGAGGTGGTTTGGCCAATGTGGATTTTTTGTCCAATTACAAAATACCACCCAAACCCATGGAGAAGAAGGTGAAGAAGAAGGAGAAGGTGAAGAAAAGGGAGAAAAAGGAGGAGGAGGAGAAGGAGAAGGAGGAGAAGGAGGAGAAGGAGAAGGAGAAGGAGAAGGAGAAGGAGAAGGAGAAGGAGAAGGAGAAGGAGAAGGAGAAGGAGAAGGAGAAGGAGAAGGAGAAGGAGAAGGAGAAGGAGAAGGAGAAGGAGAAGGAGAAGGAGAAGGAGAAGGAGAAGGAGGAGAAGGAGGAGGAGGAGGAGAAGGAGAAGGAGAAGGAGAAGGAGAAGGAGAAGGAGAAGGAGAAGGAGAAGGAGAAGGAGAAGGAGAAGGAGAAGGAGAAGGAGAAGGAGAAGGAGAAGGAGAAGGAGAAGGAGAAGGAGAAGGAGAAGGAGAAGGAGCCATGGATGTGTCTGGGCTTTCACTAAATCCTGTTTTAAAGGTTTTGGTGCAAAACCCTCTCTGTTTTTCACTGCTGGGGCTCCCAGGAGCTGAGCCCAGTGCCAGGGATGCTGTGGTGGCACCAATCCTTGTCCTGACCCTTCTCAGGAATTCCACAGGGCAGGAAATGATCCTGCAAAGGGCTGAGCACATTTCCTGGGAGCATCCCAGCCTGTCAGTGACTCCCACGGAGCTTCCCCTGCCCTGAGCTCAGAGCTCCACAAGGATCACAGGTGTCACCTTGGCAAAGGTTTTCCTAAACAATGTGTTTGAGGTATCATGTGACCTGATATTCCTTTCAAAATTTAATTCACAAGTAGGCAGCAAAGACCAGTTCTGGTCTTTGGAAAGGCTGAAATCTCACTTATGCAAATGATATTTATTATTTAAACAGAAAATAATAATTTGAAAAAAGAGTGTAAGTCTATTCCATTTGTTTTTAGCACAGATTAAAGAAGGTTGAACATATCAACAGCACATTTCAGTGCACATGAGCACACACAGCAGCAGGTAAAGGAGCTCTGTTTCATGAGATCAGGTTCCATCCAGAGTGAGAGACAGAAAAGCTGAATTTGAATTGACAATAACATTGTGACTTGAGCTCCAAGGAATTCCCCCCCCCACCCCACCCCCTTTTTTTTTTTCCCTCTTTGCTTAAAATAATTAAATTGGATGAGGCAAGATACCTGAGCAGTGAACTTTTCCATTCCTCCATTTCCAAGGAAATAAAATCTAGCAACAACTTTATGCAAAAGCTTGTTCTCCATGCCAGTGGGTCAGTGGCCAACTTAACCATAACAAATAATAGTCTAGTCTTTCAAAGTTTCAACCTCTTCTTTTCTTTTTTTCTTGAAGACAGTTTGGATTTCCTCAGCATCCTCCCCCTGCCAAGTCGTGTTTTCCCTCTGGCTGGTGACCACATCTCCCTGTGAACATCTGCAAGCTGCAGCTCCAGACAGCCCTGCTGCAGCAGCCCTGACAGCAACTGGGGGCAGCTCTGCTCTGCAGTGATGTCATTCCCTAAATTCACTCCATCCAGGGAATGTCCACATCCACTGCCCCTTCCCTGCTTTTGCTGCTTCTGCAGCTCTGGTTGTGGAGGGGTTAAAATATTTCAGTTCTGAGTTAAGGAGCTGTAAAAGTTCTAGTCCACAGACACTTTTTTCCTCCTTTCTGATAGTGATTGGCTTCCCCTGCACCTCTTTTGTTTTGAGAATTTCGGAGTATGCAGACTTGTGTAATGCAGAGATTGCTTCCAATTTAATTTAGTTGTTTTGTCTTTTATCATAATGGAAACGAGCACAGGATCCTTCCCAGGCTTTCTGCCATGAAAGAGGAGGCAGATTTCACTGCTGTGGTTCCCCAGAAGCAGGGGGAGGCAGATTTCACTGCTGTGGTTCCCCAGAACGACAGGGGAGGGGAGCAGGGGGAGAAGGATTCGATAAGATGCTCATGGAGGCTCAGACAGCAAGCCCCAAAACTCTGCTCTTGCACTCTCTAAATTAATATTTGCCCAAGTACTGCGTGGGATCTGCTGGGTTGCATCCCCATAGCATCTGAAAAAGTCCTGGAGCCCTTTCTGTGGTTTGGGTTGATTGGCTGTGGTTTCTTAGGAAGGAATTCCTTACTTGAGGAAAAGCCCTGGCTCAGCTGTGGCCGCCCCTGGAAATGTCCCAGGCCAGGCTGGACAGGGCTTGGAGCAGCCTGGGGTGGTGGAAGGTGTCCCTGCCATGGTAGGGGGAGAGATGGGATGAGTTTAAGGTCCCTTCCAACCCACTGGGATGAGTTTAAGTTCATTTCCAACCCATTGGGATGAGTTTAAGGTCCCTTCCAACCCATTGGGATGAGTTTAAGGTCCCTTCCAACCCATTGGGATGAGTTTAAGGTCCCTTCCAACCCATTGGGATGAGTTTAAGGTCCCTTCCAACCCATTGGGATGAGTTTAAGGTCCCTTCCAATCTATTGGGATGAGTTTAAGTTCCCTTCCAACCCATTGGGATGAGTTTAAGGTCCCTTCTGACCCATTGGAATGAGTCTAAGGTCCCTTCTGACCCATTGGGATGAGTTTAAGTTCCCTTCCAACCCATTGGGATGAGTTTAAGTTCATTTCCAACCCATTGGGATGAGTTTAAGTTCATTTCCAACCCATTGGGATGAGTTTAAGGTCCCTTCCGACCCACTGGGATGAGTTTAAGGTCCCTTCCAATCTATTGGGATGAGTTTAGGTCCCCTCCAATCCATTGGGATGAGTTTAAGGTCCCCTCCAACCCATTGGGATGAGTTTAAGGTCCCTTCCCACCCATTCTGTGATTCTCTTGCTCCTGCAGAAGAATGTGATAAGGAGGGACCTGATGAGTGGATCCTCTGCTTTTGGATCCAGAATTCAATGTGGGTTCAAAGACACCACACACTTTGCCCCTGCTGCCAGCAGGATGGGTTTGCTCTGGACATGTTTGGTTTTTTAGCCTGTGTTGAGTGGTTGGCTCAATCCCACTCAGTGCTTTGGGTTCTCAGAGTTCATTTCAGCTCTGGAGGTCCCTTCCTGCAGGCCCGTGGCAAAAGTGCTGCCAAAATCCAGAGCTGCACCTTCCAAAATTCCCTGCAGGAACCTGGGCTTGGTCACTGCAAACACCCCCACGGAGCAGTGCCTGGGCTGGACCTCTGAAACAGGGAAATAACAAACAGTGCCTGATGGCTTCTCACTGAATCAATATTTGATCTCAAAATCATCAGCCAGGAGAAACATGCTCAGCATTCAGGGTTTACAAACGTTTTCACCACTTAACAGATCTTCCTGTGAAGCACAAAAACCAAACTCCAGGTGCCAAGACAACCCTTGGGGGTTTCACTTCAGGTACACCCCAAACCCAACCCATTTCTGGCCAGCCTGGATTGCAGGACAGCTGGAGGTCACAAATCTCTGTGGAATGGCACATCAGACAGCAGGACACCTGATTGTGGTGGCAGAAATAATTCTGCCTGTAGGAAAAAATGTATTTCATCACCTTCCCAGCAGCCATCCATCCACGGGAAAAGGTGCAAGAAACATCACCCTGAAAGGATGGAGCAAATCTTGAGGAGCAGAAGATGTTTGATTATTTGTGACTCTGCTTCTGCTCTTACACACACCAGGAAAACTCAGGATTTCTGCCACCAACTGCAAGGGATTATGAACCCAACAGGAAGGTTTTATCCTGCTGGACAAAATGTGGGTCAGGATCAAATCACCTAATCCTGGTTTTTATGTGTGAATAAACATCTCAGGCATTGTTGGTGGAGTGATTTCCACTGCTGCGCTTTGTCTTGCTTTAATTCTTTACAGTTTACAGTAAAGGAGCTTGAATTCCTCTTGGAAAAGAGGAATAGGTATGGGGAATAATATAAAACAATGTAAAATATTATAAAATAAAATAATGTAAAATATTATAAAATAAAATAATGTAAAATATTATAAAATAAAATAAATAATAAATAATAAAAATTAAAATTAAGTAACAGAAATAAAGTAATAAAAATAACATATTAAAAATAAAGTAATAAAATGAAATAATAAAGAATAAAATAAAAATAAAGTAATAAAAATAAACATAAATAAAATAAAATAATATAAAATAAAATAATATAAAATAATATAATATAAAATAATATAATATAGAATAATATAATATAGAATAATATAATATAGAATAATATAATATAGAATAATATAATATAAAATAAAATAAAATAATATAAAATAAAAAATAAAATAAAATAAAATAAAATAAAATAAAATAAAATAAAATAAAATAAAATAAAATATTGCACTGAATTCTGCCACTCTACAAACAAGGCAGGAGAGCCTCACTTGGTGATGTGTGGGATAAATCCAAATACCTGCTCCTTGTTCCCAGCCTGTGAGCCAGAGCTCTCATAGATTTGCTGGAAATCACTGAGATTTCCTGCAGGGCTCCAAGTTCCTGGTGGCTCTGCTAAACTCTTCTCTGAACATGATTCACCCAGTCAAGAGAGCATGAGAATCATTCCTGAGCAAAATGCCCAAGGACTTGAAGTGCCTCACTGGGTGACGTGTGGGATAAATCCAAATTTAAATTAAATCCTCCTTCCCTCGGCCAGAGCTCTCAGGGATTTTCTGGAAATCACTGAGGGTGACACGAAAGAACACAAGTGCACACCTGTTCTCAAAGTGAAGAGAAAAGAGAAGTTTATTTTCCAACTCTAACTTTTATAGTTTTCTAAAGGTGACAATGCCACTCTCCAATGACACCACTGATCTCAAAGTGAAAAGAGAAGTTTATTTTCTAGCTCCTACATTTATAGTTTTCTAAAGGTGACAGTGGATTGGAGAGTGACAGTGCCACCTCTCCAATGACACTGGACAACCAACAGCCCATCACATTTCTCCTCCTCCATAAAAGAATGCAAAACAATAAGTTATTTACAGAAAGTTCACTACAAAAATGTCAACATCAGAAGGCTCAGAAAAACCTTTAAAAAAACAAGGTGACCAAGTTTCTGGCTTAGCTCTGCTCAACTCTTCTCTAAACATGATTCAGCAAGACCCAGCCTGCAGCACTGAGTGTTCCTCTGCTCCAGGGCTGAAGGGGTGGAGAGCAGAGAGGAGGAAACCCACACACAGCTCAGCACAAACAGAGCCAAACCCTGCTGAGGTATTTGTCCACCTGCCGGGGCTGCACAGGGCTGGAGCAGAGCAAACACCACCCCCAGCTATCAGCAGATAGCACAGCTCATGGTTCACCTCCAGGGGCACAGAACACACCTCTGGAGGAGCAGCAGCAGCTCAGACAAGCTGAGGACAAAGCTGAAAACACACACACACACACCCTCAGAAGGGGGGATGGCCCTGGCTCCCAAAACTCAGAGCTGAAAGCACACCAGGTCTCTGCTGCTGCGCTCACACAGCAGCATGAGGACGGGAAAAACTGGGAACAGCCTTTTTGGGTGCCTCATTCTCACCACATGAAGCCCCAAATGATGATTTCTGGCCTCTGGATCCCCACCCAGAACACAAATCTCTGATTTTTGAAATATTTTTATGTTTCTATCTCTGCTGAGAGTTTGCAGTGTCTAGCACAGTGTTTGCAGGTGGGCCTCAGAAATTCTCCAGGATGAACAATCTCAATTCTCACAATCTGATTGACTGGGGGAATTTTTTTTTCACAATTATTTTTTTAATTCTCCATCCCTCTGACCCCCTTGGCCTCCTCTGGATCCATCACAGCATCTTCCTGTGCTGGAGGCAGCTCTGCAGGTGGGGTCTCACCTGAGTGGGGCACAATCCCCCCTTTCCAAGCTGTGGCATCAGCCCAGCACTCTGGGGAGAACCCCTGGGGAGGCTCTGGGAAGAACCTCAAGTTCTTCCCCCCAGGCTGCTCCTGGCTCTGCATTGATCCCAGGGGCTGAGTGAATCTCAGGTAAAACAGGATTCCCTTCCCCAGCATCCACAAGAGCCTGGTAATATCAGGATTAATATCAGGATTAATATCAGGATTAATATCAGGATTAATATCAGGATTACAGGTGTTAATAGCTCCTCCAGTGGATATTAGCATCAAGGGTTTAACCCTTTGCTGTGGAACACCAACCCTTTTCTTTTTAATTTCCCTGCATTAAAATAAAATCCCTGCATTAAAGTTTAGTCTGGGCTTAGCAGGAGGGCAAGAGCTCCTTGCCTCTGCCCCCAGCACACACATTTCTCCTCTCCCCACCAGAAAAGAAAGCAGAGGGAGGTGATGGCTCTTTCCACCCCCCTGATTTATAAGTGTCCCTGGCTATAGGTCAAAGGAATGAGCAGCACCTGGGGAGCAGGGCTGAGGCAGGAGAGCAACCCCAGAGTGCAGGGGAGATAACTACCCTGGCTGGGCAGACAAATTAGATAATTAAATGGAAACAGGCGAGATAAATTGCACTTTCTTAATTGGGTTATCAAGAAACAATAGTGGCTATGAATGACCTCACTGTCTGTGTAGTCTAACACTTCTCTCTGTAGGAACTAGGAGGGAGTTATTTGTCTAGGCCAGGGTTATTGTTGGCCTAGAAAATGAATGTTTAAGAACAACTGGGTTTTTTCCTCTCACCAGAAGCCATTACAGATAAAAATCTTAGGTCTGCTGATTTGGAAGGGGGAGTGTGTGCAGGATGGAAGGAGAAGGGAGGAGATACCTCAGCAAGGTCGGTGGTGATGGGTCTGGGCTTGCACACAGCCACCTGAATGGCTCAGGGAAAATGCTGTGTGCCCTCTGTGTGTGTGTGCAGAGAGGCACAAAAAGCCCTGCAGAGAACACAATGGGCAGAGTGCAGGAGGCTGGGAATGAGTCAGCCCCCAGGCAGGCCAAGAAAGGACCCAAAACTGGGATTTTTATGGCTCAAACCTTCCCTCCACCACAGTCACAAGTGTGGATTGTGGGGAATGGGTTTGTGGAGTTAGAGAAATAGAAATTCCTCTAGCCAACTATCTAGCCACAATCAGGAGCCAACTATTCCTGTATTTCTGTATGGGAATATAGGAAATATAGGAATAGTTGGCTTCTGCTTGTGATGGTGGGAATCCTTCACACGAGACTGAAAATGGAATAAAAGTTTTTTCAAAGCCCCATCTCTGGGTCAGAAAGGAGCTCAATCCAACATGGATCTTCCTGGGAGTCAGCACTGGGAGAGGGGAGGATAGGGAAAAGGGGCAAAGTCCCCAGCTTCTCTTTGCTCAGTGGTGGAGCTGGAAGGAATGAACAGACTCAGGAGAAGGGGATCCAAACCAGCCTGTGCTGGAAAATCAGATTATTCTGACCCAGCCTCCTGATGCAAGGCCAGGATCAGAGCCTTTATCACTCTCACCTTGGCCCTCCTCACCCCCTGCTTGCCCTTAAGGACATGGAAGAACTTGGCTCCTGGCTGAGCCTGGCTTAAAGATGGTCCAAAGCTCCAATGCCAAATAAAACTCTCCCCCTTGCACAGCAGGGGTTGGTATTCAGTAAATACATTTTCACAGGAATGAATAATTCACAGGAAAGGCTTCACACTCACCTGTATTGCCAGGCAAGGCAAGGTGGCCACTGATTTTGTATTTTTAGAGATCTAGGAAAACATTGCTCCAAAAATGAGCCTGTGTAGGCTGAGCCAAGCAAATATTGAGCCATGTCACCTCTTCAGCAAAAATTGAATTACACCCACTTCTTACTATGCTGCTAGACAACAGAGCCTAAAGCCATCCAAAGCCAGTCTTTTAAAACATTTTGGATAATGTCAGCCTCTCGATACTATCTGTGGAGCTATCACTCCATCAAGCTCAGATCCTGTTTGGGAGGAAAAAAAAAATTAAAAACCAAAAAAAAAAATAAAAATCATATCCAGAAGTCCTTTGGAACAAACCATACCAAACAACTCCCATGCTCACAGGACAGGGAAGCTGAACATGGACTTTCAAAGAGCATTTGGAAGAAAGAACCAGCATATGGCTTATGTTTAAAACCCTCTCTTGATTCCACCAGCCCGAGGCTACGGGGGCTGCCTTGAAGCCCCTCGGTCTGGGCTGTGTGTGTGCTGTGTTTTGTTAAAACAGCCCCTTTTACCCTTCCCTGCCTTAATGAGCATTGTGATCTTGCTGGTGCTCCATTATTAGCATGCTGAGACGGATTGGAATTCCACACACAGGCTGCCATGCACCTCTGGTCCCCATTTAGGACGCCCAAAGCTGCTGCACCCGCCCAGCTTCGGAGCAGAAAATGCTCTGCAGGATGTTTGCAGCTTGTTAGCTTGAACCTGAAACACTTCCTCAAAGGCACTGCTACCTGCAGCTACTTTTGCTCCAGGTTCCCATTAAGGTAGCTCATTCTCCCTCCTTCTTTTTATTCAAAATGACAGGAAACCAAAAACATCAAGTGTGGACCTTCCCTTTAGGCCTCCAAGAGATGTAATGAAAAACATAATTACAGGCTGAAGTATTTGATCTAAAAATCGCCATCCAGGAGAAACATGCAAAGCTTTGATTTACAAACATCTTCCCCACTTAACAGATCTTCCCATGAAGCACAAAATCAAACTCCAGGGGCCAAGACCAAACATCAAGTGTGGAGCTCCAAGAGATGTGATGAAAAACATAATTAAGGGCTGCATCCAAGAACATGTTTAAATATTCCAGCTCTGGAAAGGCCACTGATATCTTTCAGCTGGTTTCCCAGAATGGGAGACACCTTTGGGCACTTTGAGACCCAAACAAGATCAAGAAAAAGAAAAGAAGGTTCTTCCATCCCTTCTGCACCTGGAGTTCCAAGGTGTCAAGAGCTTGGGCAGTGTCCACACCCTCACTGCAGCAGGGAAGGAGTGACATCCTCATTTTTAGCAACAAACAGCCTGAGGCACAGAGAGAAACAGATCCTGTGGCTCCTGGACAATGCATAATTGGGGGGAAAAAATGAATGTGAACAAAAAAGGCACGGAGTGGTTGGCCAGTGCTCCCTTCCTGCGTCCCAGGCCATTAAATATTAACAGGCTGGCTGCAAATGGAGTTCTTTCTGAAAGCAAAGATGACAGGACTTTCCACCTTGAGAAATATCAGGAATTTTCTCCATCAGACTCCAGTTTCCCCCAAGCCCCTGAGGATATTGGCTACCTGGTTGGATCTGCTGCAGGGAGTAGGGAGTGAGAACATCCCAGCTCTCCTCCTCTCACTCTCCCAGGCAGGGGAAGCCTCTTCCCCTTTTTACTTTTCAGGGAATTCTGAAATGAGAAATTGTCCCCAGCATTTTTATGCACGTGGGTTTTTCTCTATTAATGGATGGGATTCCCTCTCCCCCCAAAATTCTCAAAATATCTGAAAACACAGCTCTGTTAAACCAAGCATCTCTACAGGCTGAGGTTTAATCAAGCAACTCTACAAGAGTGAACATTAACGTGGCAAAATCTTCTACTTTTATCTTGTTAACATCAGGCATTCAAATAAATCTTTCATTATTTACAACTTTGGATTTCCTGTGACTGACCATTTCCAAGCAGAGTAATGATTACATTTAATTTTAGCTAAAGTCAGGTCATTTTACCCCTAAATTTTTAAAAATAAATTAATTCAATCATCCCCCTAGCTGCTGCCAGACAACTAAAATTCGCTTTTGAATCCATTCAGCCTCTTCTTAAAGGAACAAAGCCATGAATGTTCCCCCAAACGCAGTATCCATGATGGATAATTTCCCTTTATGTATGAGATCAATGGATATGGGTTCAACATCAAAATTGCAGTTCCCATTCGGGAGATTTACATGAACCCTCTGCAGTCCCACTTTATAGTCAAGCAGGGGAGAGTTAATTATTTCTCCAGAATTTATCTTCCAAATGGATATTCAGTGGCTCTGTTATTCACCCTACTTTGCAATGAACTCTGCACTTCCCTACTTTCCTCCCAGGAAGAGGCAATCGAAGACAAAAGCCTGCAAATGATAGACAAGGGCAGAGGCCATGTCCAACTTTGATATCTTGTTGATAACGTATTGTACAATTAGATCAATTTGACAATTTCCATTATGGCTGATAAAATATTTATCGAGCCTTGGAGATGATGTCTGATCCCCGTGCCATTTGTTTCACTAATGGGGGAGATATTTACCAAATCAGGGGAAAGCATTCAAATTTCACATCCTCATAGCCTCCCCAACATTAGATTTGCAAATTACTGGCTGAAGCCATAAATTACAGCAGAGCACAGCCAGGCTGATGCCAGGCTGACAGGGTAGGTGGATGGCTGGTGATGACATTGTTTCACAGGAGCATTAATCATAGCAGCAAAGAAAATACTCTCAAATTGGTCCATAAGTCTAAATATTAAGGAATGAGAAGCTGGTTGCTGGGAGATAGCTTTAGCTGCAGCTGGAAAATTAGGAAATGAAAAACCCTTTCTATTATTTAACAAATCATCTTAATAATGTTTTATGCCGTAGTGCCAGCAAGCAAAGGAAATTCCTATTCTTGCCCATTTGCTCTTTATCCTCATTGCTCTTTAATAGGAATATTAATAATCTCAGGATTGGTGCAGATGTAGCCCGAGCTGTATTTTTCTTCTGCTGTAGCTTAACTAAAAGCAGGATAAATACTGGAGGAAAATAGAGTTTTGATTTCCATGTTTAAACCCTTTGCTTTGTCAGCAGCACCAGCGGGGGCCTGAGCTCCTCTCCTGTTCTGCTCAAGGTCAAGCACATGTTTACTTCTGTGCAGGCCAAACTTCTTAAAACCCCACAAATCAGATAACCAGCAGAATCCAGCTTACCACAGATGAGAGAGAGGCCTGTAATCTCAGGGAGGGGGGGAAAAAAAATACAGGTATCATTGTTGCTTAAATACGAGCCCTGCTGATTAATTTAAGAGCAAAGCAGCACCTTTGCAGGGTGATTAGACAAGGAACAGCTCCAAATGCTCCGTGCTCAGGGCACTGTCAGCCCTGAGCCTCCCTGGCCCAGGGTTGTTCAGACAGCACTAAAATAAGGTGAAGGTGACACATTTGTCTGGCAGACGTAATTAAAGGTATAATGTTGGTGCTGGGGGTCAGAGCTGGGGAGTCCTGAGGCAAAAGAGCTCGGAAGGAAAGAGCTCAGAAATGAGGGGATGAAGGATGAGGCTGCTCAAGCACCTGACACCTCTGAGTGAGACAGGGGAGGGGATTCTCTCTGCTCTGCTCTCCTGGGAGCCCAGCTGGAATGCTGCAAACGCTTCTGGGGCCCCCAGGATAAGGACATGGGACCATACAGTCCCCAAGGGAGCTGGAGCCAGGCTGGAAGGGTTGGGAATGCTCATCCTGGAGCAGAGGAGGTTGTGTGTTCCTCTTGGGCCATTAAGATGTTTCTCTCAGGACTGAAAGATTCATTTCTCAGCACAGGACACCTCTCACACAACCTCTCCACTAAGAGAGGTCACATCAGGAGAGAATTCACCTCTGAGCTCTGTGCCAAGCCCTTGTAGGTTCATTGTACAACACAAGACCTGGTGGAAGCTTCTCCCAGGACGTTCTAAGGCTCAGAAAAGAAACATCATTGCTCCTGATGTCTTAAAATCTGGCACAGCTTCCCAAAGGCACCTTCCTGCTCATGATTACCCATTTTGCTAGCCCACCACAGACCCCAAGCAGCAACAAATCCCTGTTCTTAGACCATAACATGCCTCTTAGGCCTGTAAGATTCATTTCTCAGCACAGGACACCTCTCACATAACGTCTCCTTCATGAGAGGTCTGGAGAAAATTCACCTCTGAGCTCTCTGCCTTGTCAGCCTTGTACATTTGTTGTATAACACAAGAGCTGGTGGAAGCTTCTCCCAGGACATTCTAGGGCTCAGAATAAAACATCATTGCTCCTGATGTCTTAAAATCTGGCACAGCTTCCCAAAAGCACCTTCCTGCTCATGATTACCCATTTTTCCAGCCCACCACAGACCCCAAGCAGCAACAAATCCCTGTTCTTAGACCATAAGATGTTTCTCTTTGGCCTGTCGGATGTGTTTCTCTTGGGCCATTAAGATGTTTCTCTCAGGCCTGAAAGATTCATTTCTCAGCACAGGACACCTCTCACACAACCTCTCCACTAAGAAAGGTCACATCAGGAGAGAATTCACCTCTGAGCTCTGTGCCAAGCCCTTGTAGGTTCATTGTACAACACAAGACCTGGTGGAAGCTTCTCCCAGGATGTTCTAGGGCTCAGAATAAAACATCATTGCTCCTGATGTCTTAAAATCTGGCACAGCTTCCCCAAGGCACCTTCCTGCTCATGATTACCCATTTTGCCAGCCCAAAGCAGCAACAAATCCCTGTTCCCTGCACCCTGAGCCCCTCACCCTGGCCATTCCCAGGGAGAATTCCCTACAGCTTTAAGAGGGAAACCCGCGGGCAGCGCCGCCTGTTTGGTTTGAGATAGCGAAGTTATTGTCCTCTGGGCTGTCTGGCAGCCCCTTGTGTCCCTTGGGTTTATCTCACACACATGATGCAGCTTTGTGGAAGGGATCTGGAGGGACTTTGCATTCCTCTGGTGGGATGATATGAGTTTGTGTCTAAATCTGTTCCATATGACCCACCTCACATGGTCGGTGTCTCGCCGATTCACTTGGAAAGGTCAAGGAGCGTTTTCAGCTGAGGCTTCGCAGGCAAGGGGTTTGTTAAGGGAAAAGAAAAACCCTACTGGTGGAATTAGGACTTCAGAAAGGTGCTGGGGACACTTCTTGTTCTTTTGCATGGATAAATTTTAGGGGCGGGACAGGCACGGGAGAGGCTTCATCTGTGGGATTGTGGGGGCAGCGCTGAGGGTCCCACAACCTTCCCACAGTAGAGATGGACAGTCTGGGATAAATAAATCCTTAAAACAGTCTGGGATGGATAAATCCTTAAAACAGTCTGGGATGGATAAATAAATCCTTCTACTCCCACAAAAGCTGCTACATCAAGAAGGTTTCTCGCCAGGTTTCAGCTAACAACACTTTCTGAATTGAGACACTGCTGCTTTGCTCCCAGCCTAACAGAGCTCATAATGAAGAAAAATGAAGAAAAACCTAAAAAGTAGAGATTAAACCAACTCAAAAGCAATCCCAAAAGCTTCTCAGGTCACTTGACTCAGTCATGAGCTCCTGGGGAGCAGTGACAGTGACTGGGGCCAGGTTTGCTGAGCCCTCCCCATGCCATAACCTTGAAGATCAAACCAACACCTCCCAACAACAAACATCTCCCAGGGGATTTAGGAGGTGGATAGTCTGGGATAAATAAATCCTTAAAACATTCTGAGATAAATAAATCCTTCCATGCCCACAAAATCTGCCACATCCAGAGGGTTTCTCACCAGGTTTCTAACAGCTAACAACACTTTCTGAATTGAGACATGCTGCTTTGCTCCTGGCCTAACAGAGCTCACAATGAATAAAATGAAGCAAAACCTAAAAAGTAGAGATTAAACCAACTCAAAAGCACTCCTAAAAGCTTCTCAGGTCACTTGACTCAGTCATGAGCTACTGGGAAGCCGTGACAGTGACTGGGACCAGGTTTGCTGAGCCCTCCCCATGCCATAACCTTGAAGTTCAAATCAACACCTCCCAGCAGCAAACCTCTCCCAGGGGATTTATCTCTGGCAGAGCAGTTCTCCTTTCCCTGGACAGCACAGCCTCAATCCACACCACTCCACTCCAGTCCCATATGTATTTTTGGGATATGATGGCAGACATCATCCCCCCAGAGCAGTAAAGCAGGAAACAGCCAATAGTTGTGCAAGGAGACAATTTGAGGGAGGGGTGTAAAGAACACCTCAGGTTTTTTATTTTATTGTATGCAATGATTTCTAGAATTTAAATCTCTCCAAAGGGTTGAAATTTCAAATAATGAAAACCAAAACAGAGAAAGGAATGAGCACAGAACTGAGTTTTAGCCAGGGTTTAGCTGCATTTTCTGATTACCAGGGTCTGAAGACCATCAACAGGGACTAAAATATTTCTATCTATGTTATATTTAGCATAGTATTGATTTGTAAAGTTGTTTTTTATTTCTGTATATTGGGTAATGATTTGGTGGTTTTGTATTTTCTGTAGATTTTGGGCAATGCTTTGTTATATGTTTCAATTTTTTACCTTTGAAATACATTTGTTACTATTTTTGTGGAGTTGTTTTGTTTGATATGGAGAGTTGTGAGGGTTTTTTTTGAGTTTTTGATTTGCTGTTTCTAGAAGTTTTTTGAATTGTTCATTTAAGATGTTTGTTCAGATTGAGAGCAGAGAGAGGTAAAATGCTTAGAGATATTTCTCTGAGATTCTGATTTCAGGGAAAAGAAAATCAAGTTTATTTTTAACCAGCAGGTAAAAGGAAGGCTCAGATGGTTTCTATTTTTTCTATTTTTTTAATTGTTTCTATTTTTTTCTTCTTATTGTTTCTGCTGAAATCTGAACAATAGCTGTGCTGCAGGTCTGTGCTTCACCCCTTTGGGGGAATTGTAGATAACATGGAAATATCTGGTTCTCATCAGGCAATACAAGCCCTGGAATTACCAGTGATCCTCAGACAGTGATGCTCTTTAACACGAGCCCTCAAAACACAAATCAACCAAAACAAGTCTAGGAAAATCACCAGACTTTAAATAAAAATCCATATTGGCATTGGCTGGGATGATTTGGGGCTCTCCTGTCTGAGCACAGACAGGCAATAGAAGAATTCATTCAGAAGTACTGCTGGAAAATCTGATTATTTCTACCAATTTGGATGCTCAAATCCATCCAACCTCTCTCAATCAGGATTGACACATCCTGCTTCATTCTTGCTCCACAGGACTCACACAGACCCCAGCCCCACTCTCACAGCTCCTGAAAGGTGCCTGTGCTCAGCTGGGGCTGGAACTGACAGAACCAGAGCACACAGCCTTAAGCTGCACCAAGGGAAATTCAGGTTGGATATTGGGGAAAAGTTTTTCACAGAAAGGTGATAAAGTTCTGGAATGTTCTGCCCAGGGATGTGTGGAGTCCCCATCCCTGGGTGTGTTTAACAAAGCCTGGATGTGGCTCTGGGTGCCAGGGTTGAGCTGAGGTGTTGGGGCTGGGTTGGACTTGATGGTCTGAAAGGTCTCTTCCAACCCAGTGATTCTGGGAATTTGGGGGAATTTTGGGAATTCCCAGGAACCAGGGAGGTGGTGGAGTCACCATTCCTGGATGTGGCTCTGGGTGCCAGGGTTGAGTTGAGGTGTTGGGGCTGGGATGGACTCGATGATCTTGAAGGTCTCTTCCCACCTGGTCATTCTGTGAATTCTGTAAATCATCAGCGCTCTCAGCCTGTCTGAAACCCTCAGAACCACCAAAGGTGAGATTTAGGAGCCTGAATTCATTTCAGAGCCCTCATGCAGAGCATGCAGAAGCCCAGGTGCCCTCTGTCCCCAGCACAACCCGGGGCTCCTCCACACCAGCCCCGAGAACGTCACCCCGCGTTTTCCCCTGGCTCGGAGAAACCTTTCCCAAACTCCTCTCTCCAGTAGGCCTGGTGGGTGGCCACTGATTTCCCTGCTGCACTGGCAACTCCAGCTCCTAATCCCCCTGCTAATTCCCGTGCTGATTGGCTTTGCTGGCCGTGGATAAGTCGTGTCCCCGGTCCCGCACACGGTGACCGGACACCACCTCTCCCCGCTCGCGAGCCAGCCCCAGCCCTGAACAAAAGGCAGCCTTGTTTGGTCACCCTTCCTTCAGAGAGGCTTAAAGACATTTTTGTCATTTTTGAACAGCTAATATCTTGCAGGGGGGGGTGGCAAAAAAAAAAAAAAAGTTGACTAATCTCTTTGAATTTAATCTTTAGTTGTTGAAAAAATCGGAGCGCGGATGCTTAGTGCTGGACTATGTTCCATTAGACTAATTAGGTCAAGATTACCTACAAGGGTATGACTCCACCAACTCAATTTAAACTCCCTCCCTCCTGTCCTTAAGCTGGCACTGTTGGGAATTTTGCTCCCTTTTTCTCCTTCCTCCCCCAGAGAGCACAAAGTGTGTGGGCAACTCTTAATAGAGAGAACCAATAAAGAAATAAAAACACCTGAGTGAGTGAATACCAGAGGGGATCACAGAATCCTGGAATGGTTTGGCTTGGAAGGAACCTGAAAACTCATCCAACTCCATCCACTATCCCAGGTGGCTCCAGGCACCATCCAACCTGGCCTTGGGCATTTCCAGGGATCCAGGGGCAGCCACAGCTTCTCTGTGTGCCTCCCCAACCTCCCAGGGGAGAATTCCTCCCCAATATCCCATCTGAGTGCCTGGTGGGGCTCAGCTATCACTGGGCTGCGTGTTTGCTTCTCCTGCTCACAACCAACTCCTGATGACCAGAAAAAACCTTCAAGAAAACTTTCCATAGAAATTCTGATTATCTCCACAACCAACTCCTCATGACCAGAAACAACATTCAGGAAAACCTTCCTCAGAAATTCTGGTTATCTTCACAACCAACACCAGAAGCAACCCTCAGCAAAACCTTCCTCGGAAATTCTGATTATCTTCACAACCAACACCAGAAACAACCCTCAAGAAAACTTTCCACAGAAATTCTCATTATCTTCACAACCAACTCCTGATGACCAGAAACAACCCTCAGCAAAACCTTTCCCTGGTTATCTTCATGGTAAAATCTTTGAGAAAGTCAAAGGTTGCCCAGGATTTAAGCAAGAGCAAACCCCTGAGCAGTTCATTTTTCATCCCACAAATGTTTAAACATGAGCATAACTTTACACACTCATTCACCCAGTGATGCGTATCAAATGTGGGCTTGTCATTTCCTTTCCTTAAAAATATGTTTTATTCGACTTAATGTGGAATTTATTTAAGACACAAGATCAGTTATTAATATGTTCTTTCAATTTTGGGGAGATATGAATATCTCCTTTGGCTGCACAGCATAATAGTCCATTTATCAGCGAGGGAAGCCTCTGGAGGGATGGGATTTTTTTTTTTTTTCATTTCAAATACACTTTAGCAGCTATTGGAAAAGATTCAGCTTTTTTTCTGGGAGAAATATGTCATGAAAGCAGAAAGATGAGGAAAATGCTCGTGTGCAACACAGGCTTTTCTCTGCTAGCAGCCTGGTGCCCGTCTGGACAGATCCCTGAAGACACAAGAAATCCCAATTAAATCGTGAGTGCAGAGCTCTGCCTACACGGAGCTGATGTCTGGATCAAGACCTTGGAATGTCAGCTTCGAAATTTCCCTGGCAATTGCATCACACAACCTCCTGATATGAAAGACTCCAGGGCAGGCAGGCATTTCCCTCCTCTGCCTGGACCTCTAAGGGCAAAAATAAAAATAAAATAAAAGAAGGCAAAGATGACGACAAGAGGAACAACGCAACTTCAAAAGAAAAATCAAACAGACAAACAAAAAACCTGCTGCATTCAGCAAGAAAAGTGTGAAAGGAGGGAATCTGAGGGCTCAGGGAGCCAAGGAGTAGCTGATTAACTTCAGTCTGGTAATATCTCCAATATTTCACTCAAATGCAACGTGAAATACAACACGTATTTGATCTCTCTCACGCCGACTCCGAGCCAGGCAATAAATATTTCCCTACAGAATCATTCCCCTGTAAGCAGAGATTTACTGTAACCCAAATCACAATTTACTTATTTCAGAGCATTAAAAACTCATCAGCCTCTCGCTGGAGCTTGGATCACTGGAAGAGGATCCCACAGCACAACTCCCAGACAATACCTATAGGAAAAAACCCAAAAAAAAACCTGCTATAGATGTTTTATCCACTAACTTGGGGCTGATTTTAGTTCTCTTTGTAGCCATCCAGAAGACAGGAAAAAATAAGATTATTAAAAGGAAAACAATAAACAATGGTGGCCTTTTAGTGACTGGGTGGTTATGTTTAGAACTAACATTTCCAAACTCAAATTGACAGGAACTAAACACAATCAGGCTTGGGTCAAACAAAACTTCTGCAAGTGAAACAATGAAAACTCTACTGGCTCCAGCAGAATTCCCTGCCTTGGAAAGGTTAATTCTCTCTCCTCACTCTCACAAATCCATAAAAAATTATGTGTTTGCTGCATCTAGAAGTGGGGAAATGATATCTTCCCAACAAGCCAGAAATTATGTGCAGCAAAGAGAATATAAAAGAAAAAAGAATTTGGGGAAGGTGCAATTCTGGCAAGTCCAAACACAGGCATTAATGGATTTTTTAACAACTCAGTGCCACACAGAAATAGGGAAGCACCTGCCAAAAGCACAGCGAGGTCAGGCAGGTGTCACATCCATGTTAAAATTTAAAAATTAAAATTAAAACCTGAGGAATTCTGTGAGCATTGGCTCTGGCTTTCCCTCTCAGAGTAGCCCAGAGCATTCATAACTTGCTTTTTCCTCTGGTACATTTTCTCCTCTTTGCATGTGTTTGTTTTGTTACACACACCACCAAAAATAAACCCAATTTTTGTGCTCCCCTTTCCCACCAGCCCTTCCCTGCTCCCTCAATGATTTGAGGAGGGGGAGTGTTGGGAGCAGCTCAAACCCCTCAGCAGGCAGAGCAAGGGAGTTTGTGTAAAATCCATTTTTGGGGGGCTCCTCTGCTGCCCCAGGCTGGGAACTCCTGGGGGATCCATCCCCACCTGCCCCAGTGAGAAACCGCCTCTGACCCATCCAATTCCTCCCATCCTCACCCCAAAACCGCCCCTTCCCCTGGCAGAGGGGTCCTGCCCGTGCCCAAATCCTTGGGACAGGGGCACACAGGGGTGAGGGGTGGCTCTGCTGGCAGTGACACACACCCACCATGGCCCAGGCACGTGGAAACAGGTGAAAATGGAAATACAGAATGTCCTGAGCTGGAAGGGACCCTCAGGGTCATTGATCACCCCAAAATCCCACCCTGGGCATCTCTGACAGCTCCTGGACCCCTCAGGATCATTGACCAGCTCCTGGCCCTGCTCACACACCCCAAAATCCCACTCTGAGCATCTCCAAAAGCTCCTGGGACCCTCGGGATCATCGATCACCCCAAAATCCCACCCTGGGCACCCCTGACAGCTCCTGGGACCCTCAGGATCATTGATCCCCCCAAAATCCCACCCTGGGCAGCTCCTGGGACCCTCAGGATCATGAATCACCCCAAAATCCCACCCTGGGCACCCCTGACAGCTCCTGGGACCCTCAGGATCATTGATCACCCCAAATCCCACCCTGGGCAGCTCCTGGGACCCTCAGGATCATTGATCACCCCCAAATCCCACCCTGGGTGCCCCTGCCAGCTCCTGGAGCTCTGGCAGCCTCTGTGCCCATTCCTGGGCAGCCTGGGCAGTGCCCAGCACCCTCTGGGGGATGAACCTTTCCCAAAGCCACCCTGAACCCCCCTGGCCCAGCTCCAGGGGTTCCCTGGGGGTGTCCCTGTCCCAGAGCAGGGATCAGAGCTGGCCCTGCAGCCCCCTGAGCTCTGCTCTCAGCCTCTCTCTCTCCCTCCAGCTGAACACACCAAATTCCCTCAGCCTCTCCTCGTGTGGCCCCTCCAGACCCTTCCCCATTTTTCCAGCTTATTTTTGGACACTTTTCTGGCTTTTCTGGCTGCCAGGACAGCTCTGCTGCCATCCCCGTGCGCTGACCCCCAGCCCCCTGCCCAGCCTGGGACCCTCCCCAGCCCCCCTGAGCTGCTCCCCCCCGGCTCCCGGGGCAGGTCAGAATATTTAAACAGTTTTATATTCACAGCCCACAATGGAGGGACGAGAATTACCCAAGGACAGGGTTAGCCGTGCGATCAATGCATAATCAGATAACTGCTCCAGCTTTTTTACAAGTCTTTAAGCAAAGATCAGCCACTCAAATTCTAATTCCTTTTGCTAATTAAGCAGCCTGTTAATTGCTCTCGGGGTCTCTAATGCCATGTCATTATGCTTTTTAACAGCCTGCTTGACATCAATAGGGCTGCGAGCTCCACACAAACAAAGCGGGCACCCAGCACTTACTGAATTAGCGGCCGCGGGCGCTGGCGCTGCGCCTCCCGCGGGCGGCACTTGGGGACCGCGGGGCAGCCCCGAGCCGGCCCCGGGCAGCCTTCCTCCCCAGCGGGGAGCTGGGATCCTTCAGTGCAACCTCCCCAAAGGGGATGCACCCGCGGGCACAGCCGTAGCATCGGCCGGCAATACCGCCCCGGCTCGCCTTCCTCCCCGGACAGCCCCCGCGGAGATGCGGCTGGCTCCATCCTCATCCTCATCTTCATCCTTGTCCTCGTCCTCATCCTCATCTCATCCTCATCCTCGTTCTTGTTCTCAATCTCATCCTTATCCTCGTCCTCGTCCTCATCCTCGTCCTCATTCTTGTCCTCAATTTCGTCCTCATCCTCATCTTCATCCTCGTCCTCATCTCATCCTCATCCTCATTCTTGTCCTCAATTTCATCCTCATCCTCATTCTCATCCTCGTCCTCGTCCTCATCCTCGTTCTCGTTCTCATCCTCATCCTCATCCTCATCTCATCCTCATCCTCATCCTCATCTCATCCTCATCCTCATCCTCATCCTCATCCTCGTCCTCGTTCTCGTTCTCATCCTCATCCTCATCCTCATCCTCATTCTCGTTCTCATCCTCATCCTCATCCTCATCCTCATCCTCATCCTCATCTCATCCTCATCCTCATTCTTGTTCTCAATCTCATCCTTATCCTCATCCTCATCCTCATCCTCATCTCATCCTCATCCTCATCCTCATCCTCATCTCATCCTCATCCTCATCTTCATTCTCATCCTCATTCTTGTCCTCTTCCTCATCCTCCTCCTCATCTTTATTCTTATCCTTATCCTCATCCTCATCTTCATCCTCCTCATCCTTGTCCTTGTCCTCATCCCTGTCCTTGTCCTTGTCCTTGTCCCCTTCCTCATCCTCATCCCCATCCCCATCCTCATCCTCTTCTTCCTCCTCATCCTCATCCTCATCCCCATCCCCATCCTCATCCTCTTCTTCCTCCTCATCCTCATCCTCATCCCCATCCCATCCCATCCCCACCCCACTGATCCCATCCCGCTCCTGGGCTGAGGGTGGCCGGGCAGGGGGCAGGGACAGGGACCAGGCTGGTTCATTTTAGGGGTTTCATGTGGACAAAGCCGAGCAATTAAACCACAGGCACAGCACCTCAAATTAAAAAGGTTAAGAAATAAGAGTCCTTTAAACAAATTATTAAAGCGTATTTTTGTATTTTACATCAGAAAACTGAAAATGCTTTAGCACTTGGCAAAACACTCATTTGTAGGTAGCAGATTATATAAAAAGTTGAGCATCAATTATTGGAAAAAGAAAGAATTATTCTCAGAAGCTGAATTAGGAATGACTCTTTTCTCTTGAGGTCCAGGTGTTTGCTTTCCACTATCAGGCTGTTACTGGCCCTCGGTGCAGAAATTTGGTGTTTGGGCAAAACAAACTCTAGCTGGGAGCTGACCCCGCTGCTTTAGGGATCTCAGGGCCCAGGGCTGTGACAGAAGGGATCTTTCAGCAGCCAGAAAGCAGCACCTGGGGAGCTCTCCTGGGTGATGAGAGGCTGAGAGACTCAGGCTTGGAGATCTGAGGCTGGGAGTGACCCTGACTGCTGCCCCTCTCCTCCTCCTCCTCCTCTTCCTCCCCCCCAGGACCCAGAACAGACTCACACTGAGCTCACCCAGTGGGTGCTGCCTGCTGCCACTCATCATTTTGAAGCCCCAAGCAGACAGAGAAAATCTCAGGTGCACCTGGCAGGAAGTTTTGGCCAAGTTTTCTCAGTTTTTCCTCCAAAAAGCTTCGCCTCAAAGCAGCTAAACGTGTGGTGGCAAGGGAACTGGGGCTGGTGGAAATGGGGATTTTAACCAAGGTGTCAGAATGGGAAACCCTCCCTGCTCTGCCTGCAGCAGGAATTGGGGTTTGCTGCCCCAGGGCCACTGCTCCTGCCTGGGTGGGGTTGTTTCCAGGTGGGTCACAGGTGAGGGAGACCCAGGTTTTTAAAAAAAAATAAACCCCAGGGTTTCTTTGCCCTGTTCATTGGGTATTTCAGAGAACAAATCTGGCAGGGTTTTGGTGTAAATGCTGAAAGTTGTCCGCATTGTCCGCGGGCGAATTTAAACCAAATTCTGCTCTTCTTTGCAGGCACAGTTTGTTCCCCACTGTGCAGCCAGCTCAGCTGCACTCACACACCCCTTCCCCACTCCTTTTCCACTCTCTCTGCAGTGCAATCCATCTTTCACTGCCTCTTCCCCCTCTCTTTTCCCCCATCCCTTCCCCTGCCCGTTCTCCGGCGGCAGCAGTGCCCTGGACACTGACACTGACACTTTCCATCTGCTGCTCTCTCCCTGCGCTCTGGGAAGCTCTCTGTGCCGTCCCTTCCCCTCCTCCAAAACCCAGGAGGAGCCCTGCTTGTGTCCCACTGCCACCAGCACCATTCCAGGCTGCTTCCCTTCCCTTCTGCCTTGTTTTCTTACTTTCTCTCTCGTTTTCTTACTCAACCTCTGCAGCTCGTGTCCAACATGCTCTGCTATTACTTAAAGACTCATTTCAGTTTCATTTGGTTTTTGAGGAAATTTTGGTGCATCAGGTTGAAAAAAGAAATATTTAATATGTGAACTTCTGCACTTCTAAGGAAGATCAGCTCCTGATATCACCATGAATTAACCCTTTTCCATTGACTAAATATTTAATTTAAAAATTAGACAAATCAGCTAAAACCCCACACATCTGCCATCTCAGATACACTGCTGTCCCTAAGGGGAATTAATCTGAACTCTCTGTGCTGTCCCTTCCCCTCAGCATTTCTGGGATGGCTCCTTCAAAATCCAGGAGGAGCCCAGAGCTCTGCACCCACAGCCTGTTCTGTCCCACAGCACAATTCCAGGCTGCTTCTCTTCCCTTCTGCCTTGTTTTGTTACTCAAATCAACCTCTGCAGCTCGTATCAAACATGCCCTGCTATTACTTAAAAATTAAAGACTCATTTTGGTTTCACTTCTGTTCGGTTTTTTTAGGAAATTTTGGTGCATCAGGATGAAAAAGAAATATTTAACGTGTGACCTCCTGCACTTCTAAGGAAGATCAATTCCTGATATCACCTTTTCCACTGACTAAATATTTAATTTATAAGTGAGACAAATCAGCTAAAAAACCCCACACATCTGCCATCTCAGATACGCTGCTGTCCCTAAGTGGAATGAATCTGAGGTCTCTGTGAACAGCCATTAATGCACAGATATTTATGTGACAGGTAAAAATGCACACACACACACACACAGAGAATAATTTTCTGCCTCTCCCATGTCTGCTGCAGGATGGCAGCACAATTAAGTCACCGTGACGGAGACAATTATCCCCAGAGCCAGTAAAATGAGATGTCCAGAGTGAGCTGCAGAGTTCTGAAACATGTGGGAATAGAGCACAGAAACTCTGCAGAGTCATGCAGCTAATGAGCAATAAATACACACTGGCACACCCTCATCAATTTTAAAGTCTCGCTATGAAAAGAATGTAATTAATTAAGATATGTTGATTTATAAGAGGTGACATAACAAGATGGATAGAGAAATCTTTTCCCTCCAATCTGTCATGGTTTCTTTCTAGAAGAGGGCCCAGCACGTGATGGTCTCTCCTTGGGCAGGCACAGAAATCCTGAGTTTGGCTTTAACTCCCCCCACCGCCCTGAAGAGCTCCAACTTCCTTTTCAACACTCATTTGCATTTGGCACAACTGTATTTACAGCAAAACCGTTTTAAAGACAGAAGAGGGAAAAAAAAAAGGAGCTGAAAAGAATTATATTTAGAAAAATCCTTTCCACTTTCCCCTGTCTTACATTTCTGCACATGGAAACACAACCCCATTTCCCTTTCTCCCCTCCCAAGTCAGATGACTTTTTTGTAACTTGGCACACAGACAGTCTGGTATAAGACAGGGCTGGAGCATTTGTTGAGTCAAGATGTTTAATTTTTTTTTTTTTTCCCCCTCACATAATGATCCTTTTTTCCCTCCAGCCACTTGAGTTTTGTTTATGTTGCTTGAGCCCTAAACTAATACATGAATTCTCCTCCCTGCCAAGATGACAGCAGCAGCACCGGGCTGGGATGAGCCAGAGGAATACACTGCTTTTTAAAGAGAGAAAGTCTTTTAAAACACTTTTTCTCCAGTTGTGACAAATTAAATGCATTAAAAGAAACAACTGCTGTTGCTACTGGGCTCTGAGGAGGAACTCTATTTTCTCTGCAAGCCCTTGACTTTTGTGAGGGGGCACTTTGCTCCTGTGCCAGCTCTGGCTTATATTTTATTATTCTTAGAACAAAAGGTTGCAGTAATTAGAATTGGGGAAGTTGTGCTCAAGGAGACGGAGCCATCAGATAAATTTGATACCGTGGGGTGGTTATGAGAGGTGGGATTTTTAAAAGCAAGAAAGAACTGCTTCAATATATTGGGTTTATCCTGTCAGGAGAAGATGAATGAGAAGTCCAGCTACTTTCACTCAGGCCAGACATGTAAACCTTGTAGTTAATGACTGATGAGCAAAACTTTTTTCTCTTCCAAGTGCAAAACTTTTTTCTCTTCCAAGTGCAGATCCCTCGCAATTAAAAAACACAAGAAAATCTAATTTTACCAGGAGAAAGCAGCACTGTCCAAACATTTCCCAAGCAAAAGCTTTAGGTGCTTGTTGAAGGCAAAAAAAAAAAAAAAAAAAAAGCCAAACAACATTTCTTCTAATGTGATCCATATTCTGCCACATGCACATTTAATATAAAAGTTATGTTTGATATATGCCGCCGTAGCATTTTTCTATTTTAACTGAAAGCCTTTTGTTCTGTCAAGATTATGGGAGGATTTGCTTTCATTTTTCATGATGTTTCACTCAATACATCACCAACATTAGCAGGCCTTAATAAGCACCCACCTTCTCCTTCTCTTTTTTCCTTCTCCTTCTCCTTTTCTCCTTCTCCTTCTCCTCCTCCTTCTCCTTCTCTTTTTCCTTCTCCTTCTCCTTCTCTTTTTCCTTCTCCTTCTTTCTCCTTCTCCTTCTCCTCCTCCTTCTCTTTCTCCTTATTTCTCCTTCTCCTTTTTTCTCCTTCTCCTTCTCCTTCTCCTTCTCCTTCTCCTTCTCCTTCTCCCTCTCCTTCTCCTTCTCCTTTTCTCCTTCTCCTTTTCTCCTTCTCCTTCTCCTTTTCTCCTTCTCCTTCTCCTCCTCCTCCTTATCCTTCTCCTTCTCTTTTTCCTTCTCCTTCTTTCTCCTTCTCCTTCTCCTCCTCCTTCTCTTTCTCCTTTTTTCTCCTTCTCCTTTTTTCTCCTTCTCCTTCTCCTTCTCCTCCTTCTCCTTTTTTCTCCTTCTCCTTCTCCTTCTCCTTCTCCTTCTCCTTCTCCTTCTCCTTCTCCTTCTCCTTCTCCTTCTCCTTCTCCTTCTCCTTCTCCCCACCCTACCCTGGCACTTTTGATGCCCATTCCCCAAAAACCTTCAGCTGTTCCCCACACTTTAGGATGTGACCTCCCCATACCCCCACTGGGGAGAGGATGAGGATGAAGATTAGGATAAAGATGAGGATGAGGATGAGGAGCCCACCAAGTCCCGTGCAGCGGCAGAAGCGCAGCGACTGAAATAATTTCCTTTTTTTATTATTTTTTTTCTCCCCCAAGGCTGCCCGTGCTCTGGTGGCCGTGCTGGGCTCTCCTGGCTCTCTCTCCCCGCTGCAGATTCACATCTGTTTCTCTGCAGTTTGAAACTGTGTTCATTTTTCACTGCTGCCCTTTGTCCCACACTCGCTCGCTCCCGCCAAGGGCTTCATTTCACTTATTCAATAAGCACTGAGAGGCACTGCAGGCTGGGGAGAGCTTTAAGACAAAGCTCAAACTTCTGTTAGGCCTCAACAAAAATGTTTTTGTTCCCTATCAAGGAGCTTTTTTCCCCCCTTGCTCGTCGTTGGCTTGTTTTGTTTTGCAGGAACGTTTGTGGCCTGAGTGGGGTTTCACGGCTTTGGCACAAATAAATAAATAAATAAATAAATAAATAAATAAATAAATAAATAAATAAATAGGTGCAACTAAAATCTGTGTTATCATTAGCAGGAAAACTTTCTTGTAGGAAATCCCATTTGTCCTTTTTTCCTCTGCAGGCTGGGAATATCCACACACCTCACTGCGAGCACGCTGGGCCTGGTTTGTCACCCGTGTGTGAGCTGCCAACACACTTTGTGATGTTTTCCTGGTTTTATACACTTCATATTGGGAATGAGGAGAGAATTCCCAACCTCCAGGCCATCCCAGGCTGCTCCTGATTGTTCCCATCCTGTCCTCTCAGCCCTGAAAACAGGAGACCACGTAGCTTTCTCCCAACAAGAGATTTTTGACACATTAAGGAGTTTATTATTTTCTGTTGCTGATCTAACCAGCAAAGAGTTGTTCTTCGGAGAGGGAACAGCCAGGATGACACTTCCAACACTCACAGCTGAATGTCCACACATGAAATGATTGAACTCTTGTGGCTGAGCTCATTTTGCCACAAGCCCATGAGTCAAACACAGGGTTTTTCATACCAAATCACCCTCCCACCATGGTGCCAGGGTTATAAACCCTCCTGTAAAACTGTGAGGCTCAGGAAATATTTCCAAGTGTGTGTTCCTCAGCCTCAGGTTCCTGACAGTCCCATTTTTTTCCCCTTTGCTGTGTTTCTCTAAAAGCACTCAGCCTCCACCTGGCTGAAGCTCACCTGATGCTACAACCCAGAGTTCCCTGCATGTGCCTCCTTAGGAGTCACATTCTATTTTACAGCTTTAAAAAAGCACAGAATGTGAAAATCAACAGCAAATAGATTTTTATAATCACAGTGTTTAAAGGGGTTTAAGGTGTTTAAAGAGAAAGTAATGAATTACACCAAAATTACACCAAGTTGTCCTTGTTTGTTGCTTCAGCACCTCTCCCCAACTTTCACCTCAATATTTTTTGAGGAAAAACCTTTGAGGAAAAACCTGAGGTGGGCTCTGCTGGGGAAACACCCCCAGAACCACAGGGTGAGGGGTGTCCCACGTCCCTCCCCACTCCCATTTCATCCTGGCTGTTCCCCATCACCTCCTCCTGCCCCTCCCTTGTTCCAGAGGGCTCTGGGTGATCAGCAGCAGGCTCTGCATCCCTCAGCAGCAGCCCCAAACACCTCTGAGGAGTGAGCTCTGCTCCCCCCTGCCCTGCTTCCCTCAGGAATTTCTGCATTTCTATTTCTGCTTTCTCTGTTGCTGCAGCTGGTCTGGTCCCACTGCTCAGTCTGGGCTTTGGCAAGGAGGTTTAGAGGGAGTTATCTCAATATCCAACCTGCTCTGCAGCCTCCTGACTGGTCTCAGCTCTTGTTCACCACCAGAGTTTGGAGTGTGGAAGGGCTTCACAACGATATTTACACTTGTTCCACGCTCTGGGAATTCCATGAGTCAAAGGGAGCAACTGGTGAGAATAATGAGGCTTCAGAAGAATGGAATTGGTGGCAACCTGCATCCCGTGGGAGGGGTGTTGATGATGGAAAAGGGAAACTTAATATTTGTGAAATTAAATAATGCTGAATAAACAAAAGGTCCGAACCAGACTGCATCCATCTTTTTAATTATTTTGGGTTTGGTGTGTTGGCTTTTTTTTTTTTTTAACTAGAACCTGACTCTTAAAAGTATTTCTATTTTCCCCAGGCTCCTCTGGGACACAGAAGCCTGATATTAAAAGCCTGAGCATTGCTCTTAGAGGCCCTGGAGGGGTTTGGTTGCACAAAGCACCTTTAGAGAGATGAATTAATGCCTTGCTCTTCAGACAGCACCTCCACAAACCTGCCAAGTTTCCATCCCAGGGGAATTCAGCATCTGTTGGAGAGGAGACCACAGGGCTACCATGGGTCAGTGCTGGGAAGGGACCACCTGGCTTCATGGGGAGGCTGGGAGAGAAGGGAAAGGCTTGAACAGAATTTTGGGAGAAAAAAGCAGCAGCTTCACTCAGGTCACCAAAAAATGGAAGATTTCTCAAAACATCATCCAAGGCCTTAAGGAGTCACCTATCAGCTTCCTTAACACAAAATAAAATATTGGAATCTATATTGGAAAACAGAGAAAAAGGAGAAGGGGGCAGGGGCAAGGAGGAGATGGAGCAGCTGATTTTTGATTACAGAAATGTTTTTTTCATCAGACAGCTTTCCCCAGCAGATCTTCACAGCCTTTCACTTGTTGAATCTGGTCAAATAGCTGCACTTCACTTTATGCTGCATTAAAAATAGTTAAAAGGAAGGAAGGAAGGAAGGAAAAAAACTACCCATAAAATATGTCTTTGAGAAGAGGTGGCTTTCAGTTCTCTTTCTACCCCATCCAAGCTCTTAATATTTACACTTTAAATTGTCAGATTCTTCCCACTTCTTCCCATCCCCGGCTGCTCAGCATCCCAACAAACCAGCACATGAATATTTACGAAGAAATTGGATTGAAATATCATTTCTGAGCTGGAGTTTGTGAAAGATGATTAAGGAGGCTTGCAAAGGGGACAAGCCTGTGCCCAGCTCTCCTGTCTGGCAGCACAATGGGCCACCACTGTGGGAGCTGGCCCGGTGGCACTTCATTCATCCTGTCCCCAGCCCCGGGCAAGGGACAGACAGAGCCTGGGCAAGGGACAGACAGACAGACAGACAGACAGACTCGGCTGGGGCTGCTCGGGAAGAGGCACGGCCAGAGCAGGGCTCGTCCTGCTGGGGCAGCATGGAGTCCGTGCAGGAATCCCTGCAGGAATCTGTGCAGGAATCCGTGCAGAATCCATGCAGAATCCATGCAGGAATCCGTGCAGGAATCCATGCAGAATCCATGCAGGAATCCATGCAGAATCCATGCAGAATCCATGCAGGAATCTGTGCAGGAATCCATGCAGAATCCATGCAGAATCCATGCAGGAATCTGTGCAGGAATCCATGCAGAATCCATGCAGGAATCCATGCAGAATCCAGGCAGAATCCATGCAGGAATCCGTGCAGGAATCCATGCAGAATCCAGGCAGGAACCTGTGCAGGAATCCATGCAGAATCCATGCAGGAATCTCTGCAGGAATCCATGCAGAATCCATGCAGGAATCTCTGCAGGAATCCATGCAGAATCCATGCAGGAATCTCTGCAGGAATCCATGCAGAATCCATGCAGAATCCATGCAGGAATCTCTGCAGTAATCCATGCAGAATCCAGGCAGGAATCTGTGCAAGAATCCGTGCAGAATCCATGCAGAAGCCCACGCAGGAATCCGTGCAGGAATCCATGCAGGAATTCATGCAGAATCCACACAGGAATCCACACAGAATCCATGCAGGGATGCTGTGCAGGGGATGCAGGGATGCTGTGCCAGAGGCTGCAGGGATGCTGTGCCAGGGATGCAGGGATGCTGTGCAGGGGATGCAGGGATGCTGTGCCGGGGATGCAGGGATGCTGTGCAGGGGATGCAGGGATGCTGTGCCGGGGATGCAGGGATGCTGTGCAGGGGATGCAGGGATGCTGTGCTGGGGATGCAGGGATGCTGTGCAGGGGATGCAGGGATGCTGTGCCGGGGATGCAGGGATGCTGTGCAGGGGATGCAGGGATGCTGTGCTGGGGATGCAGGGATGCTGTGCTGGGGGATGCAGGGATGCTGTGCAGGGGGATGCAGGGATGCTGTGCAGGGGATGCAGGGATTCTGTCCCGCGGCATCCCCGAGTCGGATAACGCCGGCTGGGGCAGCATCCTGCGCTCTGCTCCCTGCCGCGCTACCCCTGCCAAAAACAACGCCGAATTTTCCCATCCCGTGTCCTCCATTAGCGCCTGTTCTCACTCTAATTAGAGCCACAAAAAAGACAAATTGAGCGCGGCGCCTTCGAGGCGTTTTTACTCGCCCAGCGCCACGCACGAACTGAACTTCCCTCGCTGCGAGAACTCGCTGCCCGACACCACCGTGAGCTCGGGGTGTGCATCCTGCCTCTTCCCTCAGCTCCTGCTTGAGACAAACCCCCCCTGAAAACGCCAAATTTCGTGTCATACGCACACAAACACACACACAGACAGAGATCCCCGGTGCTGCACAATTGAGGAATCCTTTGGTCACAGCCAAGTCCGTGATTTCTCATTTTCCCGAAGAAAACCAAACGAGCAGATTCCTCTGAGCTACCTGAGGGGAGCCAGCTCGAATTTATTTTATACTTCTCTAATTTATACATCAAACACGGATAAATAAGGTGTATACATTTCTGCAATTTATACATCAAGTATACAATATTTTATACAGCTCCAATTTATCAACTCCAAATTATCAACTCCAATTTATTAACTCCAATTAATGCCTCCGTGAAGCAATCCATTTGTTGCTGAGGGGAAGGGGGAAAGGGATGGGAACATTTTTTGGGATTGTCTGAGCCTGCCCCACTCCCCCACCCATATGAAGAGCAATTTCTCTGGCCCAAGCAACCCTGTTAGAAGGGAAGAGAAGCCAAAATAAATGTGAAAGTCTCCTTTTCCTCCAGTTTCCTCCAGCACACGTTGTGCATAAATTACAGAGCAGGGGGGGAAGAGAAAAGCAAGCAGGAGAGGGGTTTCTGTTTGTTGTTTGGGTCAAATTGCTGGTGTTCAAGAAAATCCAGGAAAACAGAGGCAACACTTGAAATATTTGTGAGAAGGCTTCACTTTCTCATTCTCAGCAAATCATCTCCATGATTTTAGCCCAGTCTGACAACCAGAAGCAGTGAGATCATGGCAGTAACCAAGCCAGCCAGACAATACCGAGACTAAACTTCTCTCTGCCTGCTCCCCCTCCCACAATTCACCTCCAAAATCTGATTTTCAGCCAGGTCAGCCCCCTCAGAGCAGCAATCCTCGACTGGAAACTCTCCCCTCCAACCTCCCTGGATATTCAGGAATGAAGGCAAGGTAGATGAGCATTCCCTCTTCTCCAACACTCTTGGAAAGAGGGGAGAGATGTCAGTCAAAAAAAGTATTTAAAGAGCAAATTCCAGCTCTGTGATGACTTCCATGCCTGAGCAATTCCCTTGCAGTTCCTCACTGCCCCTGGAATGTGCTCTGGGTAGGAAATGACGGGGGCAGCAGCAAGGTGGGCAGGCAGGGACTGGGAGCACTGGTTTGGGCAGGAATGGGACCCAGCCTTCCCAATTCTCCATTTATCCTCCTCTCTGTGACAGCCAGCCTTTCCAAAATGAATTCCTTCCCAAATTATTTTATTTGACAAATCATCCACATCGCTTGTTACAACTCATGTACATTTTAGCACCTCTGGGCCAACTGAGAGTACTTGATTTTAATTAAACCCTACACCATGAAAAATATTTATGTTGTCCATAGCTAAATTTCTCCATGACTTATTTCTATATATTTTGCTTGGAATTTAATTTGCTTTTTTTTTAGTATTATTATTATTATTATATGGCCTTCACATAAACTCCACCTTTCCATAGTATAGTTTTATATATTAATATATATATATATGTGTGTGTGTATATATATATATATACACACACACATACATACATATATATAATTTCTAAAATAGCAGCTTGTTAGGCTCTAATAAAAAATACTCACTGGGCCTTCCAAAAAGTTCCTTCAGGTTTGATAATGCCTATTTATCTAAAATATCAAATGGGTAGAGAGAAACATCAACAGAGAAAGCGATAGGCACACCAGAGGCTTCCTTTCCTTCTCCTTCTGAAGAGACTTTAAAGCTGAATAAACACCTTGGAAAAGCACAAGCAATAGAGGGATCTCCTGGGTTCTGAACCTGACCTCTCCAAGTTAAAAATACACATTTTCCAGGCTGATCCTCCAAACCCTCCCTCACCAGGGGTTTTCCTGCTGGTCCCACGTGCTGATTCCCCTTCCACAGGATCCACAGGATGGGATCTCTCAGGCCACACTGGAGTTTGTTAATTTTTCTGATTTCTGGAGCAGGCAAAAGCATTCCCTCCATGCCTCCTCAGCATTAATTCCCTGCTCCTGGTGATTAGCATATAAATCTAAAAGCATGTGTTGGGAATTTTTTTTTTTCCCCCCCATATTCAGCACGACATTAATCTTATTAGCTCAGGTAAACAACTAACAGCTATTAAAGAGAGTGCAATTTATCAGGAGGCAGTTAACCCTTTGGAGGGTGGGTTGCACAGAATGCCACACTCCCAGAGGCTGGAAAAGATCCTCGAGTCCAACTTGTGAGGCAGCTTGTCACCCAGTTCCTCCAGGGGTGGGGGGAGAGAGAGAAAGAGGGAAAAAGGGGAGAGAGAGAAGAGAGAGAGAGAAAAAGAGAGGGAAAATGAGAGAAAAAGGAGAGAAAGGGATGGAGGGAGAAAGAGACTAGAAGAGAGAGAGAGAGAGAGAGAGAGAGAGAGAAAGAAAGGAAGAAAGGAAGAAAGGAAGAAAGGAAGAAAGGAAGAAAGGAAGAAAGGAAGAAAGGAAGAAAGAAAGAAAGAAAGAAAGAAAGAAAGAAAGAAAGAAAGAAAGAAAGAAAGAAAGAAAGAAAGAAAGAAAGAAAGAAAGAAAGAAAGAAAGAAAGAAAGAAAGAAAGAAAGAAAGAAAGAAAGAAAGAAAGAGAAAGAAAGAGAAAGAAAAGAGAAAGCAAAAAAGAGAAAGGGAGGGAAGGAGGGAGGGAGGGAGGGAGGGAGGGAGGGAGGGAAGGAAGGGAGGAAGGGAGGAAGGGAGGAAGGGAGGAAGGGAGGAAGGGAGGAAGGGAGGAAGGGAGGAAGGGAGGAAGGGAGGAAGGAAGGAAGGAAGGAAGGAAGGAAGGAAGGAAGGAAGGAAGGAAGGAAGGAAGGAAGGAAGGAAGGAAGGAAGGAAGGAAGGAAGGAAGGAAGGAAGGAAGGAAGGAAGGAAGGAAGGAAGGAAGGAAGGAAGGAAGGAAGGAAGGAAGGAAGGAAGGAAGGAAGGAAGGAAGGAAGGAAGGAAGGAAGGAAGGAAGGAAGGAAGGAAGGAATGGAAAAAAGATTAAGAAGGGGGAAAAAATATGTAAAATAAAAAGGAAAGAGAAGGTTTGGAGGAGAGGAAGAACACGAGCCCAGCACTTGGCAGTGCCCAAACTCCACAAAGAGCCAGGCTCTGCCCCATGGCCACTTCCAGCAGCGAGGGAAGGGTGAGAAATGGCAATGCCAGTGGCCAGAAGGGCCCTTGCAGGCTCAGGCTGGGCTTTAGAGCAGAGCTATCAGCACATCTCCCTGCCTGGCCCTGCCATTCACTGGGGCTGCAGCTCTCTGGCCTGATGGAGTATTGATCTCCTGGAGTGCAAAGTCCAGCATGCCATTAGTCCAATCTGTTTCCAAGCTGACACAATCCTGTCATTTGTCATCTTCTCCTGTCCTGCTGTGTTTGTTTAGGAGCAGGATATTTGCTTTATCTGTCACTTCCCAATCCTCACTGTATTCTCTGCCTGACACGGAGTTTATTGGGTCCACAGTTTTCTCAGAGGCATTAACGAGGGAGATTTGGACCTGCTGATGAAATCATTGGGAAATGAAGGTGCTGACAGTCTGGGAAATATTTTTGAATTAAAATATGCCTGGAGTTTATATTCAAAACTAGATTTCAGGGAGAAATTCCTAAAAAACATTTCACTTTCTTCAGCAAACAAGTGAAAAAGCAGAAGCCTGGCAGGTGACTTCATCAATGAGAACTGAGAGGAGCAGCCAGCTCAGAAACTGTGCCCAACATTTCTTAAAAGAGAGAATAGGAATTCCTGAAATTGTCAGCCATTAAAGCAGAGCTTGCAGGAAATGCTCAGAGACACAAACTCTACATGATGAATTTGCTGCATTGCAAACTCACAGTTTTCCTTTTTACCTTTCCTGTTCAAGACCTGTTTGTATCTCAGGGCAAAATTCTCTCAAACAAATCTGCTGGAGGTTCTATTTCATCATTTTCATTTGTTTTACCTCTCATTAGTAACTCTAGAGAAAGGAGCTAGCACAGAAATTTCTATCATAACCATTGGCATTTTTAAATATAAAAAGCCACTTGAATTTGCTTTCTAGAGAAAATCCCTTTAGAAGTTTTCTCCCAAATTTGCCCTAAACCAGGACAGCACCATAACAGCATCTGTTAATTGCCAGCATTTATAGCAATTTTATAATTATTTTTTAATGCAGGTAACCCCTCCTTGCAGCAGCAGAGACTCTCGTGGCTCAAGTGACACAGTGATGGGGGTAGAGCCTGACCAATTCCCCAGGGCAAATTTAATGTTATTAAAGCACTAAACCCCAAACTTTGGCTCAATTTGGTGAATTCACATTTAGAAACCTGCATCACCTCTCAGAGAATCCACAAAGAGAAAGTGCAGAACTTCACTTCCCCCCTGCAAAATCCATGTTTTCACGGAGGGGAACACACACCTTTGACACCTGCAGATTCCATTGGTACTTCCCAAGTTTGGCTGTTGCAGGGGGCATTAAAAATCAATGCCAGCAGGGCAGGTCCCCCCCAGGAGGGTTTAATTACAAAGAGAGGGGCAGCCCTGGGAGCTGGGGCTGCCAGCAAGGCATCTTGGAGCCAGAACTCTCCAGAAATCCTCCAGATATTGGTTCTCCTTTTCCTCTCCCAAATTTCAGGGTGCCTCTGTGGGAAGGGATTGGGTCCTCTGCAGCTGGGTGGGTTTGAGGTTGTGTTTAGTGGGCTGAGATCCACACTGAGCTCTCAGAATATTTATTTGCATTGAAGACCAGCTTCAGTGAGCCTGGAAATGTCTCATTTTCAGCAGGACTGTCCCCAAATCTCCCTCCACACTACAGCAGCACTTTGCAGCTGCAGGTCCTGCTTTTGTCCTTCACCACTGTGTAATAATTTACTCAGTATCAGAGCCTTTCTGAAAGGCAAATGCTGCAACTGCTCACACTTCTTGCCTTTTCCAGTTTGTTTTATAGAGTAGCAAAGGGACACAAAGGGGTTAAAGCCACACTGATCTCTTTTTCTATCTCCCAAATTCTCCAAACTGGATTTGCCCCACTCGGGGTAACCACCCAGCACCCCTGGCTCTGCACCTCCCCTCTCTGTGTGCCCTTCCATCATTTTTTCCTGAAGCAAATTACCCAGTTTTCATATTGAAATACGTTCTGTGTGGTGGGCAAAGTAGTAAAAGGACATGGGGGAAGTAAATGAGAAGCCTGGGTAATTTAGGAGGTGGCATTCCAATGTTCTGGAAACCCCTCTGAGCCCAGCATCCCTCTGAGATTGGGATTAGGGAGGTTACAGATCACAGGATACACTCTTCCATAAAATTTTAACCATTCTCATTAGCCAGCAGAAGTGCCCACACATCTGTCCAGCTGTTGGGGCTGCCTGTACTCCCTCTGAGCTGGAAAAGCAGCCCAGGCAGGGGAGGGGGGAGGCTCCCTCCTCTCCAGGACAGGGAATTCTGGATCCCTGTCACTCAGCCCCACAGATGTTCACAGAGTTTACTGCTCCTTGCTCGCAGGTTGCTGCAGTAATTGGTTGAAAAGGGGGGAAAAAAAAAAAAAACCAGCAAAGTACTGTTAATAATATAATAAAAGCAAATTCTGGGCAGCACTATAAAAATGGGAGGCAGTTTTACGTTTTCTGGGTGAGCAGTTTGTGAGTTTATGGACAAATGGGCCTCTGCCTTCTCTTCCTTGCACATATTGGGGATAAGGTTACATTTTATTTGTAGGGAATTTTATGGCAGCAAAGGCCATTCATTAAAGAAAGCAAAAGAGCAGAGAAAGAACAGATGATTGTTACCCAGAAATCCTCATCAGCTCCCCCCCGGTTGTTTATCCTTTAACTTTTTGAAGGAATTTTTAGACAAAGATGCTTTCTTTCCCCTCTGGATGAGAAAAAGGAGTGGGGGGAAGACGTACAGTCTCACCCAGGCGCCTTTCAGAGCTCTCTGGGCAGTGCCCTGAAAACAACTTCCCCTTTAATGAAGACCTTTCTGGAGCTCTCTTCAATATTCACCAAAAAAAAAAAAGAAAAAAAAAAAAAAGAAAAAATTAAAACTTCACAAGTTCATAAGGACGGATCCCTGGGTAGGACTTTTATTAAGTCTTTTCTATTTACTTCCTACCTAGATAAGATCTTAATCACAGCCCCCAAATTATCCGCAATGACATTTATCAACTCCAGTCATCTTTTCTTTAGCATGCTCCGCCTGACCAGTCGGCTTTTCTTCCACCCCTTCCTTTCAATGGAAGTTAATTTCGAGTACATGATTTATCTTGCTGGGCTAACAGCACTGAGGCAGCCCACCTTTTCAAAGGGCTGGCCGGGGAGTGAATTATAGCCGAGTTGTCCGGTGATTGCGTTCCGTGGGGAAGGAGAATAGGCAGCCAGTGTGTTGCCCCGATGTGGCGCTGGGACCTTTTCAACCAGGGAAGAAAAAAAGATTGGGCCTCTGACCGTGGGGCTGACAGGCAGGCGTTATATCAGCAGACAAAGGCTCGAATACCTGAAAGGATCAGAACTCCATGTACTCCGAGATGTGATGTTGTTTACAACACCATACGCTGACCCTACCCCGAATTTACATGATATCGGTGCAGCGCTCCTTTAACCTCTCCTCATTCTTCTTCCTGCATCCTTGCATGGCCATTAGCATAGGGAGAATTAGCCAGGGCCACATTAAAGGCAGCAGCAGCACTTTGAAATCCTTCGCACGCATGGCCGCCGCGATGTGTAATTTCCCTGCACGCCCTGGGTATATCCAGGGGCTCTGTTTGGTTTGGCAGTGGGTTTCATTCAGTATCTATTAACATTCAACTTCTATTTGTAAAGGGCATGTACAACCCACTCAAGTACATATTTGGCACAAGCCACAGTCATTTAGTGTTGGTCCAGGAGTACAGCTGGTGCCATCTGGGGCGGGATAATGGGAATCTTTCACAGAGCTGTGTTTTCATACTCCTTGTTCCTTCTCTGCCTCACACAAACGGGGGCGGTTATGAATATGCTGCATTTCAGAGTTAGGGGCTCGTCCAGAGCCACAAACTCCGACTGCATGAGGAGGGGATCCCTCCTGCAGCATGGGAGGTGCCGTTTCAAACAGGCACCCCAAATTTGCAGAGCCCTGGCTACCAAGGGCTGACCAGCACAAAAACCCCGCGGATTTGCAAGCACGAGGAAGATTTCCAGCACTTTCTGGTTTAATTCCAGAAAATGAGGCATTTCCTTGCTGATAATTCCACTTTCTCTACAACAGAGCTGGGGAATTGAGGAGCTGGGGCTTGCCTGAGGAAGAGGGAGAGGATTTCTCTAACATAACAGAAGATTCTGCTGGGTTTTAGTGCCAAAGTCTCAGCTGGTTCTTAACACACATCACTGCCCGAGTCGGCGGTGAAAGGAAATTTTGTACACACAGAAATCACTTGACACTGTTGAAAAACCTGGGGCCAGAGGACTGGCAGGGTTCTGCAGCCACTGGGCTGTTTATTTTCCTGCTCAGGGAGTTATTCGAGACGGGACCCCGCGCTTCTCCAGCGTTGACTTGGAAGAAATAAAAGCCCTCCACATTCCAGTTGGTTCATCCACTCCCACCCTCCCTGAGCAGCCTGCAGAGCAGGGACAGCCTGCCCCAAACCTGCCTGGGACCCTCAGCTTGGTGTCCCAACCCTTGGAGCCAGGCTCTGTTCCTGAACTGGACCAACACACGATGGGCATGAACCTCCAGAGCAACCCTGAAAGGCAGAGGAGCAACTGCAGCCACAAGAAATCCACAAATCCACTGAGGAAACTGTTCTTAGCACCAAATTATATCTGAAAAAAATATACAGGGGTGGAATACTAAGAAAAAATCACATTTCTGGGCAGTACCAGAGCAGGGATCCTTTCTCGAAAGAGATTTCAATGCCATATCCCAACTGGTTTATTTTAATGCCATATCCCAACTGGTTTATTCTAATGCCATATCCCAACTGGTTTATTTTAATGCCATAACCCTGTAATCCCTGTACCCCAAAAAGCCAAGAGAACAGGAGCCATCCCCCACCATGCCCACCTGGTCAAGCCAAGCACCTGCTTGGCTCCTCTCTTTTAAGCAGATAGAGTTTGTTTTCTTTATGGATTATCCATGCAAAGATGCACATTTCAGTTTGGGGTTTTTTGGGTTTTCAGGGGTGGGTGGCACCCCTTTGAAGACACCAATGGCATTTTGGAAGGTCCCTGGCAGATTTGCCATGAAGGCAACACTCAGAATTTGCCACACCAACCCGCCCAGCCTCCAAAACCCAGCGCTGCCCTGCTCGTCACCAACGCCAAACACAGGCAGAGCCTCCCAAACATTTCCATTTCCCAGCAGGATTTTTAAAATGCTTCTCCCCACTGCCCACGTTGCTGCAGCCTTTGTTGTGCTCCGTGGAGAGCAGGGAATTCAGCTGCTGCCTTCCTCCCACTGCCAGCAGCACGCCCCAGCTCGTGGCCGGCCGACGGCGACTCTTTGCTAAGTGGGGACCTTTGCTTCTTCCTGATTCTGTTCAAACACCTGAAATCACATCCAATGGATAAAAACATTCTGATTTTTTTGGCCTGAATGGTGATTTCCCCCCTGTCTGTCTCACATCACGAGGCTGATGCTGTTAGAGCTGACCCAGAGCAGAGCCACTCCATAATAATTGTCCATCTGAGCTGGGCTGGGAGCAGAAGGGAATTTTTTGGGGGTTCTTTCATTCTCAATTTTTAGCAGGAGCAGCTTCCCAAGGAGAGCTGAAATGTGAGCTTCATTTTTCTGCATGGTGCCATATCTGTGCTGCACACAGAAGCTGAACACGAATTCTTGGGGATGGTTTTATGTCCAAATAGGAAATTGAGTTCTGTTACAGCAGGCAAGAAATTCCCAAATGCTGCTCCTCCTGCCAGGAGAGTTGTTAACATGGAAAAACGAGGGCTAAACGGGCAGAATGCAAAATATTTGTGGAAATTATCAGTACTAAAGATATAGTTATAATATAATTAAGTGTTCTAAGAGAAAAATGAGTTGATAACCAAAATAAACATTCATCCCTTAGTCAGCCTTTGTTGGGTGTGGATATTTGGGTCCACCAGTAGCCATTGATAAGGGAATGATGAAATCACTGAGCTCCTACTGGGTTATTAAAAGATATCCAGGTCCTTGAACCTTTGCAAATCCCAAATTAACAACTGAAGAAGTCATCACACGTAGACAAAAAAGTATTTCCAGGTTTTGCTGATGTAAAGTTGGCCAACATTTTATGAAGAGAGTTGGAAGTGAAATGGTATTTCTATTCTTCAGATACACTTGATCCCAGAATCCCAAAATCTCTGAGTTTGGAAAAGCCCTCCAAGACCATCCAGTCCAAGCTGTGACCCATCCCCACTTTGTCCCCAGCCCAGGGCACTGAGTGCCACATCCAGCCCTTCCTTGGACACCTCCAGGGATGGGCACTCCAAACCTCCCTGGGCAGCCCCTGCCAAGGCCTGAGCACCCTTTCCATGGAGAAATTCCTCCTGAATGGAAGGTGAGGAAAATCACTGCTGCTAATAAGATAAACAGTTATTTTAGGAAGTTAAAACTGGGTGTACCAACACTCGAGCATAAAATTTGCTCATGTTTAAATGAAGACCACCTCACCACAAAGTCATGACACAAATTGTAAATACAGCTCCTATTTTTACTGAAAACTCTGTGACCCTGTGCAAGAAACAAGAAAAAAAAAAAAAAGACTGACCTCCACTCTAAAACTTCTATCTTATTTTATATACATCATTATATCCTAAAACCTTAAACTCTTCCATTTTCTACCATGTAATATCACACATTTCTATTCAAACTCCACACACATAATTCTATCATTCCATTTTGGAAGCTTTTCCACGGGCTCAGGTCAATGCAGTGTTCTGTTGGGGGTCACTGCCTGGCAGCACAGAAAGCCTGAAATTCTCAACAACCACAATTCCAGCACTGTGGTCCTCCCAAATCACATCCAAGAAGGGAACTGCGTTCTGCTAGAGCCCAGAGTGCTCTGCTCTCTCTCATTATTCATACCCTTGGATTTCAACAATGCAAGAATAAACTGCAGAGGTGAAGAGGGGAAAAAATAATTAGGAGTGCAACAAAATGCACGAGCACATTAAGGTGTTAAAAGGGTTGGAGGTGTGAAGCCCAAAAATAAACATTCTGCTTAATATCTCAAGGTAATGTTTTGATGTGTGCTAAGCAAATCAATATTTGAAATCGTGGTAGGAGCTTGCATTTCCAGCTGGTGCAAAGGCATAAAAATGGAACAGATTGTATTTAGGGCAAACCCTACCACTGCAGGCTCTGCAACAGCACAAGTTTGCATTTAGTGGCACATAAATGGTGTTATTCTTTGTTGACATTAGGATTAACTTTGTGGATTGACGCTAAAGAACTGTAAAAAGAGTTTTAAAACCTCCTCACTTTTGTGATCTCTCCTTAACCACAGCAGCTACTGTAAGCTACCCTGGCTGCCCATAAAGACAACTGGATTTTGAGGGGTTTTTAAGCAGGATCCTCCCAGGCATGCTCCAGTTTGGAAAATGCCATTGCAAGGGCTGCTGGAATGGACCTGCTGGGACTTTCCCTCATCTCAACTATTAGAATTAGAAAACTTCCCAAAAAAAAAAACCTAAAAACCCAGCACAAGAGCAATGAACCTGCTGTTCTCCTTGTGCTCCCTGGATTGGAAGCCAGCCCAAGGACCAGCAGCAAGTGAAATATTTTGTGAGGGGAAAAAAAAAAAGTAAACCAAGCAAACAGCTGATAGAATCCCCCAGGGAATTTCAGTTTAGCTTCTCTCTCAGCAGAGTGACAATCCTGAGGCTCACAGGACATTCCTGATGGACAGAGCATCCCAGCAGCCAGCCCTGCCCAAATCTGGTGCCGTGCCCAGCTGCAGAAAACCCCTCCATCCTCAAAGAGGAAACACCACAAATCCAGATTGGGATGGCTGGATGGTGTGTGCCTGTCAGGGGCAAAAAGAGGAATCTTTTCCTGGCATCCAGGGAATGACTCTGAATGTGTTGTCCCAGAAAAAACAACCAAGAGACTTTGTAAAACCACGGGACAGGTGGAGGGCAGTGCCCAATGGGACAAGCATCCTTGATTTTGGTGCGTTTCAGGAATGCAGGAAGCTCAGTTTCCTTCAGAACCTGTCCTTTGTGCCCAGGCATAATTTATTCACTCATCCAACTTCCAAAGAGCTGAAGGGAGCTGAACCCTGAACCAAGCCAGGCCTGCTTTTATCTGAAACAGCAAAACTTCCATGGCTAACTCAGATTAAATGGTGCCTCAGGAAAAACAAAACCAAAAACAAAACCAACCAAACAAAAAGTTTTGTTAGACCAGGTTAGGAAAAATTCCCCTTCCCTGTAGGGTGGGGAGGTCCTGGCACAGGGTGCCCAGAGAAGCTGTGGCTGCTCCATCCCTGGAAGTGTCCAAGGCCAGGCTGGATGGGGCTCTGAGCAGCCTGGGATGGTGGAAGGCATCCCTGCCCATGCCAGGGGTGGAATGAGATGATCTCTCAGGTCCCTTCCCACCCAAACCATTCCAGGACTCTGTGATTCCAAGGAGAGGAGAGGGAGAGACAGCTCAGCCAAGCCACCAAGGTGCAGCCACGCTCAGGGTGGGAGCACCCAGCCCGCCCTGGAAACAAAATCACCGCTCAAATCAAACCTGGGACAGCCCCCAGTGACACCTGAGCTCACCCTCAGCACCAGAGATGCCAACCTAAGGCTCAGGCATTCCAGGGAGCCAAATTCCAAGGCAGCCCCGCCGTGGAGGAGGTCCATCCTCATGGCCAATCTGACAAATACCTTATGATTACTATTATTTTTATTTTTTTTTAAGTGGGGCCTGTTCTCTCTGGGTCACTTTGCTCCAGCCTGCCCAACCCTGGTAATAATGAGCCGAGGCTGGTTAAGCAGCTAATTAGCATGCCGTTTGTTAGGCGAGTTAAGAACGTAATTACTGTGAGTAGGCAGAGCCTGCCGGTGGAATGCATTTTGAAGGTTACCATAGGAATCCTTCCTCGCTCTATTCATTCCCAGTGTAATACTAATCACTATCATAAGGAAAGGATTGCTTGGATATGGACTGTAGGTTAACATCTGATTAGATTGCCAGGGAACAAAGCCATCCAGGCACTTTGTTTGTTAACCCTTTTGGGGCCTGCCACCAGTGTCCTGACCTGAGGGAAGAGCTCCCTGCTGCTGGCTCCCCTCCCCTGCCCTGCTTGGAGTCCCAGCTGCAGGGCTCAGGGCTGGGATGGAGGAGGGCAGGCTGAGGGCTGCCTCCAAAGGGGCTGCAGGTAGGGAGGGGTTTGTCCCAAGAGGCACAGGAAGCCATCCTTCCCTGCTTCTGTCACTTGTTCGTCCCTAATTGGCACAAAGAGCCATCCTTCCTTGCTTTTGTCACTTGGAGGTTTCTAACTGGCACAAAGAGCCATCCTTCCCTGTTTTGTCTCTTGTAGGTCCCTAACTGGCACAAAGAGCCATCCTTCCTTGCTTTTGTCACTTGGAGGTCCCTAACTGGCACAAAGAGCCATCCTTCCTTGCTTTTGTCACTTGTTGGTCCCTAATTGGCACAACGAGCCATTCTTCTCTGCTTTTGTCACTTGGAGGTCCCCAAAAGTCACAACAAGCTATCCTTCCCTGCTTTTGTCACTTGTTGGTCCCCAACTGGCACAATAAGCCATCCTTCCCTGTTTTTGTCACTTGGAGGTCTGTCAGGGGAAAGTTGAACTGGGTAATTCCAAGATCTAAAGAAGTGTAACTGGGGAAAATTAAGAGCTGAATTCCAGCATTTTTATTTCTGTGAAAGCCACGTTTCCTCAAACTTTCGGTGTGAGATCCAAGCAAAAAACCCCCCTGGGCATGGACTCATCTGTCCCAGCTCAGCATTCAGAGGGGGCTCAGAGAGAAAAGCCAACCACCACCTGAGAAAGCAGCAGCATGTGCCCACATCCCAAATTATTCCAGGCAATCCACAGGCACCCTGCCCTGGGCAGGCCTGTGCAGATACCACAGCCCAAGGGACGCTGGTGGGACAGACAGGAGCTCTGAGGACATCTCCCTGCTCCATCCCACCAGCAGGACAATCCCAAGATGCTCCAACCCCAAAGTTCTCCCCCACCCTCCCAGAGCCCTGAGGAGTGCAGAGCCTGCCCAATGCCACTCCTGGTGGGTGAGGACCAGCCACAGGCTGGGCACTGCTCCCTTTTGTCAGGCAGGAAAGCCAGGAGTGTCTGTCCTTTGTTCCCCTGCCCCCAAAGTCGCAGCCAGAGCTCGCAGCTCTGCTCCAAAGAGCCCTGGATGTTCATTAAATCGCCTCTGCATATTTTGCTCCTTCCTTTTTTTATTTTTTTTTTAATATATCCCCCCTCGAGGCTGCCTACCAAAATCTCCCCGTGGTGTTCCTTAGCTCTTATCCTAAAAGTGCTGCAAGAATGAAGTGGTGAATGCCCCAATCTGAGAGCATTCTGTGGCCAGCCCCACGCTGTTCGCAGCTCTCCGCCGAGGCCCCGAGGCTCGGTGGGAATTTACAATTCATCGGCGACCAAACTCTTTGAATGTTATCAACACATCTTTCCCCTGGCACACGAGAGTGTGACTTATGAGGAGAGGAGCAATTTGTTTCATGAATTTCATCCTTTGTTATTGAAAGCTGCTGGATTTGGCTGTATAAAGACCTTCGCCATTAAGCCGCGGGGCAGAAGCATCCCATGGGCTGACAAGTTTGTTTGCTTGTTATTATTATTTTTAAATACAAATTACTTTGAAAGTAGCATTATGGAGGGTTCTGAAGGTGCTTTAAGGAAAGCTTGTGCTGTTTTTCCTAAAGATTTGGGAATGTGGAGGAAATTGCATGGAGCAACCCATGACCTCAGTTCAATAGGGAAATATCAGCAGAATTTTAACCAAATTAATGAACATTATTCAGTGGTTTTACATTGCCCAATCCAATATACCTCTAGAAAACTATTTAATAGAAAACATAGATGTTAATAGAAAATATAGATGAAAATATAGAAAATATGGATGCTATAGTCTAGTTGAGGTGTCAGGGCATGGGTTGGACTTGATGATCTTAGAGGTCTCTTCCAACCTCATCATTCTGTGATTCTGGGATTCTGTGTATTAAAGCAGGAATCTGTCTGGTGTCTTTAAAATCTAAAATGGCAAAGGAGCATCAGTGTGAAAAGGCAGTTTGGCACTGATCAAACAGCTCCTTTTTTAGCTTGAAAACGCTGTCTGCTCAAATGAGAGGCTTGGTTTGTAAATAAAAGCCTTCAGAGTAAGGGGGAATTTGAAAGGAATATTTAAGGTTACTGAAATTATGAAATAATTCGTGCTCAAACCCAATCCAGAGTGTTTGGAACAGGGGGATTCTGAGGGAGCCAGAGCAGGGTGGGGCTCTGAGTTCTGCCCCAAAGCTCCAATTCCCTTGGCCAATATTGGCCAGCCCTGCACAGGTGAGCTGCAGGTAAAAAAGCTACACCAAGGCACTGACTCCAGCTCCAGGAACGTCCTCCCAAACCTTCCTGCATTCATGAGTTAACAAAAGTCCTGTGGAAGAACAACTCTGGGTTTTCCCTGAGAACTGAGTCAATTTTAGGCAGCAAATAATTTGTATTACCTGAGACAGCAAGGAGCTAGATCAGTTCTTTCGTGGCAAGTTTGAGAAAAGTTTTGTTTGTATTATTCCAAATATAAAAAGAAAACCCTCAAAACGTTATTCTGACCATTTATTTTCTCAAGTTTGTGTACTGGAACAAGAAGCCAGGAAGCTCAGAGAAATAATATCTCAACCCAGCTTCCCCAGATTACCAGAACCAACAAGAAATAGAAAAAAAAAAAAAAGTTCTTTGGGAGCCATTGTTCTCCAGGCAGTTCTTTCACTCCATTTTTGGCTAATTAAATTAATCTGGTAAGCAGGTGTAAACCCACTTGTTTGGGTGGCTAAAAGGAGAGATTGGAGGTATTTGCACAGTGAGAGATTTGTACAGGGGAGCATTAAACCCTATCAACAAGAGGAAACACCACTCAGGATGCAGAAAATCCTGTTTAGCACTTCCCAAATCTCACCAAGGCCGCCTCTAATCCAGCAGCCCAGCCCCGAGGTGAGGTTTAACTGTCTGCCTGGGAAGCTGCAAAGCTGTGCTGGGCTTGGTTAATGCTTTATGTGGTAAATAAAACAGAAATACTGCTGGCATTTGCATTGGGAATGCCCAGCCAGCAGCACCCTCAGCTTTCATCCAGGACCAGCTCAAGACCAACCTTGAATTGCAATAAGGAATTTTTTCCACCTGAAGAAATAGAAACCAAGCAGGCTGCCAACAAACACAGCATCACAGAGCCCATCACAAAAGGCAGAGAAAGAGTTAATAAAAAAGAATAAATTTCAGTCAGAGAGGGAAAAAAAATAGAAATAGTATCAGCAAAGAGGCAGAATTCAGTCTCACCTCCATAGTTATGATGGTTTCAACCCCAATCTGGTTTGGTGCAATTGTTCTGGTTTGGCACTAAGGAATAGCAGCTAAGTTGAAAAATAAGAGGTTTTTTGCCCTTTCTTCAGTTAAAACCATGCTGGAGAAGAATGAGACCATCACAGGAGTGCAAAGGGAGCTGGACCCAACCTCCAGCCCTTGGTACCCAGAGACAGCAGCACCTCCAACACCCCGAGCTCACTGAGTGCCACCAAGCAGCCACACGTGTCCCTCCCTGCTGCAGCCCAAAAGTGCTGCTCTGAGCCCCAAAAAGAATGGGACAACATCCATCCCTCAAGGTGGGATGGCACTGATGCCTCAGGTTTTGGATTTTCTGTTTTTCACATTCTGTGCCGCTTTAGTGGGTGGGTCTGGGCTCACATTATGGGATGGTGAGCTCTGTGCACAGAGCAGGGAGACAAAACAATTCCTGCTCCAGCTGGGCACCAAGGACAAATGACCCAAATCTCAGCCCAGGAGCACAAACCCCGTGGGCTGCAGAGAGATAAACAAGGGTGGGACTGCAGGGGCTAAAGCTGGGATGGGACAATTCACTCCAAGATGCAAATGGAGCAGAACTGACAATTTTGTGAGCAATCATCCATTTTTTGGGACCATTTTGGTTCATCTTGGGTGCAGCCCTGGCTGGGCTCTTGTGCTGCCCAAGGTGAATCCATTGAGGAGGAAATCCTTTTAATAAATCCTTACTTTATTCTTTAAATCCATCTAGTCTCTGTTCTAGGTCAGCCTTCACAAGGCATCAGCAGAGCCAGCTGAGAATGCTGTGAGGGTGAACTCAAGGGGAGGAGGAGGAGGAGGAGGAGGAGGAGGAGGAGGAGGGGATCCCAGTGACACAAATGTGTCCCCTGTCCCTGCAGTGCTGGGACCCTGCCAACACCCAGAGAAGGCATTCAGGGTGACAGCAGTGGTGGCATTGCCTCTGGGCTCCTGGAGATTTTACACCTCTCCCAACATCCCTGCTCCCCCCAGCTCCCACCCAGCTCAGCCCCTGAGGGCAGCTGAGCCAAAATTCAGAGAATTCACAGAATTCCCAGAATCACTGGGTTGGAAGAGACCTTCCAGACCATCGAGTCCAAGCCAGCCCCAACACCTCAGCTAAACCCTGGCACCCACAGCCACATCCAGGGATGGTGACTCCACCACCTCCCTGGTTCCTGGAATTCCCAAAATTACCCCAAATTCACAGAATCACTGGGTTGGAAGAGATCTTCAAGATCATCGAGTCCAACCCAGCCCCAACCCCTCAACTCAGCCCTGGTACCCAGTGCCACATCCAGGCTCTGTTAAACACACCCAGGGATGGGGACTGCACCACCTCCCTGGGCAGAACATTCCAGAACTTTATCACCTTTCTGTAAAACACTTTTTCCTGGTATCCAACCTGTATTTCCCTTGGTGCAGCCTGAGGCTGTGTCCTGCTGCCTGGAGACAGAGCCCAGCCCCAGCTGAGCACAGGCACCTTTCAGGGAGTGTAGAGAGTGACAAGGTCACCCCTGAGTCTCCTTTTCTCCAGGCTGAGCATCCCCAGCTCCCTCAGTGGTTCCTCACAGGGTTTGTGCTCCAAGCCCCTCACCAACCTAGCTGCCCTCCTCTGGAGGTGCTCAAACATCTCAATGTCCTTCCTAAATGCCACCAAACCTGCCCAAAAACCTGGGTGGTGCCAGCACCCCAAAAACCAGCCCTGACATCACCCAAAGCCTGCTTTCACCCCTGGGGACCCCAAAGAGTGTCACTGTCACCCTGAGGCTCCCTGGGCTGCACAAGAACCAAGGGATGCTCAGAGCTGCTCCTCTTCTCCCGTGGCGATGGGAGGGAACGCACAGGGGGCTCCATCCTTGGGGACCCCAAAGAGCGTCACTGTCACCCTGAGACTCCCTGGGCTGTCTGTACAAGCACTGAGAGATGCTCAGACTGCTCCTCTTCTCCCGTGGCAATGGGAGGAAGCACACAGGGATCTCCATCCTTGGGGAACCTCTGGAGGTGCTACAACACCTCAATGTCCTTCCTTAATGCCACCAAACCCGCCCAAAAACCCCTTCCCAAACCCCCTGGATGGTGCCAACACCCCAAATCCCAGCCCTGGCATCACCCAGAACCTGCTTCCACCCCTGGGGACCCCAAAGAGTGTCACTGAGACTCCCAGGGCTGCAGAAGCACCGAGGGATGCTCAGAGCTGCTCCTCTTCTCCCGTGGCGATGGGAGGAAGCGCACAGGGGGCTCCATCCGCCCCCTCCTCCTGCAATAACAACAATTAGCATCCCTCCTCTCTTCCCCCTGCCCGAAGCTCTCCTGCTCGTCCCCCCTGCCGCCCGCCCCTCGCAGATTTGCTCCTGTTTTTTCGTCTATTTGTGAAGGTGCCCAAGACAGGAGCTCACTTAATACGTTCCCTTACGCTTGTGGCGCAACAGCCTATTCAGGACAGATAAGCCCCTTTAGAAATGAAGGGGAATTTAATTCAGTGCTTGAGTGACAGCAGGAAGATTTATCCCCTCAGTAGACAATACGGCTTTTGGGGCTTTAATCTTGCCCAGACAATGGGCTGTTTCTCGGCCCTCATCTTGTGCTTTTCCCACGATGTTCGGTGATTAACCGGGGCTCCATTGGATGCAAGCCACTATCTCTCATTTAAGAGTGTTTGCGCCTCTGTCAAGGACCAGGCAAGGGAGGGAGGGAGGTGGGAAGAAGAGAAAGGAAGGGGAGGGGGAGAGAAGTTGAACTCATCTGGGAGAAATGCCGGGAGCGGATGCCAGCGCTATCTGCAGTGGGCAGGGCAGGGTGGCATTGTCACCTCCCGAGGACGGCACCAAAATCCCATTTATTGCAGAAGCTCCTCGGTTATTTCGCTGTGGTTGCTGTTTAGAACAGCCCTGCTCACCCACAAATCCTTAGGTATGCGCTGCCTAAATTAATTCCCGAAAATTAATGAATAAAAGCAGCTCAAAGCCTAAATAAGGCTAAACTGCCTTCTTATATTATAAACTTTATTAGCCCAAACTGCCTAATAAAGAAATGGCTGATCAGCTGTCTAATTAAGAAATGACACTTAAATTATTTTTATTTTTGACTTAATAACTAATTTTATTTTTGACTTAATAACTAACCACTCCTGGCCTGCAATCTGGATTTTTTTATTCAAAAAAGGCTTTTTTGAGGGGTAAAAAGCTGGTGTTGTGTGCTTGCCCAGTGAAGATAACTGAGGTGCCATGGCAGAGGACAATGAGAGCTCAAACACCTGCAAAAGGCAGCAGGTGCCCCAACACCTTCCCAGAGGGGCTTTTAGTGCCACACCTGAGGAAGATAATTTCTTCCTAAAATATAAAATATATCTCAAATGATATAATCATTCCCTGGGAGGGTGGGGAGGCCCTGGGATGGATTTCCAGAGGAGCTGTGGATGCCCCTGGATCCCTGGAAGTGTTCAAGGCAAGGTTGGACAGGGCTTGGAGCACCCTGGGATAGTGGAAATTATTCCTGGAACAAAATGATCTTTAAGGTCCTTCCCAACCCAAACCATGCCAGGATTTTGAGATCATCAGAAAGTTCACCACCAGGGAGTTCCTCATCCCTAACATTACCTTCACTCTCATCTACAAATTAGTCTTTGTGGCCAAAAAAAACCAAGAAAAAAGTGGTTTATGTCCTTTTTGCTGTAAGAAAACACTGTGGACACCAATGCTGCAATTTTGGTAACGAGTGGAAACCCAGATTTAGCCTCAAAGTAATGCCCCACTGTTCTGAGGGGATGTTTTCTGTCAGTTCAGTCCTAATGGGCCCATCCAAGATGGGATATTCAATTATTTGATATTAAATTTATATTTATTATATTTATATAATTAACATATTATACATTATATTTATATCATACATATATTATATAGTATATGTGTATAATTATAATAGAATGCATATATTTATATTTATATTTATATTTATATTTATATTTATATTTATATTTATATTTATATTTATATTTATATTTATATTTATATTCTTTCTTTTAGATTTTATATTATTCTCTATTATTTCCTTCATATACAGGTATTGCAATGTCAGGATCCTCATCTGGAGTCCACCCTCAACCACTGAACACAGCAGCAAGAGGAACAGAACCGCTGCACTCAAATGGCTGTAAAATGGTAAAAAAAACCCCACTTAAATAACCAGTTTAGTTTTGAAATCTCTACATTTCCAAATTTTCAGCTTTCTGTTATCAACAGCAAAAATTAAGAAGTTGGCAAGATTTTTTTTGAGGCAGGAATTGAACAGTGTGAGAGGTGTGAGGGCACCACAAGTGGCTGCAGAGTGCACACGAATTACCCACCGTGGCACTTTCCATCATGAAACCTGCCCACATTTAATTGGCAGTTAAATGTGGGTTTTTTTCTTCCTGAAATTTAGGAAAATCTGCACAGAAAACAACCAGAGCCTTTAATCCTCAACACACATCAGTAGGAGGAGGTGGAAGGGAATGGCTGAAGATTTCCTCAACATCAGATTTGGAATTTTCAGCTCCTTCAAGGACAAGTTCAAGTCCCTGAGGAGTCACTTCAGTCCTTCAGTGCCTTTAATGAGATCAGCTGGGTGAATGGGGGGCTCTGAGTGGCCTTTAAATGGAAATGCCTTGAAAAGGAATGAAAAGAAAAGGTTTTATGGAGCATTTTAAGGTTTCCAGTTGGCCTGTTTAGTTGGTTGGGGTTTGGTGAGGTTTTTCTGTTTTGTTGGGGTTTTTTTGTTGTTTTGTTTTGTTTTGTTGGGGTTTCTTGGTTGGTTTTTTGAGGGGGGGGTTGTTTGGGGTTTATTTCATTATTTGTTGTCATTTGAGCCCAAGTTTAGGAACAGATTGGGAAGGTCCAGCCCAGCACTGCTCACCTTTCCAGGAACCTTCAGGGCAGGAACCCCCAATTTGGGGAAGAAAAATAAAATCTCCAAACCAAAAGAATTCGAAGAGCAGACCCAGCTCATCCCTGTCTGCACTCTCTGCCCTCTTGATTTTGTCCTTGACTCTTCTGAACCCATCTCAGCCTCCTCTGAGGTCCCTGGGAACCTTTTCAACACCTCCCCCCTGAGCTGAAGCAGGGTTTGACACTCCCAGCACCTCTGGCTTTGTGGATCCTCTGCCTCTTTTGTGTTCAGGTTGGGAATAAATCTGTGAGATGGTATTTCTTGTTTGGAATCAGATGTTCATTGGTTTTTATTTATAAGAGCTAATAGTTTTATTTATGTTATAGTTTTAAAATTTAATTGTTATATTTTATTATATGTATTTATATATTTTATATTTTATATTTTATATTTTATATTTTATATTTTATATTTTATATTTTATATTTGTATTTATACTTATATTTATATTTATAGTTATATTTAGAGTTATATTTATAGTTATCTTTCTATTTACTTGTTTATATTAATTTATATTTATTTTTACTTTTCTCTATAAAATACATACAAAATAAATTAATATTTTAATATTTTATATGTATTTTATAATATAGCTATTATATCAGTTTTATTTATATTATACTCTCACAAACTGTGAGTTCTCCAGCACTTCACTCTGACAAACTAAAAATGGAGCTGTATTTTTCTCTCTACAAGGCCTTTAAAGGATAAACTGTCCAATTAAGAAATGACACCTAAATTATTTTTACTTTTGACTTAATAACTAACTGGTGTCCTGCAAAGGGGAATTTTTCCCTTCCCTTCCCCTCCACCCCCTGGAAAGGAATAACTCCAGGGCCCCCCTGGAATATTTGCTCCATTTTTCCTTCCCAGCAGCTTTTTTCTGTTCTGTTGGAACTGGTGAGAGCAGGGAGGATGGAGGGAAGAACAGCAGAGGAATAAAAATAAGATTAAAATAAGAGGCCATATAGGGAGCCCACAGGAAAACAAATGTCACACATGTCACACATGTCACACATGTCACACATGTCACAACCCAATTCCCACACTGGCCCAAGCTCTGTGAGCCCAGAGCTGCCCCATTTCCCTTGGGGACATCAAACTGTGCCTTGTAACTTTTACAGCACCTTTGGCCCAGAATTTACAGAAAATGGGGAAAGTAGAAGGAAAATTATTTAGTGCAGGTCCCCTGAAAACTGGGAGGGACTTTTGTGGTGGGAGGCACAGGGCAGGACAGCACTGAGTTCTAGAAATGCACCATAAAAATTAAATTTTTTCAATCAAAATTATTCTAATTTATTTCACAACCCCTCTGACCATGCTAGTGGCCACAGGCAGGCCAGCACCTGTAAGGGACACAGGACCTGAAGGGAAAAAACACCTTGAACTGAGATTTGGGGCTTGGATTGCTGATCAAGGGGAGCCCTGCAGGTGAACAGAGGCTGCTCCACCCAGCTGAGGTTTCCTTAACTCCTCTGGGGTGAATTTGTGCTGTAGGGACTCCCAGAGACCTCCAGTGGACACTGGAAAGGATCTGATTTGTTAATAAGAGGGTTTGTTTTCCCCAAAGAACCAACAAATCCTTTCATTGCTGGTGAATTTTCCATTGCAGAGCAAAGAGAAGCTGTGGCCACCCCAGGGCCATCCTGCAGGGTGGTACCAGAGGCAGAAATCCTACTTTCCTGAACCCACACCCTCCTTTCCTGAACCCAAATCTTGGACTTCTGCCTTCCCAAATCTCAGCCCTGCCTCCCCAGGCCAGCCTAGCTAAACCCAGCTCAGCACAAACCACACCCAGTTGCCCAGAGCAGGAACGAAAAGGTGTTAAATACCCCCGAAACAACAAAAAAAACCCCAAAATAACCAAAAAAGCCGTTAAATACCCCCAAAAACAACCTCAGCACATCCTCCACGGTGGGGCAGGTTTAAAACCCAGCTGGTCGAGCTGTTTGCTCAGGAGTTGAGCAGCACAAAGCACTTGGAGAAGGAGCCCAAACCCCCTCTGCCCTTGAGCAGTCTTTGCCCAGAGCCAGCAGTGACACAGCAGTGATTGGACACCGAGGCTCAGCTTGTTTCTCTAATGGGTTTTTGTTGCAAGCACCCAGAATTTCCCCAGCCCCAGGTCAGGCTGACATAAAAGTACAAAGATGCAGGAGGTTCCTTTGCTTTCAAACCACTGCATTTTGGCAGCAGCACGGAGTCTTCACGGAATTACTCCTTTTCCCTCTAATAATCCACTTAAAAAATACAGGGGGAATTTGTCTGTCTGAGCTGCAGAGCACAGCAGTGGCAGGGCTTCTATTTATAGTCCTTGCAGGTGAGTGTTTGCTCCCAAATTCCTGCAGAGCCTCTAAAAATTGTCTTTATTTCCCACCATCAGCTGCTGGACAATCCAGGTGAACTTAAAATAAATAATTAAAATAAAATATCCAAATAAATCCCTCCAGGCACAACCCTGCTCTGGCTGCTCCAGATGCAAAACTTCCCTTTGTTGAGGGAAAAACCCTGAGACTTTTGTCCTGGCCCAGCACATGAGGCACAACTGACAGGCCAAGGGATCAAAGTCTCCCCTTTATCACCATGCACTTGGCAGAAATGTAAACTTCCCCATCTAGGGCCCAGAAATGTCTTTGAACTCGCTCAGGGAGAGCCCAAAGGTGTCTCAAGGAGTGAAAACCGCCTGAGCCTTCCTGGATGACAAAAGCAGCTCAGGTGGATTGTGCTGGAGAAGGGGAATTTTTCTTCTATCTGTTTTTTTTTTTAAGTTTTCAGGGAAGAATTGTGTTGAGATTGGCATATTTGGTATCTTTTGGTAACAACAGAGAGGCAAAAATAAAAGTATCAAAGGATGTTTTTTCATCTAAGTGTTACTGGTTTGATGGGGAAAGGATTTTTTTACAGAAAAAAATCAAGTGGTGTGCAATTCCACATGAAAAGTTTGTGCACATAAAATCCACTTCCCATCCCATCTCGGAGTGAGGGAAGAGCAGAGAAACCAGGCAAAAAAGAAAGAAATTAAAAAGGGAAAAAAAAAAGCAGAAAATGAAGAAAAAGGGAAGCAAATGAAGAAAAGAAGAATGAAGAAATGGAAAAAAAAAGCTTATCAGGAGGAATAATTAACAGATTAACAGCAAGACAGAGAGCCAGCAGTGCTGAACATGCCCAAGAGGAGATCACCAAGAGCTAAGCAGGCTGTGGAGAGTAAAACTCACACAGCTCTGCAATTCCTGCAGGAGGATTATTCCAAAAGTTTGATTTAAAAATTCCCTTGTACCATGAAAAAACAAAAAAAAAAAAAAGAAGAAAAAGAAAATTCTTTCACTCTGGTGAAAGAAAATGCCAATTGTTTGCAACTGTTTATTTAAAATAGTTAATATTTATCTCAAAATATTTAGAATATTCCTTTTTTTTTTTTTCCTGATTTCTGCAGCCATCCTGGGTGTGACACTGCAGGACAGAAGCACTGGGGGAGCTGCAAGTGTTGAGTGGGGAGCACTGGGAAAGGGCTGAGCAAATCTCTTCAGCCCAAGGCAGAGAATCCCATCCAAACCCCGAGTGGGTGTCCCAGGCTGAGCCTAAAGACAAAGTCAGGGCTTGCCAGTGGCTGTAAAAGCTCAGAGCCAACAACAACAGCTTAGGTGTGTGCTTAGATTTCATACCTGCAGAGAAGTGGGTTTTGTTTGGCAGCAGAAAGAGCCTTTAATATCCTCCTGCACACAGACACAACCAGCAGCAGCACTCCCAGCTGGAAAGGAGAGGAAACTCTGAGGAATCCTAAAGACCTGGCTGATAGCATGGCAGGGATACAGCTGGGGGGAAGTTTAGGATGAGTTCAAGCAGAATTGTGCAAAACCAGCTGTTTATCTCTGAATAAAGGGACTTGCAAAGCAAAGCCATCAGTAAATAGAAGCACCTACCAGAAATGTGCAGCAGCCAGCCTGATCCAGTGGGGTGGGAATCTTGTGGGGATGGCTCTGGGCTGCTCCCCAGAGCTCAGATCCACAGCCCTCAGCTAAAGCAAACACCAGAGAGTTTCCCTTTCCTAAGGCACTGGTGAAATGGCTTTACCTGAGCAGCTTCAAAGAGGAATTTGAGATGTGGGTTTTGTCTGTGAAAAAAAAAACAAAAAGGCAAGAGAGCAGCCAGAGGCAGAAAGGGGAAGGAAAGAGGGGAAGAACCAAGAAGGAAGTGCCAGTTCTTTGACACCTTTGTGATGGAGTTTGATTTGTAAAGCAGAACAGAGCCCCTTCCCTTTCCCTGGCCTGCCCTCTCTAATCTGATTTTAGGAGAACTCTCTGAGATGAATCATCCCTGCCTGCCCCAGAGTTCTGCCTCAGAGGGGTTCTGCAGGTCACCCCTGCCCTGCCCTCTCCATGCACCCACAGGCTGCAGCAGGACCCCAAACCTGCCCTGGGGTGCCCAAAGTGCCCCCACCCTAGCTCAGAAATAATAATCATTTTGGAAGAGCATGAATTAGGACTGTAATTCCTTTATTTTAACCCTTATCCTTGAACTCCATCACACAAACTCACTGTGTCTTGGAGGACTTGGTCCTGCACTCCTGATCAGGGGGGCAAAATTCACCATGACTTCATCTTTGAGACTCTGTGTCACATTAGGACACGAAATAGAAAGATGTGGACACTGGATTTTTCTAAGGCAAAAAAAAAGGGGTTTTAATTTCTGATTTTAACATTTATAGATTGCTAAAAGTGACTGTGGATTGGAGGGTGACAGTGCCACCTCTCCAATGACACTGGACAAACTAACAGTTTATCAAATTTCTTTTCTTTTATAAAAGAATGCAAAAAACCCAAGTTATCTGCATAAAGTGTGTGAGAAAGTTTGTTACAAAAATTCAAACATTAAAAAGTTAAGAAAAACTTAAAAAATCAAGACAACAACCCTGCATTTTCATTTAGAGAAAAGCTAAGCTTTCTTCCTTCCCATCACATATTCCTGGACATCCAGGGCAGCTGCCAGGATCCAGGGCTGAACTCCCCTCTGCTGGGGATGGAAATGCCTCAGTTTGGCTTTCCCTGCTCTTTGCAGTTTGCCAACAAATTTATCTGCTGTGCTCAGCCTGGTTTCTCTCCTTGATCCCCCAAAACCACTCAGGGATTTGTTTTTATGAGGTGCTGAGTTCCCGTGCAGGAGGGAGGGATGCTCTGCTCAGCACCCCAGGGAAGGACTGAGCAGTGCTCAGACAGACAAAGGGCCCCACACAGCAGGAAACCCCTGGGTCTGTGCCTTTGGGCTGTCACCTCCTCTGTGCCATGGGAGAGGGAAGGGACAAGCTCTGGGCAGAGGTTTCTGGTGGTGTGGAGCTCTCCCAGCTGTGGGTGAGCAGGAGTTCCCTGTCTGAGCTCCTCGTGGCCACAGGATTTCATTCTGGGGCTGAAGACTCTCTCCAGTGGCAATTGCAGCAGAACCTCCCTTATCTGCTCTGGCAGCACAGAATCCACCTCATTCCTGGGTTTCCCTGTGCTTGAAATCCCAAATCTCTCCTTTTTCCCTCGGGTTCTGCCCACATTTCCTCATGGATTTCCCTGAAATCCCAAATCTCTCTGTTTCCCTTGCATTCTGTGCTCTCCAGGACACTGCAGAGCAGGAGTCAGTGCCCAGCACACCCAGCCCTTGCTGGGCATCACTGGCACCTTCCAAGGTCCCAGAATCCAAGGGGAAGGCTTTTATGGGCACTTCAGGAAGAAGAAATCATCTCCAAGCAGAACCAATCTCTTTTTGATGCCTGGAAGTTTGTGAGACCCAGCTGTGCCTGTGCCAGGTCACACAGCCTGGCAGGAGGGAGGGATGAGGAGAAGACCCCAAGGGTGCACAGGGGGTTCAGAACAGAAATCCCTGCTGCATTCCCTGGATGGAATGGATGAATGGATGGATGGATGGATGGATGGATGGATGGATGGATGGATGGATGGATGGATGATGGATGGAGGGATGGATGGATGATGGATGGATGGAGGGATGGATGGATGGGTGGATGGATGGATGGATGGATGGAGGGATGGATGATGGATGGAGGGATGGATGAATGGATGTTGGATGGAGGGATGTTGGATGGAGGGATGTTGGATGGAGGGATGGATGGATGGATGGATGGATGGATGGATGGATGGATGGATGATGGATGGATGGATGGATGGATGGATGGATGGATGGATGGATAACAATTCCACTGTTCCAACAATTGGAACAAAATTATCTCTAAGGTCTCTTCCTACCCAAACCAGATCCTAAATCCTAAATTTTCCCAACAGAGAGCTGATGAATTAAATAAAAATTAAACTAATTTTAAAAGCCACTCATATTTTATTTGAACAGTGACCTGAGCTGAAAGTATTAAACATTTATAAATTTTAAAAGTCCATTATATTTAACCTTTATATACAACCATTGCTGAATAAAGGCTGCAGGCTGATCTCCAGTGCCATGAGATGCTCTCTGTGCTGATATTTGATCACTTCTCCTCACTTCTGGGTTGCTCAGCTCCCTGAGCAGGTCCTGCACAGAGGGAGGAGTGAGATGGAGTGAGCAGGGCACAGACCCTGTGGAGTTCTCAGAGCCACAGACCTGTGTGTGACCACAGCCAAGTTCCTTCTCTCTCCACCGCTGTTCCTTTTTTTCACCTCTTTCTCCTTAGGTTAAGCTCATGACAAGATTTGTGACCTCCTGGTTTGACAGATCTCACCCATCTAAGGTCTTTTCAAAGCAGTGCTCATTTCCCTGAGCATCTCTCCACAGCACCTGCCTGTTGGGGCAGTGATTTCAGCTGGCACAAACCCCAAAATGCACATTTTAAATTCATCTAATTAAGAAACCTCCTTAAAATAATTATTTCCCTTTCATTTCTGTGTCATCACTAGAAAAGCAACACAGTAAACTGATTTTAAATGTCGATTACAAAACCAAACCAGAAGTGTGCACAACCCCGAGAAGAAAAAATTCCTCCATCCAAAATTTAAATTAAAAAAAAAAATCGGTGTTTGCCCTGGTAAGGCTGCAGCTTTTCCCTCTGAACTTTGTAAAACTTCATCCCCAAATGGATTGACTTCTACATTATCTGACATTTCCTCATTAGCTTCTTTGCTTTCTCTTTTTTCCCTGCAAAAAGGCCCTTGAGTCTAACGATGTCAGAAGTCTCTGAAATTTGACAGATCTTACATTTCCAGCTCATTTTCTAATGAGTTTGTACATCAGGACTGATTAGTGTAATAAAGAATTCATGAAGCAAATAAATGTAACATGAAGACACCTTGAAGAGAGGAAAGAAAGAGCAAGTCAAACATGTTGAGAAAAGGTCTGGCCTTTTTAACCTTCATTTAATCGTTCTGACAAAGACACTTCATCAAAGAGCCTTGGCAGGTATTTGGACTTTGTGCACAGCAAAACCAGGCTTTGAACTTCTCTGCATTACCCAGGAGAAGCCATCATTAGCCTCATTTAGGCATGAGGAGTCTTTGCTTCTTTTCTGCCAGGGTCAGGATTAAATGTGTGAGATGGTATTTCTTGTTGGGACTCAGATGTTTGTTAGTTCTCATCTATGTCACAGTCTCACAAACCCTGAGTTCTGCAGCACTGCACTCTGACAAACTAAAAATGGAGCTGTATCTCTCTCTACAAGGCCTTTTAAGGATAAACTGTCCAATTAAGAAATGACACCTAAATTATCTTTACTTTTAACCCAAAAACCAACCACCCGTGGCCCATGATGTGAACTTTTTTATCCAATTACACAAAACCACCCAAACCCGTAGAGAAAAAGGAGGAGAAGGAGAAGGAGAAAGAAGGAGAAGGAGAAGGAGAAGGAGAAGGAGAAGGAGAAGGAGAAGGAGAAGGAGAAGGAGAAGGAGAAGGAGAAGGAGAAGGAGAAGGAGAGAAGAAGAAGGTGAAGGAGAAAAAGGATCAGCCTCCACCCTAAAACCTCCATCTTGCTTTCTATATATTCCTGTATTCTAAACCCTTAAACTCTAAGTTTTCCACCCTGTGACATCACACATTTCTATTCAAACTCCACACCCACAATCCCAGTTCTGTCATTCCATTCTGGAAGCTTCTCCACAGCCTCAGGTCAATGCAGTGTTCTCCTGGGGGTCAGTGCCTGTCAGCACAGAAAGTCTGAAATTCTCAGCACCCAGGGCTCCAACAAGTTCTTATCAGGGCAGGGCTTTGCTGAGCATCCCTGAGCAGGGGAGGGGGAGAGGCAGCCCCGGGCAGGGCTGGCCCGGACCCCTCCTCACCCTCCGGGATCGAATTTCCCAGCCAGAGCCGCGGGCACCTCCTCTGTGTTTGGAAATCCAGGGCAAATCTTCCTCCTGTTTTCTGTGGCAGCCCCTCCCCTCCCAAACCCTCGGGGAATTGGGGTGCTCTCGCTGGGGGACAGCTCCAAGCTGAGGTTTTTTCCCCCATTTCCCCTGGTTAAAATGAATTTTACAAGAAGAAGCTCAGCATGTTCGTTCCTGATATCCCATCCCTGGATTCACCCACGTTTTATTTGCCCTGTGGTCACTCTGTCACCTTTTCCTCAGCTTCCCACAGAGCTTCACCCCCAGCCCCAGAGCTAAATCAGTTTTGTGCTCCTTCCACACACACATTTTTTTTTCAGGGGAGAACTAGCAAAGCACAACCCCCCAGATGTCCAGATCCTATGGGAAGGAAATGCCAGCATGTTGTATTTTTATTTATTTTCATCTCCAGCATTAAAAATAGGCTTTGTTTAAAATAGGAGCAGACTTAATATCTTCGCTGAGGAAACCATACATTTGAGATGTTTACATGGAAAACGTGCCAGGGGCTTCTGACCAGCTTTAACTTGGGATCTTTCCCACTCTGGACATGACTTTTGGCATCAGGGGCCTCAGGCTGAGCAGGAATTGCACATTCTCTGATGCTACAAAGCGCAACAAAAACGAATAATGAGGAAGAATAATTCTATTACACACATGCAGCTGCATGAACACGAGGAGAATTTCAGTGTTCAGCTCTGTTTCACCACTGGGCAGGGAGCAGAGCAGGATTTCCCTCAGGAATGCCTCAGTGTGCTCTGCCCAGTTGTAATCCTGTTCTCCCCATGTCTTTCCCCAAATGGAACATTGTCAGGGCTCCTCAGGAAGCTGCAAGAAGATTCTTTTCAATAGGGACAGTATGGAAAATAGTTCAAAAGAGTCCTTGTCCCACACAGGCCAGATCTGCATGGGAAGTTACTTTTTTGTTCTTCAGAAGAAAGCAAAAACCCACAAGGAGGAAAAAAAAAAAAAAAAGTAAAAAAAAAAAAGGGGAAAAAGAAAGGAACCAAAGAAACCTCAAAGAGTTCAAAGAGTGTTTCAGCAGCAGCTCAGGCCTTGAGAGCAAGGCCCCCTTTGTCATCTCTGGGTGAGTGACTTCTCCCCTCAGCTGCGTGTGCAGGGAGCATCTGACGGGGGCTGAAGGCAGACCCCTGTCCCTGAGCCACCCTGAGGGTCCCTGAGTCACTCTGAGTGTCCCTGAGTGTCCCCTGAGGGTCTCTGAGCCACCCTGAGGATGCCAGAGTTACCCTGAGGGTCCCTGAGCTGCTCTGAGAGTCGCTGAGCCACCCTGAGGGTCCTTGAGCCACCCTGAGGATCCCTGAGTCACTCTGAGGGTCCCTGAGCTGCTCCAAGGGTCCCTGAGCTGCTCTGAGGGTCCCTGAGCCACCCTGAGGATGCCAGAGCCACCTTGAGGGTCCCTGAGTCACTCTGAGGGTCTCTGAGCCACCCTGAAGGTCTCTGAGTCACACTGAGAGTCCCCTGCCCTTGGAACACCCCCAGCTCCTTCCTGCCCCCTGAGCTGTGGGTGCAGCAGGATTGATGCCCAGAGCCCCTTTAGACCGAGCATCCTCTGCAATGATGAAACTCTTCTGTTCAAGTGTTCAAGGGGAAAAGTTTCACTAAATATTAAAAAAAAAAATCGATCTGAATCTCCTCATCCTCGGTATTATAAAATGTTATCATTTCTGAGGTTTGTTCTGGTAGTGTTTTGAACTGATCTCTGTCTTTATCTCACAAAACCTGCAGCATGGAAACTCTCCCCCCTCTGCTCCACTTCTTATTTCTGTGCCCTTTTGACCCCTTTTGTCCCAGCTACCTTTTCCCCCTTATTCTCCTTTTGCCTCTGAGCACCCTCTGCATCCTCTTTATTCTTATCTCCCATCGCTGCAGCTCTTCTCCCTCCCAGTTCTGCAAACCCCAAACTCCCTCCTTTGCCTCCATCACCTCTGCTCTGAACATCCCAGCAGAAAATCCCTTTTTCCTGCCTGGTGCAGCTGCTCTCTGCAAGATTTCCAGGCACAGAAAACCTCCTGAAAACCTCCTGAAAGGGCAAACACAGGGATGCACAGCAGAGTGTGCTGGCATCATTCTGCACTTTAATCACATTTTTTTTCCCTTTTTTCCCCATTTTTAGGGAATTTGCCCAAGCAGCATTGCTGTGGCACAAGGTCACAACTGAGATTTTTTTTTTTTTTCCAGAAAGTGGAAAACTCAAGGAAAAACGAGAAGATGGACAGAAACCTAAAGTGGGAACAGGATACTGGGAGAGAAGCTGAGTCCAGACATTTTGGCACAAGAAATGGTTTGTAACACAGATGATAAAAACAAGATACAATATAATTAGCACAGCCTTGGCAAAGCTCCAGAGTGCTGAGCTAAATAAATGATTCTGTATTTGTTTTAAAGCATCCAGAGCTATTTATACTGTCAGCCCAGTGCCTGAGGGATCACTCCTTCCTGGAGTCACTCTCCTCACCACACTGCTGCAATATCGGCCCCTCAATTTCTCACTCAGCTTTGAATGCTGCTCCTTCCCTGCCTCTGCACCCCCAACTTGTGTAAAATCCCAGAAATCCTCCCCAAAAATGCCCAGGTGAGCTGGCAGCTCCTGTCCCAGCTCCCATCCCACAGATTGAGGGCAGAGCTGGACAGAGGCTTCCAGCGAGGGCTTTGCTGGGAAAAGAAAATTCCCAAAATTAGCCAGGGAAAAACATTGAAGCTTTTTCCATCTTTCCCCCTCCCCACCTTTCCAGGAGCCAAGTGGAAAAGGGAAACTCCTCAACGTTCATTGAAACAAAAGTTTCCATGAGTTTTCCTGAGGAGTGTCCAACTCCTCACCCGCCTCAAAGACAGAAAAACTTCTTTTCAGTGTGTTTTTATTTTTTGACCTTGAAAACTGCCCAGTTTTGGGGGCAAAAGCTTCTAGGGCTGAATCCAAGCACCCCCTGGATCTCCATCACCAGCTCCTCACCTGCCTTAAAGACAGAAAAACTTTTCAATAAGTTTTTATTTTTTTAACCTTCCAAATTGCTCAGTTTTGGGGAGAAAAAAACCCTTTTAGGGTTGATTCCAAGCATCCACTGGATCTCCATCACCAGCTCCTCACCTGCCTCAAAGACAGAAAAACTTCTTTTCAAGACTTATTTTTTTTAACCTTCAAAACTGCCCAGTTTTGGGAGGAAAAAAAAAATCTTTTAGGGCTGATTCCAAGCATCCCCTGGATCTCCATCACCCACCCTCACCTGACTCAAAGATAGAAAAAAATATTTTCAAAACCTGTTCCAAACTGCTCAGTTTTGGGGGGAAAAAAAACTTTTAGGGCTGATTCCAAGGACCCCCTGGATCTCCACCACCAAATCCTCACCTGCCTCAAAGACAGAAAAACTCCTTTTCAAAACCTGATTTTTTAAGCTTCAAAAGTGCTCGGTTTTGAGGAAAAAAAAAATCTTTTAGGGGTGATTTCAAGCACCCCCTGGATCTCCATCACCCACCCAGGTTGTTCATGCCCCTCTCTGGGCTCTGGCAGCTCCTGCAGGTCCCCAAGTGTGTGACACCAAGCCAGGAAAGCTTCCAGGTAATTCCACCAGCTCGCCACTTCTGTTAACAAACTTCTTGATTCAGACTGACCACACAAAACAGCTTCACCACAGCAGCAGAAACTTTCCTTATCACCCAGCAGAGGGGCTGGGGACACCTTTTTCCCATGGAGGGGAGAGTTGGTGTGAAAATGTCACTTTTTTGAGGTAGAGCTGGCTGTGGAATCACCCAAAAGTTGTCACCCACAGAGACTGAAGCCTCATCATCCTCATCATCCTCACTGTGACCTCAATGTGCTCATGGATCCCATTTAAATCCCAGCAGGACCAAGGCTGCCAGGTGGGTTTAAATCCAGGGTTTGGAACAGTTAGGGATGAAACAAAGCCAGGATTTTTCATAAAATTTGCTGCAATGAGGTGGAAAATAGAAATACTTGCACTGCTTTAATTAGCTCTGATTTCAGCAGGGGCAAAAGGACATTTGTACCTTCAAAAATGTAAAATATTTATGAAAACTAATTCCAACTGGAGCTTGAAATCCAAGGTAAGTGTGCCAGTGGCCTCAGCAGGGGCAAGAGGGGCTGTGCTGAGTTCTCCAGGGTGAGCTCCTGCTCAGCAAGACTTCCCCAAATGAATTTTCCTGTTTGGGGCACTCAGAGCTGTCAGGAGGCTCCAAGCTCAGAGCTCGAATTCTCAGCCATGAACTCAGAGTCGCTGCAGAGTTCTCAGAGCAGGGAAATGTTGTAGCTTTGAACAACACACTCCTGGCAGACCCAGCGAGGTGAGGTTTCCCTTGCTGCTGTTTATGGGATGTGGGAGCTGCTCTTCCAACCCCTTTTTCCTCAATTCCTCCTTTTTTTCTCATTTTTTAATAAAGGTTGTTGCACCTTTACCCCATTGTCTCCAATTTTTCCTTTTTTAAAATAAAGGCTGTTGCACCTTTACCCCATTGTCTCCAATTTTGCTGTAGGTAAGTGCTCCAAGGTGGTATTTCTGTCACCTTTCCACTTTCTCCTCATTAAACTAAGCAGATTAAGCTTCTGGGATAACAAGAAAACTGTTTATTTTGAGGTTTATAGCTGCATTTTTTCATTAGAAATTATTCATGAACCTACCCAAACACATCTTGTGTCTTTCTTCTTTTAAAATCCCATTTCACAATGAAATCCAAGGGAGAATCACAAACCCAAATGTACTCTAATCCTTTTTTTTTTTTTTAATGTTATAATGAAATTAAATTTGGAGATACTACAGTAGGGCCTTCCCCACTGCTCCCAGCTGAAAGAGGGAAGGAATTAACTGACTTTAAAATGAAACAGGTTTCTCCTGTGTCTGACTGAAAGTTACAGGATGTTGGTAGTGAACCAATTAAAACACATCTTAAAACGATAAATACAAACCAAATGTACATTATCAGCATGTTCAGCCTTTTGTTTCTCGGTTCTATTTTGTATCAGCTTATTGCAATCAGATGTGTGGGGAAGGAGGGGGGGAAAATCAAATCATTTTAGGAAATAATAAATAAAGAATTCAGCGGAGGAAACAAAGGAGGGCTGCGTTTGTTCAAACATAAAATAAACCACGTTTCGGAGAGAACGCTCACGGAGAAGCCACAACAGCCACGGATCAGTGGAGCTCAGAAATACCTAGAAAATGTCCAAAAATATTCAAAATCTGTCTCATCTGAAGGTGGGGATGAGGCAGTGCAGAATCAGGATGTTCCCATTTTGCTTTTTCCCCAAACATGCTTTCCTCAGACACCTCTTGTCCCTCTCTGCTGTTTTGTCACCTGAAAATGTCCCTGGTCAAGCCAGGATTCAGCTCCTACTGCACCAACAATCCTGGAACCACCTGGAAAATCCATCCAAGACCACCCAGTCCAACCTGTGCCCAATCCCCACCGTGTCCCCAGCTCAGGGCACTGAGTGCCACCTCCAATCCCTCCTGGGGGACTCCAAACCTCCCTGGGCAGTTCCCTTTCCATGAAGAAATTCTTCCTGAATTTATTCCTTCATTTATTTTTGCTCACAAACAGTTCCAGATTAGTTCAGGATGAAAATTGCCACTTCTCTCATCCAAGGCCATCCAGTCCAACCTGTGCCCAATCCCCACCGTGTCCCCAGCTCTGAGTGCCACCTCCAATCCCTCTTGGGGGACTCCAAACCTCCCTGTACAATTCCCTTTCCATGAAGAAATTCTTCCCCTGACAGCCCTTTCCATGAAAAAATTCTTCCTGAATTTATTCCTTCATTTATTTTTCCTCACAAACAGTTACAAATTAGCTCTGGATGAAAATTGCCATTTCTCTGAGTTTTTCTTCAGTTGCAATGAGTGGAATTAAATCTCTATATAACCTAAATAGAGAGAGTATAAATATATATAAAAATACACCCACTACAGGCGTTCCCTCTTTTCACAGTAAAATAAATGCAAACTTTAAAAGTGAAAATATTTCACTTTTTTTTACAAGCCCTAGAAAAACTGATATTTTTTTTCCCCCTTACATTTCTCCCCCCAGCTTTTACTTTCCCAAGACAGGATTTTTTCCTCTATTGATCTGTTCCCAACCCCACACATCAAGTGGATTCTTCTTAATGAAAGACTGCAGCAAGTTTGCACAATTTTGCCATTCTTTGGGGCTGCAGGTAAGTAGCTGTGCTTAGGGGAAGGAAGTATTGAAAATCTCCTTTGCTATTCCTCATTTCACGCTTTATAACGTGATACTTACAAATACTTTGGTAGCAGATTAAGCTCCAGAGAAATGAAAACATTTCAGAAAGAGCACAAAGCCTGCAAGTGTCCAAATGAGGGAGCAGAAACTCGGGTTTAAGCTGCAGGAGGGGGTTTATGGGATGTAGTGCCATGTGCCATACAATACAAGATAAACATCTGTTGTTATTTCAGCAAACCTAAATCAGATGTTCAGCTTTTTCTTCAGGGGGAGAGTGGCACAAAGAGAGATTTTATGATTTTTTTCTTATTCTTTTTTCCCCTCTCTCTCTTTACCAAGGTGGCTGTTCCTGTGCCAGGAAGAGCAGGAGAAGATTCTGGAGGGGACTTCAACACCTTTAAAGTAATCCAGTGGTGATAAGGGGACCTTTTGTAACCCCCATTGTGCCAGAGACCTTCAACCTTGGATCTCTGCCCAGGAAGATATTTATTAATAAGGCCAATAGTGCCAGGGAGGAGTTGTTCCACTCACACACTGAGGAACAAATGCAAAACTGGGTGAATCAAAGTTCTCGGGCTGAGAACATTGGGGTTGGTCCTTCTGCTGTGTGGAGGTCTCAGAGAACCTTCCAGAGCCTGAAGGGGTCACAGGGAAGCCAGAAAGGAGCTCTGGAGAGCCAGGAAAAGGAGGGATGGATTCAAGCTGAAAGAGGGGAGGTTTAGGTGGATATTGGGAAGGAATTCTTGCCTGTGAGGGAGGGGAGAAGCTTGAATGGATTCAAGCTGAAAGGGGGGGAAGTTTAGGTGGATATTGGGAAGAAATTCTTCCCTGTGAGAAGCTGGGCTGCCCCTGGATCCCTGGAAGTGTTCAAGGCCAGGTTGGACAGGGCTTGGAGCAACGTGGGACAGTGGAAGGTGTCCCTACCCATGGCAGGGAGTTCCAATGAGCTTTAACATCCCTCCCAGCCCAAACCAGCCTGTGATTCCATGATTCCATGAATCCAATGGAAAGATCTTCACAATTCCTGTTGGACTTTGGATTAAACCTTCCAAAGATGCCAAGAGCTGCTCTGGGCCCCTGAGTGGACAAAGGGAAACACTCAGAACCCCGTGGTCACCTCAAGGCATTACAAATTTCATGTTCAAGGAGCAGCTTCTGCTTTGTTCCCAACTCCAGCCTGCTCCCATCCTGCTTCTCCCTGAGAAACCATCCTTCCATTTTTTCCAGGGAGAAATTCCTAAACTGCAGCACCAGGCTGTGCCCTGTGCAGGGGACCCGTTCTGGCAGAGGTTTCAGAGTTGAATTTCAGAGAATTCAGAGCTGGGAATTGCCTGAGACATTCCAGGCAGGTGCTCCATCCAGAGGGGAACACCTCAGATGAGGGGCACCTCCTACAGCCCTGGAGGGGACAGTCCCACTGTCCCAGAGCCACCTGAAGGGCTCCAGGAGCCTAAGGGAGGTCACACACTAAATTCAAAACCCTTTTTTGCTGATTTGCCTCGGTAGTTCCCTGTCAGCACCACCCTTGAATGAAAGAACACCAAATAACCCAGGTTTAAATGGGATATTCCACATTTTAAACTGCACAGGATCAGCCTGAACTGCTTGACAGCTCATCCCCTTCCCTCATTACACAGCCCAGTTAATTTTCCAGGCTGGCTCAGGTTTGGAGTGGTTAAAAGGGCCCAGATACCCCAGGCAGCAACAGCAGCATCTGGAGCTCAGCTCCAGCCTTGGGCTAAAGCTGCCAGGGCTGGTGCTGGCCACAGGAGGGGCTGGAAAAGGGGGGCGTGGGAGGTGGGGTTCCAGGAGCTCTCCCCACACAGCAATTCCTGGCAAATAAAGCACTGACCCAGTGCAGAACTCCGAATTCTGTGCCTCACTCCAGATGTGTTTCTGTTCAGTTTTTAATTTGGAAATTTTGGGGCACACAGCAGTTTAACAATGCACTTTTAATGCCCTAACATGCATATATATATATATATATATATATATATATATATATATATATACACCTTTTGTTTCATTTTTATTTACCTTAGCAGCACACCCAGACCTGCTGCAGGTTTTTACATTATATTTTAATTAGTGTTTTTATAGATGAAAGACAAAGACACCACTCAGCACAAACACACAAATCTACTGTGCTGCATTTCCCAAGGCACACACTTTAATACCCAGAACACCAAGGCTCTCTCCATCAAAATTTTTATTCCCTTGCTGGGTCCATCTGGTAGCTGGGTTTGGGAGCTGTGTGAGGAGGGAACAATGTTTGTTGTTCTTGTTGGAGTAGTTAATGTTTTATAAACTCATGAAACTCCACAGAATTAGGATCACTGGGAAAGGAACCCAAGGCAAGCAGATGTGCCCCTCAATTAATTCATTTTAGGTGGGGTGGGTTTTTTTTTGTTGTTGTTGTTTTCTTTCTTTTTAATAGTCTGGTGTTCAACAGGTAAAATGTGAGAGAAGAGAGCAGGACTTTCCCCAAAATGAGCAGGGAGTCCTGCCCTCCTCAGCATTCTGTGCTGTTCACCTCCACCTCTGAATTTTCCTATGGATTTTCGGGATGGAAACCTTTCCATCACCAGAGGGACCATCCCTGACTCTGAGTGAGGATGACCAAGGTTCTGAAGGTGTTCAGAACCATTTTGGGGGTGCAGCACCTGGAAAAGCTGCTGGAGACGAGGACAGGTTCAACATGGAAACAACCAAGTCAAATCCCTCACATCCACCTAAAATACCCCATTAATGCCTCACTGGCCAGCAACCCTGAGAGGTCTTTGCTTTAAATAATCATTTGTTTAATCTTTCATCCTGCCCCACCTCTCACAGCATCACCCCACACCCCATTTGGGCTGGGAAAGCTGGGAGAAGGAATGAGAAGGAAGGAGAAGGAAGGAGAAGGAAGGAGAAGGAAGGAAAAGGAAGGAGAAGGAAGGAGAATGAAGGAGAAGGAATGAGAATGAAGGAGAAGGAAGGAGAAAGAAGGAGAAGGAAGGAGAAGGAAGGAGAAGGAAGAAGAAGGAAGGAGAAAGAAGGAAAAAGAAGGAAAATGAAGGAGAAGGAAGGAGAAGGAAGGAGAAGGAAGCACAGACACTTCTCAAAGGCAAACTGTGGTTGGTGTTTCCTCCAGGCTCCGAGTCTCCATCCTTTAATCCCGTGCAACATTTATGGAACATTCCTTCCCTCCTGCTCTGGAGCAAGTGCAAATAGGAGTTTGGCAAAGAGGAGCTGCCCACAAGGAAGGAGCTGCTCGGAGCAGTTGCACCAGAATTTGAGCTAAACCATAACATCACACGTCTGAATAATGCCGTGAAAAATATATAAAACCTGTTATGGCATTAAAAGTTTAAACCCCATAAATCTTCAGCGTGCTATTTACTGGGCTGAGAAGGTGACAGAAACAACATTCTGAAGTGGAATAGGAGAAGAAAAGAAAATGGAGTGTTGGGAGCAGGGGAAGCCCCCGGGACATGGCCAAAAACACTGGAATAAGCAGGGCTGGGGCTGGCAGAGTGACCCTGAGCTCTGTGCACACACCCCCCCAGCAAACTGCTTCATTAATGCTCTGGAAAAAGGGATTTACCAAAATAGATAGGAATTTAGAAGGGGAAAAAAATTCAGGGCAGGATTAGCAGGGAAGGAAACATGGAACAAGTAAAATTCACTTCTCAGAAGGTGCCATTGAGAGCCCTCATTCATTTTGTCCTCCTGATGCTCCCGCTGGCTGGGGGGGGGATGATTCTACAGAAAACAGGGATTAAACTTGCCAGCTACAAGGTTTGCTCCAGCATTTGCCAAATTTCAATACAAACTGGAAGTTCAAGTTGAAATAAACCCCCACGTTTTGTCAGTTTTCAAGCTGGAGCTTTGCTGTAGCATCAGTTTGGTCTGAGCTGCTTCCCACAGACACAATCCCTGAGTTGTGGCTCTCAGCTCTGTGTTACAGCACAAAAAATAGAATTTTTCAGTAGTTACTGTGACAAAGATTTAAACAACCCACTACAAATTCTGCAACCTGTCAGCCCAAACCGTGGGGAAGTTATCTGGGGGTTCCAGCTGGAGCCTATCCCTCATTCAAACCAACTTTCTTTCACTTCTAATTGAGAACAAATTCCATTTTCATCTGTGACTGAACTTTTTGAGCCCTTGTAGCTTCAAGTCAGCTCATTAACATTACTTAGACATCGGTTTTATAGTTGAATTATACCATGTTTATACTGTGGAATTCCATTACTTAATTGCTTCACTACTGGAAATTTCAGTGGGGTTCTCATTTTTCGCATAAATCTCAAGAATAAACATGTTTCTGTATTTCTCTTACTTAATTAAGTGCATGTTTCATAAAAAAAAAAAAAATAGCCAACATAGACAAATTAGGCAAAGAATCATTTGTTTAATCAAAGGGGAAACTCGCACCGCAAGTGAAGGGGGAAACTCCTGAAGCTTTGGCTCTTGCTTCTGGTGTGCTGAGTGCTGAGGGCTCAAACTCCTCCAAATTATCCAAATGTGTTCATCCTACAGAAAATCTGTGCTGGGAGTCACTCCCACAGCGCTCTTGCAGCAATGGAAAAAACTGGGAAATATTCCCTGTGGAACAACGAGGTTGGGCTGAACCCGGGGTGGCTGCAGGGATGGAGGGGAAGGAGCTGTGCCAGCCCCTCCACCCCACACCAATTAAATCATGGCATCATTAAGGCTGGAAAAGGCCTCCAAGGTCATAAAGCCTGACCTCTAACCAAACACCAGCCCACCAACCCACAGGATATCCCACCCCACCATCCTGACCTGGAAACAGCAGCACTTCCTCTCCCCTCTCCCAGGAAATCTGCCCTGCCTTCACCTGGATTTGGTTTTCCTAAGGTTTTTATCCAGGAGAACTTTAGAGGATCCCTTTGGATCATGGCACTGCTGAATTTTGAGGTGGTTTCTGGGTTTTTTCCCCAAGGTTTTAATAAAAATCCCTCAGCAGCACTTCCAGCTCCTTCCCTCTCCCAGTGTGGGAACACCAAAGTTGTTCCTGCTCCTTGCTTGAAGGAGAGAAACAAGAAATTAAACCAAGAAATACCAGGAATAAATGTCTGAATTTTAGGTCCTTAATGGGATCATTTTGTCTTTTCACAGATTTGCTTCCCCCTCCATACAAAAGTTTGCACAGCTGAATAGGTTTGGAGTTCAACAAGGGATAAAATAATGCCTCAAAATTAATGATAGTTAGAATTAAATTAATTAATGTTTTAACTGCTATTTTCTATGATATGAGCTAAGCAAAGAATACTCTTAAAAAAAAAAAACTAATTAGTTGCCAGCAAATTGTGAAAGGTCTATTTTAGCCACTCATTCATTTTAATTCTAATTTCTGTTCTTATGGATCTTTACAGAGTTTAGGTCAACAGAGATAGAAGCTGGGCTTTTCCTGCAACTGCAAAACCACTCTCAGAGTTAATTTCCCTTGCTGGAATCTCCCTCCTGCAAAACCAGTCAGACACTTGCTATTTATCCCATGGTGCAAAATTCCAGCACTTGGCTCCCAACAACTCCTTTTGGCAGAAGCTGCTCCTGTAATAATTGTGGAGATAAAATTCATTCAGAAAAAAAAAACAAAATTAAGATATTCTCTCCTCCTGCCCTTTAGAGTTGGCATCATTTGTCCCCTCTGCCCTCTCCTCCTAGGAGTTTGCCCTGGGACACAGCTCTGTGGGTTTAAGAACCAAAAAATATCCTCTTTGGGACAACATTTTACTTAAATATTTTAGGAATTATCACCTGGCAGCAGCAGCAAAAATCCATGGGAGCATCAGGAGTCTGTGTCAGCACCTGAGTGCTGAAACACAGCCAGGCCTGTACTTCCCAAATGAAATCTGCCTGCAGAGCCACATGAAATCCCAGCCCACAGCACTCAGGGCATTTACAGCCACCACTCCATCACATCTGAAGGCTGGGCTAAATGATAATCAATAATCTATCAATATTTTTAATATGATGTTATGGGCTCTGATATATATAATATAATAATATATATAATTTATTATCATAATAAATTTTATATATAATTTTATAATTATTATAATATAATAATATGATCTTATATATTATATCTATTATATATTATAATATAATATAATAATTTTTCCTCCCATTGAGGCAGGTGGGGTGTCCCTGTGATACAAGGGGAAGGTTTGGCCACAGGAGTGACCTCTGGCAGTGCCATCTGTGCCCCCTGCCCCTGGGAGCTGCAGCCCCTCTCTGTGCTCACAGCACTGCAAAAAGCTGCAGGGAGGAAAAGGTTTCCACTGGGCAAGTCCAGGAAAAATTAGAGGCATCATTTTTGAGGAAAAATGTGGTATCATGGAGGAAAACTTTAGGGATCATTTTTCAACCAAATTTATGTTAGATATACAGAAGGAATTGTTCCATGGGAGGGTGGTGGGGCCCTGGCACAGGGTGCCCAGAGAAGCTGTGGCTGCCTCTGGATCCCTGGAAGTGTCCAAGGATGGAACTTGGAGCAGCCTGGGATAGTAAAAGTGTCCCTGCCCTTGTCAGAGATTTGGAACTAGAAGATCTTTATGGTCCCTTTGAACCCAAACCATTCTGCTTTTATGATTTTTGACCTTCACTTTGATCCATGTGTCCTAACTCCCACATCCAAACAACAAGTTTGGACTTTAAATGCGTAGATGCTTCCAAACTTGGCTCAAAACTGATGTGTACAACACAAAACCTTCTCTCACACCCAAAACCAAGCAGGATCCCATTGCCCAGGGAGTTCTATGAAGCTGGAAGGGTTTTGGGGCAGATCACCTAAAAGTGAAGGACATCCCAGAGAGTTCTGTGCAGCTAGAAGGGTTTTAGAGCAGATCACCTAAAAGATAAAGGACATCCCAGGGAGTTCTCTATAGCTGGAAGTGTTTTAGGACAGCTGACCTAAAAAATAAAGGACATCCCAGAGAGTTCTGTACAGCTGGAAGGGTTTTGGGGCAGGTGACCTGAAAGATAAAGGACATCACTTGGCTGCCCAGGGAATTCTGGAAAGGTTTTAGGGCAGAACACCAAAGAAATAAAGGACACCACGTGGCTGCCCAGGGAGTTTTGGAAGGGTTTTAGAGCAGCTGGAAGGGTTTTAGGGCAGAACACCAAAGAAATAAAGGACACCACTTGGCTGCCCAGGAATGGCTCCTCCCTGAGGAACCTGGAGCAACCCCGGTGCCCTCCTGGCATGGAGGAAGGGTTGGGTTTCCAGCAGCTGGCTTCTCTGCCCATCCCTGCAGCACAGGGGGGTTTACCCCAGCCTTTGATTCTTGTGGCAAGGCCCAGAATCTTCCAGGTGTTGGCACAGAGAAGCCTTTTAATCTCATTTCACTGCAAAGTCCTCTCCCCTGGCAGCCGGCTCTGCCCCAGGCCCGAGCCCTCAGGGCGCGAAGCCGCCGGTGGCTTTGGGAGCAAACCCAGCAGCATTATTCCATTTCCCCCCGCTGAACAAAAGTATTGAGGTCTCTTTGTGAGGGAAAAGCCAAGCTGGATTCCTTTATCCCCCTGCCCTTTGCGCTCACAATGCCACACTCTGTCTGCCGGGCCCAGGAGGGGAGTGTCCCCAAGGTCCCCACAGGATTCAGGCCTCTGGTAATGGAGTCCCGGGCCTGAGGGGCAGCAGCAGCCTCCTCCAGGCCTTTGAACGAGGCTAGTCTGTCAGGGCTGGGGAGCAATTTAAAACCGCGGGGAAAGGGAGAGCTTAGGTGGAGAAGAATGATTTCTTATCAAAGCTGCCAATAGAGGAGACCCAGGTGGTCGGGCTGAGGGGGATCCCAAAGGCTGCAGATGAGACTGAGGAACAAACGGGGCCTTTCAGCAGCTCAGGCCGGCCTTGGGAGGGGACAGCCAACACTGGTGTCCTCCTGGGGTGGCAATGCTGACATTTCCTCCTGGGGTGGTAATGCTGAAATTTCCTTCTGGGGTGGCAATGCTGAAATTTCTTCCCAGGAAACACCAGACCCACAGGTAGGAGCATTCCAGAGGGGACTGGGATCCAGGGGCTGATCAGAAATTCCCTGAAATGTTTTATACACATCCACACACGAGAGAGGGATCCCAAAGGCTGCAATGAGCAGGTGAGATGCAGGAATAAACGGGGGTTTTTAGCAGCTCAGACAACCAACACCTCTGGCAGGGACAGGCCTGGTGTCTTCCTGAGGGTGACAATGCTGAAATTTCCTCCTGGGGGTGGTAATGCTGAAATTTCCTCCCAGGAAACACCAGACCCACAGGTAGGAGCATTTCAGAGAGGGCTGGGATCCAGGGGCTGATCAGAAATTCCCTGAAATGTTTTATACACATCCACACACCAGAGAGACAGAGAGAGATCCCAAAGCCTGTAATAAGCAGGTAAAATTGAGGGATAAATGGGGTTTTTTAGCAGCTCACGCCAGCCTTGGGAGGAGGCAACCAACACTGGTGTCTTCCTGAGGGCTGCAATGCTGAAATTTCCAGCAGACCCACAGGTAGGAGCATTTCAGAGAGGGCTGGGATCCAGGGGCTGATCAGAAATTCCCTGAAATGTTTTATACACATCCACACACGAGAGAGGTGGGCAATGGGAAGCCACAAGGACACCCTTGGACACGATGCTTAACAAAACTCTCTAAAGCTGCTGGGGCTGATGTTGGGGTGCAGAGGAAGAACACAGAAGATTTTTGGGGGGTTTGGGGGATTTTTCAGTGTGTCTCTCATTTTGGGCCCTGTCACTCCCACCCTCCCAGACCTATCCCATTCTGTTCCATTCCTCATCTCAAGTGAAACAGAATTCTCATTTCTCTCTGGTTTCTGGGAATAATAAAAGCAGTTTGTGCAAGAAACAAGCCAAGCTGCAGGAATAAAGTTGTTCTCAGGCAAGGAAACTCAGCAACTGCTGTCACCAAACAATTGAAGCTTAAAAACATTTAAAAACCTGTTTTAAAGCACTGCCTGTGCACAGGAAACATCCCAGACTTCGCTGAAGACATTGAGAGTCCTTCTAATACCTTGAAGTGTGTGGGGGGAAGTGTAATCTGTTTTGATAACTCCTGACATTAAACAGTGATAAATAATTAAATATGTTTAACTGTTTCATTAACTAAAGATAGATGGGGGAAGCTCCACAGATAGAATATAGATCAAAAAGACTGAGGCTGGCTCTAAATTCCCCTGATGTTTTATGACACCATTTGTATTCTGTCACTCACTAGCTTTATGTATAGTCCAAGCTGTGAACTGAATACCCCATTCAGAAAGGCACTCACTCTGCATGTTATTGCAATTTAATATTTTCACACACAGACACATCATTATCTTGGAACCCGACACTGCAAGGAGAATTCAGTAATTTTTCAAGAGTGCTGGTTGTTGGTTTTTTCTTTTTTTTGTTCTAATGCAAGCACTGAGGCACAAGGATCTAAATGGCCACTCTGCCAATATTTAACCTCTACACAGATACATCAGCAGGTTGGTACTGGGCTGTTTTGGGGGGCTTTTTCTCATTTTAAACATGTCATCTTGAAAGAATTAAAAAGGAAAATTAAGAATCTGCCTCTGTAAACAAGAATAAAACTCCTTGCAGAATTATAACTTGTGACTCTGAACTAGAAATAGAGATATAAAATATATGTATTGACATGGAAGTCCTCCAGGCTGTCTCTTCAGTCTTCAATTGCCAAAACATTGCCTTGGAATGGGATCATCACACTTATTCTGGGATTCTGAGGGGCCAGAAATGCACATTACTCTGGGATATTTGAGAAGAATCAGGCACAGAACTCTACAAAGTTTAAAAAAAAAAACAAACCAAGCACATTTACAAATATTTAAAAGCCAAATCACACCAGAAGAACTTTAGAAGTGGAGACAAAGGCAGGGCTGATTTCTTTCCATGGAGATAAATCCTTCTTACCCCAGCCCCTTGGTGGTTAATCATTAACCAGAGCTGCACAGGGACCCAGACAGAAGGAAAAACTCTTTATTTGGAAACACCATGGATATCCCAAAGATTCCAGAGCCTGCTCCAAATTCCTGCAAAGTCCATGGGAAGACCACCAGGAGCCACCAAGGCCTTCAGCAGGTTTGGGGCTCCCAGCAGTGAGATTTTGATGCTGCCCAGCCATGGGGAAGGTTCCCTCAAGGCCCTGAAGAGCTGCACAGGGGGAAAGGCAAAATTCCATTCTGGGAAATGCAAAATTCCATCCTGGAATTCCCAGTTCCTGCTGCTGAGTTGGACACAGCTTGTCCTGTTACAAACTCGGGATTTTCAAAGGGAGAGAAAAGAGGGCTCAGAGCAAAGGAATCTGCCACAATTTCACTTTGCACCCACCTCATTTCCCAAAGCTCTGCATTCTGCAGCAAAGAACCAGGAATTCTCAGGCAGGGAGGGTGGGCAGGGCCATTTCCCTGTGCTTTTTCTCCAGGTTTGGGACTGGGGCTGAGCCACTGACCCACCAGAAGCTCAGATCCCCCAGCCCAGCCTGCAGGTTCTTATTCCTGGCCTGAAAAGCCAAATTCTCCAATATAACACGAATATCACACAAATATAACTCAAATATAACAGAAATATAACAGAAATCCCTTGGATATCACAGCCACAGGAACACCAAGGAGGTGCTGAGTGGAATTAATTCTGTAGCAGAGCTTTTTCTGGTTAATGCCTCCAGACTTGTTTCCCAAACTGCTAAACCACGATATTTAATAATAAAAAAAACTCTGTTTGGTTACTGTCCATTGGGTAAAAATAGATTTATAGATGGATGTTAAACTCAGGCTCCTTTCCCTGATCTACTGCAACAGATATTGCTGCTCCAAAAATCAATATTTAGCTGGGAATTGGCTCCTGGTCATGGGAAAAACTCTCTGGCTGTGGCTGGAGATGATGCTGGTGACACCAGCCTTGGGGACTCCACAACCACCCAAAAATGCTTCTTTATCTGAAATGGGGCTTAAAAAGCCAAGAGTAAGTTAAGAAAGGAAATGAAAAACACACTTGGAAACATGGAACATCTGCATCACCCACCTGCTGCTGGAGCAGCTGTGGAGTCCAGCAGGGAATCTCTGGGGATTTTCACAGGTTGGTGTCTCTTTGCTTCACAGGTGCACCCACATTTTATACCAATAATCATAAAGCCCTGAAATAAATTATTTCAGGAAGCACTAGAATCACCTAAAAGGTCTCAACTGAGCAAATATTGTATCTGTGTGGAAAAGCAGGAATGCCTGAATGTTCGAGGGAGCACCAGTAGCTCCTCAGGCATTTCCTTGAGGACACCAGTGAAGATAACTTGGATTTCCTGCAGGCTCACCTGAGAAAATCCCTCCCTAATAAACACTATCAGGAACAGAGGACAAAGGACCAGATTCTGTCCTGGACTTTCCCTGGCTAAAGACTTGCAGGGAATTCTAGCAGGAAACGTTTAAGAACTCCCAAAGTAACCAAGATCTGGTTTTATTCTCCTATATGGGATACATGAGCAGAACTGTTGCTGAGCAAAAGGCTTTTCAAAGTTCTCCACGAGGTATCAACTCCTTTTAAATCTGCCTATTGTGCCATGTAGGGATTGAAATTTATTTTATCCCTATGTGATAATTCTGAAATAAAATATATGATCACTCGCAAGTGGTGCAGGTTCTTTATTTCACATTGAGGCAATAAAATATAAAATGAAACCAGTCCTTTTCTATAAACAGAAAAAATAAATGGTGGAGCGATTTTATACTACATGAACTCACAGCACAGCCATTTAAAAATTCATTTACATGATTGAGCCCAAAAGGTCCATTTGCCATGAAATAAAAAACACTAAACACTGTCCTGAAAGCAAAGAAAATGCCAGACTACAAGTAAACAAAAGCTTTTCTTTATTAGTGTCTGAGATGGAATGAAAGATTAGAAGCCAAATATGAAACTTGCAAAAAAAAGGAAGAAATCTGCTGCAGCAAATTTAAAAAAAATCATCCCAAGGAGCTCGGTGGGAGCTGGACCAACACCAAGGTGATTAATGAGACATTGCTGGTCCAGAAATCACAGAGTGCATCCCTCCCATGTCACAGATGGAGCAGCTGAGGGTAAATTATTTTTTTAAGCTGGCAAAGTTACTTTGTCAGCTGAGTGAAATGCCAAAATTCCTGCTTTTCCTGCATCCTGGAGCAGGTAATGCTGTTTCAGCGTGCTCCAAGTTGGTTTTGTTGTAATAACAGGGCACAGGAGCTGCCCTCATTCCACCACCGCTCCATTCTGCAACTTTTCCATGTTCAGAGCAAAACTTTGGATCAAACTTCCTGCATTTCTTTCCAGCCAACAAATCCTGAGAGAAAGAGAAAGCCCAGAGAAAAAGAAACTCCTCTGCTAACACAGCCCTGGAGCTGGGGGCCAGTCCTTGCCTGGAGCTGGTCCCAGCTTAAAACTGAGCCTAAACTCAGGTAAAGCTGGGAAATGATGGAAAAGTCTCTTTTTTCCCCCTCATCCTGCAGAGCCCAGGCCACCAAGAGAGAGCTGTGATCCCAATCCCAACCCTCCAGGGCTGAGAATTTCAGACTTTCTGTGCTGACAAGAGAACACTGCATTGACTTGAGGCTGTGGAGAAAGCTTCAAAAATTGAATCCTAGAACTGGGATTTTGGGTGTGTAGCTTGAATAAAAGTGTGTAATATCACATGGTGGAAAACTTAGAGTTTAAGGGTTTAGAATATAGTAATTTATATAAAGCAAGATAGAGGTTTCAAGGCAGAAGCTGGTCCTTCTTCACCTTCCTCTTCACAAGTTTAGGTGGTATTTTATCAGAATCAACCCTCCACAGGCACTGGCACCACTCTGTGCCCTCCAGACCGAGGATAAAAACTGCCCTGAGCTTCTTTAGTCCCCCTGAAGTGATTTCATCCTGAGTAGGAAATAAAGCTGATTTTTCTCCTGCCCTGCCACGCCAATAAAACAATAAATTGGTATCACTTCCAACAAGGTGCCGCTGCTGTAAAGTTAAAGATAGGGAAAGAAAATGAACTACTGGTTATGACAGCAGGGGAAGGGAGAAGAAATAAATAAAGCTGAGTGCGTGCAAGGGAGCAGATGGCTCATGTCCAGTGTGGCCCATCCTCTGTGGATTACTCCCCTGGAAAGGAAGTCCTTGCCACTTCAGAAAATAGCAATCTGTCTAAAAACTGCTGAGGTTCTACAATTGATCATTCCTTAAGTTAAGGAGAAAAACCAACCCAAGCCAAACTGCATTTCTGCAGCAGATATTGATCTGCAGAGGCTGAAAGTGAACCCCCTTAAAGCAGTTCTAGACCCATATTTGTACATTTTATTATGCACATGCACACAAATCTCTGGGGCCGTGTCCTCAGCTGGTGAAAATTAGGTTCATTGATGTTGATGCTGATTTACATGAGTCAGGGATCTGGCCTTGCATTTCAAAAAGAAATCCTGAGTTTCAGCAGAAATCCTGAGTTTCAGCAGAAATCCTGAGTTTCAGCAGAAATCTTGAGTGAGTTTTAGCAGAAATCTTGAGTGAGTTTTAGCAGTTTAAGCTCAGATCAGGCACAGGGGCTGTGCCCAGCCTCAGTCACGGGTTACACATCTCTTAAACCAGCCCTGGGTGCTCTTACACAGGGAACAGATTCATTTTCAAATCAAAAAGAGTGTTTTGTGGCCAAATTGTGGCATTTGAAAAATACCCAGGTAGGGTGAGGGGGGTACAGTGTGAACCAAAGTGCCAGGATCTGTGTGTGCTGAGGATTTGGGTTGGGCTGAACCTCACAGAATCAGGGCTGATTTTTGGGAACTCAGAGTGGGATGGGCACAGCCTCAGCTCTTCCCTCCCACCTCAGAGCCCCAAGGAACACTCAGAGCTGGTTTGGGATGTTCCCCATTGGATCTCATAGGAAGAAAATTGAATTTTCAAATATAGTTGAAGAAGAATATTTTGAAGAATAGCTGAATTCTCCTCATCTGCACTGCTGATGAAACTGCTCCTTGCACTTGCCCTCCCAAAACTGGAATTACAACTGGAGCAACACAAATTTGGTTAAAAAAAAAAAAAAAAAAACAAACCCTGAATGCTGAGAGTCCATCTCCAAAGCAGGGAAGCTTCAGGCAGACAGGAGGGGATTTTCTGCTGGGGAAGCAACCCATGAATCATTCAATAAAGCCTCCTTTTGATAATGAATAGCCAACCTTCTCTGGTGGTGATAAGATATTTTAACTGAAAACATCAGGCCATGTTTAAAAAATGATTACAAATTATTTTAACAGTGTATTTGCAGAGGGTTATAAAAACAGCTATAATATTTTTGTCTTGGATTCTAGAATTACCAGGGTGACAGCTAATGCAGTAATGATTTGTTTCAAATGCCAGTGTTTAAGCTGTATAAAGCTGATTTTATACATTTTTCCAGTAGGCCGCATTGTAGTTAATGAAATTAAACACACCAATCGCATTTGTCCCCAGGGGATGAGGAACTGAACACGCCACTGGTTTATTTTTTTATTAAAATAAATTGCAGCCAGCAAGATGGACTAATTGCCTACAGAATTGAAAAAGAAACATTCCATTGATATAATTAAGCCAATTTTCATGGACAAAAATAGTTATAGTGGATATAAAATAAGCAGAGCATTCAGGGCAGTTTGACTTCTCCCCAGCCCTCTGTATTTTGTCCAGAACATTAACTATTAAACAAATATGGATCTCAAATGGGCTGACAGTGTTATCTGGTAATGATGGCTAAATTGATCCCAATAGCTGAGGCCAGGGCATTGTGTCTCAGGGTTCTGCTGGGAGAGTTCCCAAGCCAAGAACAACAGAGCAGGGAAAAAAATAAAATAAAAAAACCAACCCAAAAAAAAACCCACCTCCCAAACCGGACCTTAAAGCAAAACACCTGAAAGATGTAAAATTGTCGAGGTAAAAATAAATCAGCACCTGGTTTCTCTTGGGCTGACACTTCACTCCTGGTGCCTGGGCAGCCCTGCTTTGGGGAGGGCTGTGGTGCAGCCAGCCCCACTCTTGTCCCCAATATAATTCCAAAAAAGGGATGGTGAAGAGAAGACAAAGTCTTCCCACAAAGTCTTTCCACACCAGCTCAGTGCAGACCAAGATTTACCGTGATGGGAGCATTATTCTGTGGCCTACTGGAAATAATTTGGCTGTCTCAGTCCATTTTCACCCGGCAAATGTCTCCCCAAGAGGACCAGTGGCCTCGTTTGCAGCACAAAAGTGGGTTCAGTGGTACAGAAAACCCCACCTTATTAACTATTTTCTATAAATTTGGGTAAAACACCTCTTTTAGGGAACGTGATGAAAGTTCAGTCACCCTCTGAACAGAAACTTTCCTTCCTCCCACTGTCCTGCACAGAGAAGCACTGAAATCCATGGAAAAGGAGTTCATTTTCCAAACCTATCCACCAAGACACCCCTTGCTGCAGGGAAATTTCTTCCCAATTACAGAAAAAAAAAACCCAACCCAAATATAAAAAATCTCCTTATTCAGGGCATGAACATTCAGAAGCATGATGCACACTTAGTGCAGGGATGAAAGTCATATTTCATTTTTATGAGCAAAGAAGGTGCCATCACTCAGGTAGGGAAGAGGAGGAAGAAATCCTCCACGGGACAGGGACACTCCGTTACGGATTTGGACGCTGCACAAGGCAAACCCAAGTGCAATAAAAATGAAAATAAACAGCCGTGAGGAGGTAGCGCTGATGCATGAAAATCCATTAGGAAAAGAAAAGAAATAATAAGGTCGTAGATCTTTTCCACTCCAACATCCCTGAACTGAAATTTCTCCAGAAAAAAAAAAAAAAAAAGAAAGAAAATAAGAGGGGAAAAAAAATAAAAATCAAAAGGTGTATTTAAGTATTTAAGATGAGAAAGCCCAGCAGGAATTTCGGAGGGGGATGCCATATCAACAGGCTGTTACCCAGAGTGGAACAAATGTGTTTGCACATCCCCTTCTTTGGCTGTGTCCATCCGCAGCTGCAGACAGACAGACAGACAGACAGACACTGTGGCCGTGCATTTATTGACGTGCTGGGCTCTCACTCCCCTGGGATGAACGATATCTTTTGGGAAATAGGCACGAGAAAATCATTGCTCAGCCAAGATTTGGGTGTTTCCCCTTAGCGTTCGGAGTCGCGCTAAATCGGAGTTTGTCATTTAAATAATCCCTAAGTGGTGGAAAAAAATAAACACATCCAGTAATAGGGGAGAGCCAGCAAGTTGTGGGAACAAAGCCTGAGCTTGTCCTGGCCCACGGAGGGCACAAATAATCCCAGGTGCCATCAGCTCTGTGCCACAGGAAGGGTCTGCGTTGGGAATGCAGCTTTTTCTTCCACTAAACAATTTCACCCAGCTGAAGTTTTAATGCATCAAGACGGGGTGGGGGAGATAATAATAATCAGAGAGAGCGGAAATGTTACAGGTAGAAGGGAAAAAGCAGCTCTGAAAAATGTGGATTCTCCTCCTGATCGTGCCACCAGGAGCGGGCAGGGATCCTGCACAAGTCGCTGCACTCACCTCCTCCCTTCCCCAGCCCTGCCGGAGGATCACAACTCATTCCCCACCATCCAGGTGGCTCCTGAGCCTCACCTCCTTCATGTTTGCAAACTTCTCAGGCCTTTGTCTTTAAAGCACCGTATTAAACAGCACCGAGCTTTTATAAACCACCTAAGCCGTAATAATCATAGCCATAATCACAATAATAACACTTCTCGCTCAACAGGGCCTTTCCTTGCGAGAATCTCCGGCTGCTTTGCAGACACGAAGGAGCTCAGCCGTGCCTGGAGAGGCGATTTCCCTCCGGCACAGGAGATTCCCGTGCCATTCCTGGCGGCACGGGAGATTCCCGTGGCATCCCCTCCGGGGAGCGGAGCCCGCAGCCCGGCGGGCAGGTGGAACCCGGCGCGGCGGGACCGGAGAATCCCGACAGAATTCCCCGGTCGTGGAACGCTCCCAGCCGCCCGAGGAGCCGGGGTATCATCGCAGCGAGCGGCAGCGATGAATTACAGCGCTGCCGTGGGGTGAAATCCCAGCTCCTGCCTCGCTTTTCGACTGCGAAGGAGCGGGGATCGTGCGCGCTTCAGGTGCGCTCCGCTCCATCCCGGCCGGCTCTTCCCAACCCTGCTGCCCTCGGGGCTCTCTGACCCTCCAAATGCGTGGCTAAAATCGGGCAAAAGGACAGTTCTGTGCTTTCCCGACATCACTGTCTTCCCCAGGTATTTTTAATAGCAGCCCTCAGGAAAATGTTGGGTTTATTTTTATCCCCCCAGCTCATTAAAGACCTCCTCTGCCATCCCTGAACTCACACAGCAGTCCCAGCGCAAAGCCTAAAAATAAAGCAGATTTAGGTGGTCGAGTTAAAAACCTAAACATAAAGTACAGACTCAGTCCGATTTCTGCACAGAACATTCTGGGTCGTGACCGTACAGTAGCTGCGCTTTTAATGCGTGTTTTAAGACCTTTGTATGTGCGCTGCCAGCCCGACAGACAAACGCCTCTGCACAGACAGACACGTCTTGCACCGGCACGGAGGTCTTACAGCAAACGGGAATTCCGTGAAATCGGGAATTCCGCGAATTTGGGATAACGTGCCTTTCTCTGACGCGCTTTATAAACTTCGATTTCTGTGCAGACCCGCCAGTGCCCCGTGATGTGAGCGCACGTGGATGGGCATCACACGCACTTCATCCGAGCTGCTCGGACAGCCACCAGCACTGCCGGAGCCAGGGCCGGACCCCAATTCCCGATCCCCTTGGCACCTCGGAGCTGCTGCTCCGCGGGTGAGAGCAGCCAGTGCCCCCCGTCCAAGCCCCAGCTCGGTGCCCCCGTTTGCCAAGTTCCTGCCCAGGCCAAGGGGAGGACGTGCCCTGTAGTTATTCCCTCTGTGCTTTTCCCCAAATAACCCACGCGGGACGAGTGGGGGAATTGATACATTATATTTGTAGAATTTGGGAGGAAAAGAAAAATATAAATTAAGAGTAAAGTGATCTCAAATTCTCGGCGATTTTTGTTGAAGCGCTAATTACGCATCACCTTAATTAGCGGATCAACCCCCCCCTCCTTCTTTGCCCCGCATCCCTAATTGCCTAATTGAACAGATCCGGGGCAGGACAGGGGGGGACCCAGCCACGGTGGGGACCCGGCGGCGGCGGCCCCGCACCTGCGCGGGGCTCCGGGAGAGCTTTGGGGACATCCCGGTCACCGAGGGCAGGGGAGCGGGCAGGGCACAGCGCGGCCGCTCGCTGCCTCCCTCCGCTCCCCGGTGACCGGGGATCTGGGTAGGGACAGGGCAGAGGGAGAGCTTCGGAGATGGGAAAAAAATCTCAACGCCCCAAAGCGCCATAAATTTTCCTCCTCCGTGCGTGGCAGCTTTGGAAGCGTCTGTGGGAGCACAAACGGAGCCATGCGCCGGGAAGTGGCGCTTGGACTCCAGCTCTGCGTTCTCTCCTCTCCCCTTCCCCTTCACTGTCTCTTCGGCCTTAATTAAAATAAAATTAATAAAATATCACTAAACGGGAAGCCTGCTCTCTCCTCCAAGGGGAAGCCTGAAACCGAGGAACCGGCGCCGGGCACGGCCAGGCTGGATTCACAACCATTTTCTTGCCAATCCAGCCTGCCCGGAGGATGCACCAGCGCTGTCTGAAAACTCCGGCCCCAAAGTGTGCCCCGGTCCCATTGCTAACAGTGAAAAGCAAACGGGGCTGCAGAAATATCAGCCTCTGTTTGCCAGCACGAGCATTTATTTAAGAGCCTGCCGTGTGTAGCTTGGTGTTGTAGCTGTACTCTGAAATTCAGGGATTTCGAAAGGAAACGAATTCGCTTTAAGCGTGCAGCGCCCAACTCCTGTGTCATTCGCCTCCTCTGCATCCTCTCCCTGCCAGCAGCAGCGAGACCCCCGGCTGCTGCAGAGCCTTCTCCCCGCTCCCCAGATTTTATTTTCTCTCGGAAGGACGAGGCCGTTGGAGCCGGGGACACGGCGTGGCCTTCAACCTGCCCGTCCCGCGGGTGGCCGAGCCCGCGGAGCCGCGGGGCACAGCCCGGCCCTGCGGGGGATGCGGGGGCAGCGCTCACCTGGGCTCCGACACCCCCGGGGCTGCTGCACCCTGAGCGAGCCTCGTGTTTTGATTTACAGCCGTTTCTAAAAGCTTCCAGCCCGGCCGGGAGCCACGGAGCGAGAGAGAACCATTCCCGGCCCCGGTTCAGCTCCGCTGCCCCCGGTACCTGCCGCTCTCTCGGTGTGAGTGGCACTGAAACCGCCGAGAATTCCTCTCCCACCCCAGCGCACACGAGTTCTCCCCTTTTCCCAGGCAGGTAATATTGTCGAATTCCCAGCGGACCCTCACATCTGCTTAAAATATTGTCCAATGAAATGAAATTCTGCAGCAGAGCGTGTTTTTAAAGCCCCGCGTGCCGCTGCCCCGCACGGCCGAGCCGTGCGGGCTCTCCCAGCACCCGCAGCCGCTCCCGGGGCTGGAGCAGCCGGGAAGGAGAGCTGGGAAGGGACCTGCGGGGTCCCGTGCGGTGAAAGAAGTTGTGGCTACCTCGCCGGGGAAAATACAGCGAGATCCCACACTCGTGTCCGTGTTTAATCTGTTTGGCAAATAAATACTCCTGGGATATTGAAACCTTAGCTCTGGACTACTGTTTTGAACTGTGATCCCTAAAAAATCCTCGGCTGAAACCCCATAAACCGTTGGGCCTTGTATTGTATTAAACACCTGATTTTAATCAGGACTCAGCCTCCGAGCAGGCGCTTCCAGGCGTGTTCGCGGCCGCGGCTCCGGCCGCCGGGAAAGGCTCGCTCCCGGCCGCGGAGCTCCCAGCCCTTCCCCGAGCTCTTGAGATATCCAGGCACCGAAAATCTTTCAGCCCTTCAGCTGCAGGAGCTCGCTGAGAGCTCACAGAGGGAGCGTGGAGGGTCCCACCCGCGCTCAAACGCGGCAGGATCCGCATCTCACCCACCAGGGACACATCTGTAAAAACCCGCACTGAACTCGCCGGGGCACATCTGCAAAAAAAACCCTGGGCCTTTTCAAGAAGTAAAAAGAAATAGAAGGAGAGGCGAGGAAAAAAAAATAAGAAAGAAAATAAAAGTAAAAGTGAAATATTCCACCTTATTTAACCATTGAACTTCGCTTTTCCAGCCAAGAGAACTCTGAAAATCATTCCTCACTTTAACAATCTAAAACTATAAGTGACGACTTTTAAAAAAGTTATTATTTGAACGGGGACGCTTAAAACCAGTGTTTATTGATAAAATAAACTAAAGTAAAATAAAATCCCTGGATTAATTCAATGAACTTCCCGTAAAACGCCCCAGCGATGGGGTGACAATGTTGACCACGTACAGGGTCACCCATCCTGCCCTGAGCAGCGCTGGTGCCGGCAGAGCCGAGGGAGGTGTTCGGGGGACACACGGACACGCTTTGGGGACAGGGGGACCTTTCTGGATCGCGATGGAAAACGTCGCGACACCAAGGTGAACGGCGGGGCCTGGGGCCGCAAAACAGCAACGGCGGCCGGAGCTCGGGGCCGGCGACAAACGCGGCGACAAAGCGACTTTGGGAGGAAAAGTGGCCCCAGGAGCCGAGCTGGCTTTGGAGAAGGGTCCCCCCTGGATCCGGGGTGTCCTCCCCGGGAAGGGGCGACCGCGGCTCATCCCGGGGGGCGGCACCGGCCCTCGCTGACCTTGGCGGCCTGGAAAGGCTCCGAAATGACGAACTTGAATGACAAAATCAACCTCGGAGCCCACGTGTGGGAGCGCTGGAGCGCCCGTGACCCCTCGGCAGCGGCGGGGAGAGGCTGAAGCCCGAAGGGGCTTGCAAGGGGGGGCTGCTCTCCATCACCTGGGGGGATCCCCCTGCCCCACGCCCGGCTCTGAGCGGCCCCAGGTCCCGCGGGGGCTCCCGTGGAAAGCCACGCGAGGAACCGGAGCGGGCACCGCTGCCCGCCCGAGCCTGTTCCGAGCGCTACGAGCGGAGTTTCCAGCGGGGCACAGACTGCGCTGGAACTTCTGCAGCTCCAGGTACTTCGTACAGAAGCAGAGCGAAACAGAAACTAAATAATAGTTGTAAGAATAATAATAATAATGAGAATAATAATAATAACGATAAAAGGACAGACTGGCTGCCCGTCTCCGGGATCTTGCGCTGCCACCGGAACCTAACAGGGAATCACCGAGGAACCATCCCGAGCCTTTGCAGCGGGACTCTGCGGGAGCGGGGGCAGAGAGGACCCGCTCTTCCCTACAAAAGCCACACTCTCCTTCCTCCTCGGAAAATCCAGTCTAAAAACCACTCGAAAGAAAGAACGAACGGGAGAGGGTCCGCTGGAAGACGAAGGGGGAAAAAGCTGCGCGAGACTTACGAGCGGCAATTCCACCCCCAAGTAAATTTTAAAAATTAAAAATTAAAGACACTCCCCCACACTCCCCTCCCCCAGACCTTCTTAACCCCCAGCTGGGACACCCGAGCTGCCTTCAGGATCTTCCCTCTGGACCTGCGACTCCAAAGCCCCTCACTGAGAGCGGATCCATTTTTGCTACAAATTCTCTTCCTTCCCTCTCCTCGATAATTGTTCCCGAGACCAGAAGGGTTTCTCCCACTCCCCCCCCGCCTGTCTCTCTCTCTCCCCCCTCTCTCCAGCGCTCCGTCTCTCGGCTCCCGCCGGCAGATGCCAAACGCAGACCTCTAGCGCCCACTATTTCAGAAGCCGGGAATATTATTTCACAAGACTTGGAACGACTCAATAAAAAAAAAAAAAAAAAAAAAAAAAAAAAAAAAAAAAAAAAAAAAAAAAAGTTGCTCGCTATCCCCTTTCGTCAACTTCCAGCTAACTTTCGCTTTTCTCCCCCGGCCCCGCACCGCCCGCCCGCCGCGGCCGCTGTAGCGCGGAGCGGCGCGGGGCAGCGCGGAGCGGCGCGGAGCAGCGCGGGGGGACCCGCGCCCAGGGGCGGGCGGGCGGCGGGGCTGCGGCCGCCGCGGGGAGGGCGAGAGGGGCTCAGCCCCGCGCAGCCCCCGGCCCGGCTCCGTGCCCCCGGCCCCGCCGCCGGTACGCGGAAGAAGGGAGAGAAAGGACCTACTTTTGGGCAGTTTTCTCGCCCTCGCCTTGGATCTCATCGTGTCGGCGTGTGGATTCCTCTCCTCCTCCTTGAGCCCAGAAGCAGCTACACACTATCTTCATCTCCCCAGCATTGTCAGTTTGGACACCTTCGCACATGCGCACAGAGCATTCAATCTGACACCCTCACCAGGGCCAAAAAAACTTTCCAATGTATTCATCATCATCGGGCTGGTTTGGTCTTTTTTTTTTTTCCCTTCTTTTTTTTTTTTTTTTTTTTTTTTTTTTTTGTCCTATCCTCTTCCTCAGACCACTTATCTCTGCCCCCTCCTCTCTGCCGGCACCATCACAGCCTTCCCTGATCTGCCCCTTTAAGAAAAATCAGCCCTCTCCGCTCCTAACCCTCCGCACACTGACCTTACACACTGGACAATATTTAAGGATCAAGGTGCCATCCTATAAAGAGGTGATTATTATTATTCTATTATTATTGTTACTACTAAATAGCAATGCTGTAGAGAAAGTTTGGTAGTAGTTGTCATCTTGTAAACGTTCCTCGTTTGGACATGCTTTTCTTTTTAATCTGAAAAATGTTTATTTACGTAACTTTTCAACCAGTGTCTGTCTTTATTTTTTTCCTTTTGTATTTTTTTTTTTACCCTTTTTTTCTTTTGCCTTCTTCTCCCCCTTCGGCTCGGGGGTGGGGGGGGGGGGTGGGTGGTTGCCTAACTTTAAAAATAATAACTTCCAAAATAACAGAACTTGCGCTGTTGTGTTTTGTCGGTATTTCTCGTGTTTCTACCAGAATTTTTCCAGCGTTTCGGCAGCTTCACTCCTTTATCCCCGGCTCGGGTTTGTCGGTGTTCGCGGGGGTTTCACCCTCGGTTTGTCGCGGGAGGGCCCCGGGCCCCGCACCCCGCGGGCAGCCGGGAGGGGTCGGGGAGGGAGGGCGGCCGCTCTGCTCTGCCTTTCAGGTGGAAGGCAGCGCGCTGGGGCAGCGCTCCCCAGGGACGGGGGAAGCCGCCAGACACCCGAGGAAAGGGGGGAGAGGAAGGACAGACACTCCCGGAGCGCCGGGGAGCCCCCCAGGACCTGGCCGCCCCCCCCGAGCGGAGGTAGCGAGCGCTGGGGCAGTGGCGCTTTGAAGAGAGGAGCGAAGTGTAAATAGCCGGTGATTGATGTGCTGGCTTTGACTGCGGAGAAAGCACTATTTTAATTCAAGTGGCCAGGTCAGATGGTCACGGAAGAAGGTTGAAAGGTAGGATTTAATGAGATTAATATGGAGAGAGGGAGAAAACGCGCGTCGTCTTAAACATTCCATAAAATAATGGGGTGAGGGCAGCGCGGCGCTCCGCGCTGGAGGTGCGGACCCATCCCGGGGAGCCCTCGCACCGAAGGGCACCGCAAAAAAAAAAAAAAAAAAATACAAAGCAAAACTTGTGTGGGTGCGTCAGGTCCCTGCTGGAAGCCATTCCGCCAGCTGCACTCCTGCCCTGCAGGTGGAACTGGGGAGGGGGGGGGAATATTCCTGCTAATTACCGGTTTTCCCCTCCTCAATAAACTCTTTAATTGCAAATGGGAGCAGAGGCCTTTCAGATGCTACCGAGGAGCCGGCGTTCGAGGGAAGGGTGGGGGAGCAGGAGGCCAAATAAAATAAATCCGTTTGAAGGGAACTCGGAGCCACGTGTCGCCTAAAATGCCGAAGCGGTGCCTGTGAATTCCTGCCTCGAGGACGCCGTTCCACGGCGCGCCGGGCACCCCGAGGTTGGAAAAACAAGCTCTTCCCAGCCTCACCGGTGAAACAGGAGCTCGAGTGTTTCCAACTCATTGAAATATTTCTTCCAGCCATCCCGGACTCTCGCTGTCCCCGCGTTCCCCACCGAGGCGCTCCCGGGACGGGCGGGTTTCAGTTTGAAAACGTCGTCCCGGGTTATTTCTCGCTGTTATTGCAGCGGGATTCTGGCAGAAAACCGGGTAGAACCGGGAGACCCGCGGCCGGCCAGGGGAGGATGCCCCGGTGGCCGCGTCCCCGTCGCCGAGCCGGGGAACGAAGGTCACGGAGGGCTCGGAGCACCGGGCGGGCACCGCGGCCGTGCCCCCCCGCAGCCCGAGCCCCGCACAACCCCGGCTTTTGTTTTCTCGCCAAATCCCCCCCATCTCCATCACCCAGACTCCCCCAGCAATCAGCTCCTGCGGGGAACAGCCCCGCTCCAGCGGAGCCGCTCGGGGGTGTTTGGGGAGAGGCAAAACGTTTGCGGGGTGCACGGCTGGGGTGGCCGCGGGGGCACCACGGTTTAGGGGATGCTTCTGCAAACGAAGCCACCGAGAAGCGATCGAAAGGCGCCGTGCTGGGGCTGTCGCGGTTGTCCCCGGCAGCCCGGGTCTGCCCGTGCCGCTTCCCCGGCTCCGGCCGCGTTCCTGCCGGGCCGAGGCGGCAGCGGCCGGGCTGGAGCGGGGAGCGGAGCTCCCGCAGCCGCCGGCGGGCACGGAGAGGGGCGGCAAGGCCGGGCTGCGCCGCTTTGCCGGCCCAGGAAAGGGGGAAAAGGGGAGAAACCCCCCGCCCCCTAAAATAAAAAATTATAGAAGGGTGAAAAAGGTAGGGGAGGAAAAAAAAAAAAAAAAAGAGAGAGAACGAATTTGGAAGGGCCGGTGCCGGGGTGTGCTGGCCGTGGGGTGCGGTGCGTGTGGGGAAGGACACGCTGCCATCCCCGACACGAGTGGGATCCCTTCCCGCAGCGGTTCCGCCCCCGGGAACGGGCCCGGTTTGCCCAGCTCGCTGTCAGCCCCGGCAGCTCGGGGCTGGTGCCGAGGGCACGGCCCGGGCGCTCCGGGGCCAGCGCGTCCGGAACACGCTCCTGTTCCCACCGGGGCTCGTCCCCGGTTCCACGGGGCCGGTTCTGAGCCCCCCGTGGAAGGAGAGGGGTCCTGGGGCTCAGCAAAGCCCCGCAGCGAGGTGTGCGGCCGGGCAGCCAGAGCCTCGCAGCCCCCCCGGAATCCCCGAAGCCCCCCCCGTGTCCCGGCGGGCGAGCATCCCGCGGTGGCACCGGCTTTTCCAGCCTGCACCTGTTTGAGTGCGTGTCTCTTCCACGGGAAACGGCAAATTAATGACCGTGGAGGGAGGGAGAAGCGCCAGGAAGGTTCTCGGCGCTGCCGGGTCAAGCCGGGTGGCTGCCAAGGAGCCGGCGCAGGGAGCCGGGGCCCTGCCCGGCCTGGAGCCGCTCCGTGCACCGCCACTTCCCCAGGAACTCTGCCCACGGCCACCCTGGGGACGGCTGAAGGGGAAAACCACTCCAGCGGAGGCGGCCGATTTTCCACCGAGAATTAACAACCATCTCCTGCAGGGAAAGAAGCGGGCGAGCCCCTCTGCAGCGCACGCTGCCAGGGGACCCGCGGGGCTGCACGACCGAGGGGCGTCTGGGGGGTCTGGGGGCACAGGGGAGCGGCCGGTCCCAAAATGGGCCTGCCTGAGTCGATCCCCTCCGCCCTGGCCGCTCTCTGCTCCCCCACCCCGCTCTCTCTAACAGAGATTTCAGCGCGCAGCCCCCGCGGCGTGGGGGGGTCCCCGCAGCTCTGGGGAGGGGGCGCTGGAGCGGCAGAGATTTACGGGTGGGTTCTTTGGCACCTCCAGCACGAGCCACGTGTTCCCAGGTGTTCTACGAGGCGGGTTTGGGGAACACGCTCCAGGTGAAGCGCTGCGTGGGAACTGCCCGGCCCCGCTCCCCGCGTGGGAGCCCCGGGCTCGGGTGGGCACCCAGGGGGGCACGGGGGAGGGGAAACTTGTTTTGCACAAGTATTTTCAAGCAGTAAAGAAGATTAAAATGGTTGAGCCCGTCCAGCTTGTCCGGGCGCTGCCGCACGCCCCGAGTCACCCCTTCCCTGGGAGGATTTTCGCATCAATCACTCCTTGTTTCTGCGCGCGGGATTAAACCGGGAATTAATGTTTTAAACTACGCAAGAACCCGGTGGCACAGGACGGGGCTGCGCTCCGCGGGGTCGCAGATCAGGCGTTGAGAATGTCACACGCTTCCCTGGGGATTTTCCCCGCTAATCTGCCGCTAATTAGCGGCGGGAGCGCACCCACGGGCTGATGAGGAGTTGCCTCGCACCCACGCAGCGCTGCTCGCATCCCCCCTGCCGAGGAATTCCGACACCTCCCGAGCCCCGGTCCCTGCGAGCAGCCGGCACAAGGGGGCGGTTAAGGACAGCCGGGAGCCCCGGGCCACCCCCGGGCTGCGGGGACAGCGGGGACAGCGGGGACAGCGGGGGGAGCCCCCGCCGAGCATCCCGGGCAGGCGGCGGGGACAGCTCGCCTTCCCAGCAGCGGCTCTGCTGGCGGCCGGGGAGAGGAGAAAAACATAAAAATAATAAAAATCCAACTCTGCCAAGGTGGCTGCGCCCCCTCCCCGCTCTGAGGAGGTGGCGAGACACCGGCCCGGGTCCTCCCCCCGGTGCCGGGGTGGCTCAGAGCTGCTCTGCACGCAGGTGGAGGGTGATGGAGCTCAGGGCGGGTGTCACATCCTCCACCCGCCAGAGCCTTTCCTGAAGTGACCTATTTACGCTCTCATTGGTTTAAATTAATTTTTTTTTACCCGAAAACCTTTGAGAAGCGGCGGAACAAGCGCCAGTGAGAAAGGGAGAAATGGATGCGTTTTGTACAGGGGGAAAAAAAAAAATGAAATTAAGTCGCTCTTGCTGGTCCCCTTAGCGATGAAATACAGAGGGCAGGATGAATACTGCAGCATAACCTGTGCCTGCATCCACTGTCCTGCGCCTCTTCCCTGATATTCCAGCTGCTCTGAAACCCGTCTGTGCATCAAAATGAGGTGATCAGACTATTTTTTTTTGTCATTTCTAGAAGAAAACACTGGCTCCTCTGGCCATGAAAAAACACCGTGTCAATTGCCATTTCAGATTTTTCAAAAAACATGTTCAGCTCTAAGAATTCCTCCGAATTCGTTACACTCCACAGCGCGAGGCTGCGCCTTGCTGGTCCCGGCGAAGGTAAAAAATTCACGTCCTAAAATAAGAAGTCGTTAAAAAAAAAAAAAAGGGTGGGGGGGGGAGAAGAAAAAGAAAAGCACAATTTACATTTGAATATCTAACTTGAACATGATTATAATTACAATCGTCAGACATCGAGCAGTGTTGTCTCCCATGAACAGACAGTTTTGAGGATGTAAACACAATTTTAATCGTGACGGTCTCTGGGAATGAAGGGAAATTAAGGACTTTTAGCAATTTTTTTTAGACGTTTGATCAAAATATTTTTGCCCGGAGATTGCTTGCCAAATGAAAGCAAAATGGAAACGATGTGCGCTGCAATTCAGCAGAGTTTTGTCACGGGAAGAGCCCAAGCCCCCGCTCTCTCAGGGCTGTGGTCTCTCCTTCCCGGGGGGATTTTGGGGAGCGCCAAGTGGCCCTGGCAAGCAGGTACCGCTGGGGCGATTTTCGATCGAGCATTTTTCAGCCGAGACGCCCAATTCTGAAGCCACTACAACGACCTGAGCCGCCTTTTCCCTCGGAATTGGCAGAACTCCCCCCGGTTTGAGGCTCGCAGGGAGATGCAGCCGCTGGCGGGGCCGGGGCGCGTTCCCCTCCCGCAGCTCCGCTTTTGGGGCTCCCCTGCCCGGGGCACCCCCTGGCTCCTCCGAGCCAGGCCCGCAACCCCGCAGGGCTCCGGCCAGGGGAGGATTTGCGTTCATTAAATATTGTGGGGGGTGGAGATTTGAACCCCAAATCTCCATTTGCTGCCCCCGCCCCAATTCGGAGCTTTCTGCAGAGCAGCGCCCGCTCTGGGGGTGTCCCCATCCCCTGGTGACCCCATGGAGCCCTCGAGGGGCGTCCCCTCAGTGTCCCCTCAATGTCCCCTCCTTCCTCTCCCCTTGGTGTGCGGGATTGCGGCTCAGCCCCTAAAAAGCAGCCAAAGTCCCCAAGGGGACACCCAAGGAGGCCTCCCGGGGTGCCCGCGGGGTCCGCGCCTCATTCACTTGCGCTCCCCTGTCTAAGGACGGCTGCGGCGGGGCTGGCTGGCTAATTATTAGCTATTAATTGAGTTCAAGACCTTTTCCGGCGGTGGGAAATGAGGAGCCCGAGCAGCCATCCCAAGGAGGGGCTGAGCACAGCCAAGAGCCGCGGCCGCGCCGTCCGGGCCTGCCCCAGAGTCCCGGGGGCGGGAGTGGGGTGGAAAAAAGGGGCGACAAAAATTCATGAGGTGAAAATTATAGAAACTTCAGAGGCAGGGATTGATTTCCGAGACACCTCGGGGAGAGGGGGGAGAGGGGCGATGCCCGACGGGGCGGGCCGGGGGCTGCGCTGGGGTCCCCGGGCAAGGTGAGGAGAGGGGCCCGGAGTCCCCCCGGACCCCCAGCGAGCTCCTACCGATGTCGCTTTCTTATCTTTGCACGCTTCCACCTTCCAATTAAACTTCCCCAAATTGCCAAAAGGCTGATTTGCATGCAAGGGACCCCGCTCAAAGATGCTAACTTATTGTCTCCTCCCAGAACTTAACATTTCTCTCTTCAGTTCTCACTTGAAAGAAGTTTTAGAACAGTATTCAAAGACTGTCCAAACGAACAAAACCTTCCCCTTCGCTCGGGAGAGAAATCCGGTGTATTCAATACCAGGGCATATTCTCAGAAGTTTGCAGATTTGGGTTTAAAGGCGGTATTGTTCGTGCCTTTTTCCTGAAACTTCTTTATTTTTTTTTTTCTCCCTCAGACCACGCTCACATGCCTGCAAAGGATTATTAAAATAAAACATCATAGAGCATTTTTGCTTCTTTCCCTCCCCTTCTTTACTGTTTAGAATTACTTTTCTGGAGGAGCTTTCCAAGCATCCCCCCCAACCCCGCAAGTCATAATTAAGAACACTTTTTTTTTCCCCCCTAACAAACAGGAAAAAGACTCAAACCCTTCCCCGAACGTTCCTTTTGCTTTAAACACTAACAGCGTTCTAAAATCGGAAACATTTATCTGTTCCCAGAACACCTGAAAACATTCTCGGGGCTGGACAGACGCTGTTCTTCTACAGCTGAACAAATGAAAGCGGCGAGATTTTGATACCAGAAGCATCTGTGAGAGCAGAAAATAAACCTAAATTCTTACTGGGTTTGGGGGGGAAAAAAAAGAAAAAAACCTCTTTACAAGGCGCCAGAATCTCTGCGTTCAAACACCCCATACACAGAGTTTTCTTTTTAGGATTAAAAGATGATGATCCAATGGGCTGAGGAGGTAAAACTCCTTCGGGGAATGCGATAAACTGCAAAAAGCCAGTGGCAACTCATTCCTGATTAACTCCTTTTTATAAAGGGGCGGAATGGAAGCGAGCAGGGACCCGACGGGACACGAACATATTTTATTCATTTAATACAAAGCAGCTCCTTAAAAAAAAAAAAAAATCTTTAAAAAGAGGCAGTTCAGAGCATAACTCACGGGCCAGGGGGGGAAGGCAAGAAAAAAAACTCTGATGGGGTGTGAGGTGATGTCGCCGTCATCCCTCGCTCCCGGGGGAGCGGGGAGCGCAGCGGGCACGGGCGGGACGCGCTCCCCGGGCTGCGGGACCGGCCCGGCCCCCCGGGACCCCCCGATGCTGGGGGACCCCCCCTGTGCCCCCCCGGCTTTCCCCGCTGACCTTAAAGGCGGAATCAATGAAATGGTGTAAGAGCAGAGAGCACAAAGAGCTCCTGTGCTCGGCTCTGCAGATCATAAGCAGAGAGATGGGAAAGTATTTACGGGACTCTCGGAGTGACTGGTCCATCACCAGCGAAAAAATAATATTTTTAACCGCAGGGAAGCAAGAGTTCATGTAGATTTACAAACGAGGAGAAAGTAACTGTAAGAACATGTGTTAAAAAGGCAGCAGAAAGAATTCCATCGATTTCCATGAGAGGTGGATCGCATCCAGGAAGAATGAGTCAACTTCATTCCTTGGGCAGAGCTGGCCAAGCCGAGAGAATTACACCAGAAAAGCCTCGGCATCACCTCGCGTCCCCCTCTTGGTGTGCCGCTGTCCCGCTAAGAACCTCTTCGGTGTGGTTATGGCTGAGAACGAGCCGGGAATTCTTTTAAAAGCGGCTTTTAATCGCCGGGAAAGAATATTTTGGGAGATATATTCTCCCCGCAGTGTCGCATCAGCTGCGGATAATTGCTGAGCCGAAAAGCCTCTCGCACACACGGCACCGTCCACGGCAGGACAGGACAGCTCGGGGCTCAAGGAAGGAGAAAGGCAAAATGGGACATGACAGGGATCCATCTCTCTGTTCTGGCTGCTAAACCCTGCTTCTCCTCTCCCCACAATTTCGGTGTTGAACCGTGCGAGGTTTTGGGTTTATTTGCGCAGAGGAGGTGAAAACTCCTGCAAATTTTCCTCCCCACTCCCTTCTCCCAGGGCAGGGGACACTGCTCACCCCCCAGGAATGAGCCAAAAGGATGAATTGAGAGAGAAACCTTTCTCCACTCACAAATGCACATTTATTTATTTTTTTTTACAGGTGGAAGAACAAACCACTCGTTCCTTTGAGAGATTTGGGTTGAAACAGCAATGGACAAACACTGTCAGAGTTCTGCTCTTTGCATTCAGACACCCCAAATTTCACACAGACCCCTCCCCATTCTTCACTAACACAAAAATAACACTTCAAACATCTAGCAGGGAGCTCATCAGGCTTTTTAACCCAGAAATTGGCCGAATGAGAACTTGTGGATGCCAGAATTTTGTCGTGGGGCTCAGCCTGTGATAAGCTCATCAATGAATAGTTAAAAACCAAGCTCCAAAAGTGTGGTTAGAAAATGAAATGCAAATATATACAAAATAGCCGATGGTTCCTGTGGATAGAAATGCCTGCCTACCTCATGAGTGCTATTTTCCAGCCAGCTTTCCAAGCAGAGCAGCCCTTGCACTCCTGTATCTACAATTGTGCCATTTATAAGCCAGGAGCCCACCTCGCCCTGGTTCCTGCAGTGACTCATGTTCCACTGCCTTATTCCTGGGAAGATCTGTGCTAAAACACAGCAAAGAGCAGAATTTTTTGGGAGGAAGGAATGGCCCAGTTGGGAAAGCACCAGACACTCTCACTATTCCTTGTCAGCAAACCTGAAAACAAACACTGCTTTACAGCCTGGCTGAGAGAAAGCCTTTTACAAGTGGCATAATAAAAAAAAAAATTGCACTGACACCTGGGTCAAACAAAAGTCTGATTCTGGCTCAGAATTATTCATCAGAATCATTCTGGCTCTGGTTGTGGATGCTGCATCCCCAAGGCCAGGTTGGATGGAGCTCTGAGCAGCCTGGCATGGTGGAAGGTGTCCCTGCCTATGGGATGAGATTTAAGGACTCTTCCAACCCAAACCATGCTGGAATCTTGTCATTTCCAAGGAAATAAAGTCTCTGAGTAAAGGATGAAGGGATTTATAAAAAAGCAGCACAGCAAGTGCAAACTCAAAGGCAATTTGATAGGAAGGGACAAATTGTTTTATCAGGCCTTCCCCTTAAAATCCTGTTTAATTCATTTTCTGCGCCCAAGTTGCCCACTCTGCTGCTGGAAAAGCAACTTCCAGCCTCTCTGGTGGAGGAATACAGGAATAAAACACATCACAGGTGTAAATAGGTGGGTTTATCCTCTCTGCAGCAACAAAGCCGTGCAGGATTCTTGGGCAGAGCTCCTGCTTGCCGAAAAAAACCCCTAAAACAGCAGAGAGAGGCCAGGCAGGCACATTCTTCCCCCACAAAGTCACCCCCAGACCTCCTCCTGCTCTCATTTTGGCTCTTCCCGTGCCCTGACACACATCAGGAGTTGCTTCACTGCCACTCAGCTGTGGTTTTGCTCCCTGGGTAGGGATGAGACGGGGAAATGGTTTCATTTCTCCAAATTATAAAGTTAAATAGAGTGAACTGAGAAGCCCTGTGACAAATAACGGAGTGAGATCATCCATACCATGACTCAAATCCCTGCAGGGAACTTCTCTGCCTGTCCTGGAGCCCCTCTGGCAGTCACACCCTCAGCACAGGGGCTGCCACTGCTGTCACCCTGTCCCAGGGGCGCCTTCAGTGACCCCCCCATGTCACAGACATATTCCAGGAAAAATCCTTTCCTCAGGATTTTTCCTCCTGAGAAGCCTCAGAGGAAAAGAAAATTATTCTCTGGTGCTGTGGGATGCAACAGGTGGAGCTGGGATTGGTCTCATGTGGTTGTTTCTAATTAATGGCCAAGCACAGTCCAGCTATCTTGGACTCTCTGGTCAGTCACAAGATTTTATCATCATTCCTTTCTATTCCTTGCAAACCTTCTGATGAAATCCTTCCTTCTATTCTTTTCATTTAGCTTTAATAGATCATTTTAACATAAAATGTATCATAATATAATAAATCAGCCTTCTGAAACATGGAGTCAAGGTTCTCATCTCTTCCTAATCCTGGGACCCCTCTGAACACCAGCACACTCCCCACACTCCCCATTCCCACCCTTTTCCTGATCTCTCATCCCATAAATCCCCAGATTCCTCAGTAAATGGCTCAAAGCAGAGCAGAATTCAGCCCCTGCCCGTTCCCAGAGCCCCACTCTGGTTTGGGATGGAAGGGACCTTAAATCCCAGCTCACCCCAGCCCTGCCAAAGGGACACCTCCCACCATCCCAGGTTGCTCCAAACCCTCACCTTGGACATTTCCAGGTGTTCAGGGACATTTTAAGGGACAGCATGCTTCATATGGGGAACATATTTTCTATAAAATTATCACTAAAATCTTTAATTCCTCTATTAAGCAACCCAGAATGTGACTCAGTTACAGATCACAAAGACATTTGGGAGGGAAGTTGAGTCATAATCAGTGATTTTGTCACAAAGCTCAGCAGAAAGAACCATCCAGGCAGTGCAACTTTTGATCCTGAAGTGTGCCAGCCACTAAAAATGGGCTGGCAGGGCACAGCAAGGGTTAAAGAATGACTGGGAAGCAGTAAAATGGAAATATTTCGAATTTTCAGCAAGGGAATTAGCTGCCATTGTCCCCAACTTCTTTTTGAAACAGTTCAAAGGTAAAAGTTTGAGGTGACACTGCCAGCAAAGCAGGGCAGAATTCTGGCAGAATTCTGCTCAGGAACCACCTCACCCTTGAATTTTTTACAGATGGAGCTGGTTATCACCACAACCTCCCCCAGGAAAGGGAAAACCATCACTTCCAAGAAAGACACCCCCAAATCTGCATTTTGCTATGAATTAATAGAAATCAAGATGTGTTGGCAGCATTGTCATTCACCAAATAAACAAATTTAATATTTTTCCCTCCCATTAAACACAAACTGATATGAAATTGTTCATTTTATCACTCAGGTTGTTGGAAAGGCCACAATTCTGGCCATTTCTCCATTTAGCCATTTTCTCACTGCTCCTCCAAGCAGACATTCCACAAGGAAATTCTGGATGCTTCTATAGCAATAAAATCCAGAATAAAAATAAAATATAATATAAAATAACAAAAAAAAAAAGAAAAATAAATATAATAAAACTCCCAAATTTATCATACATCTGGTACAGATCTCTGGGAAATACAACCTTAGGTTTATAAACTGTCCCAAAGCCACAGAAGTAAGAGATGATCTATTAAAGAAAAACCAAAACCCAGCTCATGTCACCCAAGAACAGAATCACAACTCACTAAATTATCCAGTGGATAAATCCAGTATTTTTTTGTCATTCATTCAAGTGGCTGCATTTTAGCAAGGGAGGGAAAAAAAAATCTCAATAAAAGAATTTTTATTCTGGTAGGATGAGAAAAATGCTAAACATGTTTTTATGGGAGAAACAGAGATAGAGCACTGGCTTGAACACTGAAAATCTCTCATGCCCTGATCTATAAATAAAACTGGTTGGGCTTTTCTTTTGTACTAAATTTAAAGGAAAGCCTTTTCCATGGAGAGTTTTCTTTAAAGCAAACTCTGCCCCAGAAGGACTTTAAGGATGGTGTTTCCAGCAAGCAGCATGAATGAATTAAACAATAAATGCAGGCAGAGAGCAGCTGTGTGTTTCTTTAGCAGAAGCAGATGAATGTGCAGCTCAAACACTGCTGCTTTCTCCAGAAAGGACAATTCCTGATGGTTCTCACCCAGTTTTCCTCCACCTTGCTCAGGTGCCATTTCCCCTCCAACACCACAAAAATCTCCCAAGTTGGTGCCTGTGGCCATCAAGCAGAAATTCCAAAATTTGTTGCACACACAGTTTGAAATTATTCAGCTTTTCTGTTGTGGGAACCCAGGGCACAGGGAATATTCTCTGTCTGCTCTGGGGTGTCCTGACCCCCAAAGAAGCCCTGGCTTTGACCCTCACCCATGGAGAAAGCTTCCAGGGCTTCAGGAGGGACTGGAATCCACAAAAGTGTGAAATAGATTAGAAAGAGCAGTGCAGCAGGTCCCCTGGGTGAGAAAGTTGGGTGTGGGGATTTTTAGTATCCCAAATTTAGAGCTTTTAGTATTTTTAGTATCCCATATTTATAGGTTTCAGTATTTTTAGAATTCTGTTGTAGATGGGAACAAGATGGAGGCCATAGGGTGTGGTCCCGAGCTCCTTCTTCTTCTTCTTCTTCTTCTTCTTCTTCTTCTTCTTCTTCTTCTTCTTCTTCTTCTTCTTCTTCTTCTTCTTCTTCTTCTTCCTTCTTCTTCTTCCTTCTTCCTCCTTTTTCTTCCTTCTTCCCTTCTTCCTCCTTCTTCCTCCTCCTTCTTCTTCCTTCTTCTTCTTTCTTCTTCCTTCTTCTTCTTCCTCCTTCTTCTTCTTCTTTCTTCTTCCTCCTTCTTCCATCTTCTTCTTCCTCCTTCTTCTCCCTTCTTCTTCCTTCTTCCTCCTCTTCCTTCTTCTTCTTCCTCCTTTTTCTTCCTCCTTCTTCCTCCTTCTTCTTCCTCCTTCTTCTTCTTCCCTTCTTCCTCCTTCTTCTTCTTCCCTTCTTCCTCCTTCTTCTCCTTTTTCCTCTTCCTGCACCCCAAACCACCTAAAGATCTCAGAGAGGATGGGGAGCCCCCAGCTCAGGGAGGAGTCCACGGGCAGAAAACTTCCCCTGAAAAGTTCAAGAAAAAGAAAAGATCAAGAAAAGAAATCCTCTCAGTGTCCAGGGCAGCACCACACGTGGTTTTTGCTCCTTTGTCCATGCAGGGAATTTCCCTGTGGATTTGTCAGGAGAGAAAAATTCTGCCTGAGAAACCTGGGAGGGTGGGAGCTGTCCCTGCCACAGCAGGGGGGTGGAACGAGAGGATCTTTAAGCTCCTTTTCCACCCAAACCATTCCATGATCCTGTGATTCTCCAAGTCACTGACTGACTGGAGAGGTCCCTGCTGTGTGTCCAGAGAAATTGAGATTTATTCCATGACAGACAAAACCCCACACGCTGGAACAGCTCCCTGAGAGTAAAGACAGACAATAAATGGATTTTAGCTGAGCTGCCAATGATCCCAAAAGCTCATCCTGGCTCACTCCAATCACAGCTCCTCCTCCCCTCTGTGTGCTTGTGGGGACTTGGGAAAGGGATTTGTGGCAGCTTTGGGGGCTCTGGCACAGCTGAGTTAACAGTTATGGATCCCAAAGGGTCTTTATTTCATACTCATTAATGCTCATTATGTTTCCAATGCTCAGAATGTTCTGTGAGCACAAAGGCTGAACTTCCTCCTACCTACCCTGGAAATAAATAAACCCTCAGGTCATTCGACCTGCTGGGGTTTCTATTTCCAGGAGAGAGCAGGAACACCGAAAAGAAATTTTTAAAAAACACCAAAAAAACAAAACCAAGCCTTTCCCAGCAAATTCTGATGTATAGGATGTGACATAATGGCACAAAAACTTTTGGGAAAAACCCCAGGGGTTTTAAATTCCTGTGCTGGGGGCTCACCTGGGGCTCAGCTGATGCCTTTTGGGGCTACCTAAAAACACAGGCCAGACAAAATTAAAGAGAATACAAAGTGTATTTATGATATTTATTGAAGGGCCTTCAGGTACATTGAGGGCAGATGAAGCCCCCCCAAAAACAAAGCACAAGTCTCAGGTTTTTATATTTTTATAAGTTTGGTCCATTTGCACATTGGGGTTCAATCTTCCAATTCCAGCTTCAGGTGATGAAGGAATTTACCCCAAGTTTGCTCCCCCCAAACTCATTTTAGTTTAACTTTTTTGGATCCTGAGGCAGTGAGGTGTCCTTGATTGCCAGGAATTGTTGTGTCTGCCCAAAATGGGGAAGCAGCAGCTCCCACTGTCCATGGGGTTTAGAGTTCTACACTAAAGAACTGCAGGATTACAAATAGGTGAAAAACATAAAAGGAAGAGGAGGAAGAATTGGAGATGAAGCTCTCCTAAACAAAGCCCCTTATTCTGTGGGCTGCTCCCCCTGCAAGGTGCTCCTCCCCAGAGGGCAGAAGGGGTTTTTCCACCTGAAAAAAATTCCTTTTTTGGTGATCACTTTGTCTTTAACAAACTCAATTTGCTTTATCTCCAGGTCATGATGCAGGGGAGCTGCTCCTGGCCTGCTTTGGGTTTGGAGCATCCCCCCTGAGCACCTCCAGCCCCACAATCCAACCCCTGCAGCACTTTCAGACCCCAGGGCCACCTCCAGGGGGAATTTCCCCATGGAAAAGCTGCCCAGGGAGGTTTGGAGTGCCCATCCCTGCAGGTGTCCAAGGAATTCCTGGAGGTGGCACTCAGAGCTCTGGGCTGGGGACAAAGTGGGGACAGGACTTGGTGGTCTTGGAGAGCTTTTTCCAGCTTGAAATGATTGTGTGAATCTTTGATTCTGTGATTTGTAACCAGAAGTGTGGGTTTTAATGCAGATTTTTTTTTAATCCCATGCTCCTCCTTGCACTTCCTTTCTTCTCCTCTTCCCTCTAATGAAATCTTTCCATGTTATTAATGGCCAGGGTGGATCTCCAGAGTGTGTTCCTTCCAGGATTTTCTTGTTTGCTGTAGTCTTCAAATTTTTCCACTTCATTTCCTATTTTCCTGCTCTAAACCCCACTGCCAAAAAAAAATCCCCAAAGCAGACTGTGGTAGTGGAACAGAAAATCCCAATTTTTGAGAATGGACATTTGATCCAGACTCTTGTTAATCAGCTGCAATTCACCCCTCAGACGTGAGCCACGTCCAACAGTGGCTGACAGCTCCTCCAGGTGAGTTTTTATCTCAGAAGAAAGATGGGGAGCACTGAGTCATGTAATTTATGTGGAATTAGTAATCCAAGGGCATTCAGCCAAAATTGCAAAAATTGGATTTACCATGGGCTGTTCCATCAGCTTCCTTTAGGAATTGAATTATGAGGATTGAAATTAACAGAAAGGATTTATGCCTTAAAGATAAGATAAAAGTTGTCTGTCACAACCAAGCAAGGGACAGACACCCAAGAAAAAGCTCCTCACTCCTGGATGGGAATGTTTGAAACCAGAGTGGCTCTGTAATCCCCTGTGGAAAGAATTATTTGGATTTCATGTAATCCCTCAGCAGAAAAATTGGAACCACCACAGGCTCCACTGACACTGGAGCTCCAGTGCAGGATGTGCCAGTTGGAACAGGGCTGGAGTCGGGGAATTCCTCGGGACACGCGAGGAGAAATCAACCCTGATGTAATTTCATGGATTGTTGTTGGGTTTAATCAATTCTGAGGCTTCTGAAGGAACAAGCTCACACATTCAGCTGCTCCTGACACCTCCTGGTGAACACAAACTGGGATTAAAACCCTCTGGAGTGGGGCAGGCTGCTGGGAATGCTGGTAAATAACTGATGGTGGGACTGGAGATTTTGGGGGTCTGGCACTGGGAGTTAGGGCTGAGTTAATTCTGCTCACTGCTGGGATCTGTGACCACATTGATTTTCACTTTTAGATGTCCTCAGTAATATTTTTGTTTGTTCACTTCTTCCAGCTTCCAGGTACAACCTTCTCATGACAAAAATCGTCTCCCTCTGAAAACGGATTTTATCTTTTCTGCAGCATTTCAGCACCATCAGTTCTACTGCAGAAGAGAATTTAAAGGAATTTAATTTTCTTCCATAAAGAAGAGAATTAAATCAGGAACCTAGTCCCAAAAGGTTTTATTTCCAGTAAAAGGAAAAAATAAAAAATAAAAGCTCAGCAGCTCCTGTGCAGGTGAATTCTGTCTCTCTCCCTTATCTCAATCAGGGTTTCAAGCTTTTGGTTTAGTTATAGATGCCAGATGGGATGAACCCAGATGTTGGTGGCTTTCCCTGGCTCTGGAAATGTAAATTCTGAGCCTGCAAGCTGGAGGCCGTCCAGGCATCCTGGATATTCAGGGATCCATCCCTCCCCTCCTGGAGGAACAATGAAACCCCACAGCCCTGCATCCCCACCGAAGGCAGCAGCAGAGCTGGGATCAGCATCTGGGCTGTTGTCTTGGATACCTCCAAAATCCACGATCTCTTCCTCTGGGGGGATGTGCTTCCAGGAAATCCATATTATTTTGGCTGGAAGTCCTTCAGAGGGTGTCACCAGCCCACCAGCACAGCTCCCCTGCTGTGCTGAAAATTCTGTTTTTTCCAAAGGAATCTGGGAATGAAACAGCTTTGGCAGGGCCTGTGTTTCCACTTGGACCTGTCAGGGGAGCAAAGGATGTGAGGGGCTGAACCTTTCCACATCTCCTCAGCTCCTCTGCATTCCAGGGGCTCCTGGGCTAGGGCAGCCTCTGACACCAGCAGGGTCACACTTGATCTGAGCTGGCTGGAAAACACCAGCAGGAGAAATGTTCCCAACACCACCCAGCTCCCCTCTCTGTTCTCAGGAAGGGATTCCTGGAAAAAACAGCAGGAAATTCCCAGAGGCTGCAGGAGCACTGAGGGACAGGTGATGGGGATGGATGGACTGAACTGGGCTGGGGAGGCTGGGATGTTACCCAGAGCCACTGAGGGCACTTCATCCTCCCAGCTCCCTTCTCTTCATCCTCCCAGCTCCCTTCTCTTCATCCTCCCAGCTCCCTTCTCTTCATCCTCCCAATTTTCTTCATTTCATTCTCCCAGTTCCCTTCATTTCACCCTCCCAGTTCCTTCACTTCATCTTCCCAATTTCTTTAATTTCATCCTCCCAATTCCCTCCCTTCACCCTCCCAGCTCCCTTCTCTTCATCCTCCCCATTTCCTTCACTTCATCTTTCCAATTTTCTTCATTTCATTCTCCCAGTTCCCTTCATTTCATTCTCCCAGTCTCCTTCATCCTCCCAGTTCCTTCACTTCATTCTCTACATTCCCTTCCTTTCATCTTCCTAATTTCCTTCCCTTCATCCTCCCAATTCCTTGATTTTATCCTCCCAGTTCCTTCATTTTATCCTCCCAATTTCCTTCATATCATCCTCCCAATTTCTTTCATTTCATCCTTCCAGTTCCCTTCCCTTCATCCTCCCAATTTCCTTCATTCCATCTTCCCAGTTCCTTCCCTCCATTCTCCCAGTTCCCTTCATCCTTCCAGTTCCCTTCCCTTCATCTTACCAACTTCCTTCCCTTCATCCTCCCAATTTCCTTCATTTCATCCTCCCAGTTCCCTTCCCTTCATCCTCCCAGTTCCCTTCAAGCCATCCCAGTGCTGTGGTTCAAATCTGACCCAACAGAACTGAGAAAGAACAATTTCAGCTCTTTTTTTCCCCACCAAAAATCTCAGCCATGACTGACAGCTGTCTCATTGTGGCTTTTAATTATTATTAAAAATAAGAATTGTTATTATTTCCATACTCTCACTTATGGTCACAGCTTTCCCAGCTTCTGATTTTTCTGAGTTTTCTTCCTCTCTTTTCTTTTCCTTATTTATAAATATCAGACTGGGGACACAGAACAAATCACCTGGCTGGGAATGGTCCTTAAGGACACTGATAATATCCATGCTCTTTGTCCCACATGCTTTTCCATTTAAAATATTTGGCCTGAGAACGTGGGAGGTAAAGAAATGATATTTGGAGGCCTTTTTAAAACATCTCTTCCATCCCCTGATTTATGCTCTTTGGGACTCATTCTGTGTAAAACATTGAACTGGTTGTACTTTAGATAAAAGAAACATCTCAGGCATTGTTTATTTGGAGTTTCTCATTCTTTTCTCCCATATATCTTCATAAAATTGAAGTGCCAGAGCCCTTCCTCCTGTTCCTGAGTTCTCTTTTTTTATTCTTTAAGCAATGTTCATAATAACACTTTAATATTCCCCTCCAGTGCTGGGCTCCTGGCTCCCACTTAGTGGTTTTTAATGCCATAAAAGCAGCTCAGGGCACCTGTTGAGGGTCTGGTGGTTAAAAATTCCAGTCCCAGGTGAGGCTGCTCAGCTGTCCTGTCCTGTCCTGTCCTGTGCTGTCCTCCTGTGTCACCCCCTGGGACACACACACTGAGGCAGCTCCAGCAGGGGGTGGGGGCGCAGAAAAATCAGAATTAAATCACAGAATCACAGAGGCAGGGTATGCTGGGCTGGGATGACACACAGGATCACTGACCCAAACCCTGGTCCTGCCCAGACCCCCCAACAACCCCACCCTGTCCAAACCCTCCTGCAGCTCCTTCACCACCCTCTGGGGGAAGAACTTCTCCCAAAATCCAACCTAAACCTCCCCAGGCCCAGCTCCAGCCCTGCCTGGCTCTGTCCCTGCCCCCAGGGAGGATTTTGGAGAGTTCTTCTGGCTCTGCTGAAAGCTTCAGCCAGGAGGTTCTTCCCACCTGGCTCTGCTTCCCTTTGGCACAACAGGGAAGGGAATGATCCCAGCAGGGAATGGGATGATCCCAACAGGGAATGGAATGATCCCAACAGGGAAATGAGATGATTCCAACAGGGAAATGAGATGATCCCAACAGGGAATAGAATGATCCCAGCAGGGAAATGGGATGATCCCAACAGGGAAATGAGATGATCCCAACAGGGAATGGAATGATCCCAACAGGGAATTTAAATTATCCCAACAGGGAAATGAAATGATCCCAAGAGGGAAATGAAATGATCCCAACAGGGAATGGAATGATCCAGACAGGCAATGGAATGATTCCAACAGGTAAATGAGATGATCCCAACAGGGAATGGGATGATCCCAACAGGGAAATGAAATAATCCCAAGAGGGAATGGGATGATTCCAACAGGGAAATGAGATTATCCCAAGAGGGAATGGAACAATCCAAACAGGGAATGGAATGATTTCAACCGGGAAATGGGATGATCCCAACAGGGAAATGGGATGATTCCAGCAGGGAATGGGATGATCCCAACAGGGAAATGAAATAATCCCAACAGGGAAATGGGATGATCCCAGCAGGGAATGGAATGATCCCAACAGGGAAATGAGATGATCCCAACAGGGAAATGGGATGATTCCAACAGGGAAATGGGATGATCCCAACAGGGAAATGAGATGATCCCAACAGGGAAATGAGATGATCCCAACAGGGAAATGGGATGATCCCAAGAGGGAAATGTGCCACCAGCCCTGGGTGCTGTGAGCAGCTGTTCCTGCAGCCAGGGGTGCCCTCAGGGAAAGCAGAACCAATTCAGGCACCTCATCCTGGCGTGTCTGGGGTGAACTGGTTTGGAATTAATTGAGTCCAACCAGGCAGTGAAAACCCCAGGAAGGTGGTGGGCTGGAAAGGGCTGCAGCCCTGGGGATGGGAGGACAATGCATATTTTACACTGTGAATTTTTTATTAAGGGCTGGGTGGTTTTTTTTTTTTATTCTTTATTTTTTTATTATCGAATATGAATATTTTACACGTCCGAGTTCAGAACAATGCTTTTTTTGGCTGGCTCTGCACTTTTCATGGTTGTGTACCCTTGCATTGCATAACTGAGAGAGATCCATTTACACACAGGGGGAAAGGGGACTAATGAATCTCAGCAAAGCTAACTTTACTGTGTGTGAAAAAAACAGCACTCTGAAGTTTTCCAAATTAAAAAAAAAAAAAAAAATACACATACATAAAATCCTCGCATGGAATGGCTTAATAAAATCTGTGTGGGTGCACGTGGGGGTCTGGGGGTGAGGAGGAGCTGCAGCCTGCTCCAGGCAGGGACATCTCCACCTGGGAAAGCTCTGGAATGTTCTCTCATTCTTCATCTCCACCCTCTCCACCTGGATCTTTCCAGGGGTGAGGACTGCACAGCCTCTCTCGCCCTGAGGAGCTGCATCCTGCTCTAGACAAGGGCATCTCCACCTGGAAAAGCTCTGGAATGTTCTCTCATTCTTCATCTCCACACCTAGGGACTCACCTGGGTGTTTCCAAAGAGGGAGAAAAGGAGCCAGACCTGCTCAGGAAATGATGGGATGGAGGTGCTCATGCTCAGTGCTGTTTTCCTGCCCCTTATCCTTCCTGGCCACTTCCAGGTGTTCCAGATGTTGTCTGGCAGCAGATGTGCAGGACAGCCCAGCCTCTCCCTGCTCCTGGGAGATGTCCCTGCTCACTGCAGGGAGGGTGGGCTGGGTGGGCTTTAGGGTCCCTCCCAACCAAACCATTCCAGATTTGATCACCCTCAGGCGTTCCTGGCTTTTGGGACAGCTCCTGCTGCATTTCCAAGGAGCTCTGGTCACTGCTGTGCTTATTGACTCCTCTTTGCCAGGAGTTTTTGAAATAATTCCTCCTAATTTCAAAGAACATTTAATGGACCAGCAGGGGAAGCAAGTTTCAAAGGATGGCCTTGCAAACAAGACTGGATACTTGGAGAAACAGAATTCTGAAAGTGGGAGCCACGAGGAGTAATTTTAGATTATTAACTTGAAGGCATTTACAGCATGGTGTGGCTAAAGCTGATAGGCCAAAAAAAAACCCCACTTATAATGTATTGTAATTAAGAAATAATTGACTTCAGATTGTGATGGTGTGAATTAGAACATCTCTACTGTCTCACCCTTCACATGGGACTGAAAATGGAATAAAAGTTTTAAAAATATTTTTCAGTTTCCCCATCTCCAGGTCAAAAAAAGGTTCAATCTGACAAATTGGTTTAATCTGACAGGGGAGAAGGAGAAAAAGGGGACATTTGGGGTGATGGCATTTGGCTCCCACTCTTTAATCCTCATTGATTCTTTTCTGGGCCAGGATGATCCCAGGAGTTAAAGAATCCCAGGATGGTTGGGGTTGGAGATCATCTAAGGCTGGGTCTCCTCGAGCAGGAGCTCATCCAGGTGGGTTTGGAATGTTTCCAGAGAGGGACAAAGTGACAATTTAAATCCTCCAGGTGTCCCCAGCACGGCTGGGAATGCATCAGAGGAAGGAACTCCTGCAGCTCCTTCCCTGTGCTACTGAGGGAATCGAGTCCCAGGTGGCTGAGACCTCCTCAGCCTGTTCAAACCACACCTGGAATCAAAGTGAGGGGAGGAATTCCCAGTGCCCTGGGGAGCCCTGGCAGCACAAGGAGGCAGGAATGGAGTCAGGGAATGTGTGCCAAGCTCTGCTGTCTCGTGGTGTGCCCTTGAGCAAAGTCGTGCCTGAGAGGGGAATGGAAGCAGAGCAGTAATGATGGGCTGTTGAGGGATTTTCTGCTGGGAGGAGCTGACTGGGTCCCTGCCTGTAAAATGAGTTTGGCATCAATGGATCCGTCTCAGATTGCATCAGCAACGCTCTGTGAGGGTGAAATCTCATCAAAAGCACTCACAGAGATCTCTGGGTGCCACTCTGGGAACACCCCTTCCCTTCCCTTCCCTTCCCTTCCCTTCCCTTCCCTTCCCTTCCCTTCCCTTCCCTTCCCTTCCCTTCCCTTCCCTTCCCTTCCCTTCCCTTCCCTTCCCTTCCCTTCCCTTCCCTTCCCTTCCCTTCCCTTCCCTTCCCTTCCCTTCCCTTCCCTTCCCTTCCCTTCCCTTCCCTTCCCTTCCCTTCCCTTCCCTTCCCTTCCCTTCCCTTCCCTTCCCTTCCCTTCCCTTCCCTTCCCTTCCCTTCCCTTCCCTTCCCTTCCCATTTTCACCCAGTTTCCCTCCAATTTCCAGCAATTTTTCTTTAATTATTTTTCTTTCACATCAGATTTTTTGTTGCTTTTTAAAACACTTTATTTGCCTTAAACAAAACATTTCCACTACGAATCCCTCCCCACACAAAACTCAGGGAGCTGTGAAATATTTAAACTGTCCCCAGCTGTCCCTCATTTGTTCACCCTTTTCCAGCAGACTGCTCAAAGGTGACACCCCAGGCTGGAGGAGGTTCCAGAACACTCCAGAGTGCCCTGAATTCTTGCATGAACTTGGTGGTGTGGGACATGAATGTGCAGAAAATTCTTAAAACTTGACAAAAAGCCAAGAAATGCTTACAGTGTATTGTAATTAAGAAATAGTTAGCTTCTGGTTATAATAGCATAAATTATAACATCTGTATTGTCTCACCCTCCACATGAGACTAAAAATAAAAGTTTTTAAATGCCTCTCAGCCACCCCATCTCTGGTCAAAAAAAGGCATAACCCACCAGGTGGGATAACATGGATCTCAGCTTTGGGAAGCCTCTGGAACAGGAAAGCCTTGTGGTTTTCCTTAAGTCTTTGCTTTATTCTTGATTAGGGGGGAAATGAGGTTTGGTGGGGTTTGGGGAATTGTCCTAAATCCCCTGCCCACGTCCTTCCAGCCCATGGAATTTGATTTTCCTCTGTGTCCTGCTGAGGCTGCTGAGCCCAGGGGTGGCTGTGCCTCCCTCACAGCCCTGGAAATGTCCTGCAGGAAAGGGAAAGAGCTGCAGAGGAGGAAAAGTCCTGCAGGAAAGGGAAAAGATTAGTGCAGAAAAGGAAAAGAGTCATACAGGAGAGGAAAGGTCCTGCAGGAAAGAAAGAGTGCCCTGCAGAGGGGAAAGGTCCTGCAGGAAAGAAAAAGTCCTGCAGGAGAGGAAAATTTCTGCAGGAGAGGAAAATTTCTGCAGGAGAGGAAAAGTCCTGCAGGAGTGGAAAATTCCTGTAGGAAATAAAAAGTCCTGCAGAAGAGGAAAAGAGCCCTACAGGAGAGGAAAAGTCCTGCAGGAAAGGAAAGGTCCTGCAGGAGAGGAAAAGTCCTACAGGAAAGGAAAAGTCCTGTAGGAAAGGAAAATTCCTGCAGGAAAGGAAAAATCCTGCAGGAAAGGAAAAGTCCTGTAGGAAAGGAAAAGTCCTGCAGGAAAGGGAAAGAGCTCTTCAGGAAAGGAAAATTCCTGCAGAAAAGGGAAAGAGCCCTGGAGGAATGAGCCTTGCAGGAAAGGAGAATTCCTGCAGAAAAGGAGAATTCCTGCAGGAAAGGAAAACTCCTGCAGGAAAGAGAAAGAGCTCTTCAGGAAAGGAAGATTCCTGCAGGAAAGGGAAAAAACCCTGCAGAAAAGGAGAAGTCCCGTAGGAAAGGAAAATTCCTGCAGGAGAGGAAAAGAGCTCTTTGTGAAAGGAAAAGAGCCCTGCAGAAAAGGAGAAGTCCTGTAGGAAAGGAAAATTCCTGCAGGAAAGGAAAATTCCTGCAGGAGAGGAAAAGAGCTCTTGGTGAAAGGAAAAGAGCCCTGCAGAGAGGAAGAGAGCGCCGAGATGCTGGCAGGGCTGCAGGGGAGGTGCCAGGTGATGCTCGGTCCCAAGGCAGCAGAGGGCATCCCTGAGTTTGGAGATTCATCCTCGGAGCTGCAGGAGCACGGGCAGGGGCTGGGGGATGAGCAAGGCAGATTTCAGCTCTGGTCCTGCCAGTCCTGAGCAGATCCTCCAAGGTCTCTTCAGGGGATTTCCCCCAGTGGCTCCTGAACAATTTATAAATCATTTATAACAATTTATAATCATTTATAAAGGCCAAAATTCAGATGTGATTTCTCTTGCCTGCCTGGATGTGCACAGATGTGGCAGGTGTGGATAAATATCTCTGTAAATACATAACTTCAAAATGATTTAATTGAATTTCAATTTAATTGCTGAAAATTCACTCCTTTTCTAGGAATTCCTTAGTTCACTTAGCCAGGATATTTACACCAGTGGAATTATTTATAAACACTGAGCATAGCAGGGCAGATTTGTTTAATAATTTCAGTAAAACTTTTCAGGATCATCACTTCCCCCAGCACCTGGTGATAAGGCAGAGAGATTAACACTTCCCCCAATATATTCAGCTTTTCCTAAAGAGGATTGATGCCAGCTTGGGATGGATCCATCAAATCCCTGACATTAAATATTTATTGAGGGGACCCCAAGTCAGGTACCTCTTACCTTGTGCTCTCTAATTTCATAATTTTAATGAACTTTATGATCTAAATTTAGCCTCACACAGTTCTGATGTTGGATTTTTGGTGAAACCCCAGGGAGGGACAGAGGGGATGTTTTATGGGATGTGCACAGCAAACCCCACAGGAAGGCTGCCAAGAGCACAGAGAGGTGAGAGCATCCCACAGGTGTGAGAGCTCTGCTTCAACAGCCTCCCCAACCCATTCTGTGAGCAAAACACCCATGATCCCAGGTCCCCCTGTTCCCAGTGCTCCCAGTGCTCCCAGTTCCCCATGTTCCCAGCGCTTCCAGTTCCCCAAATCCCAATGTTTCCAGCCCCCATGTCCCCAGCGCTCCCAGTTCCCAGTTCCCCATGTTCCCAGGGCTCCCAGTGCTCCCAGTCCCATGTTCCCAGTGCTCCCAGTCCCCCATGTTCCCAGTGCTCCCAGTGCTCCCCAAATCCCAGTGTTCCCAGTCCCCATGTTCCCAGTGCTCCCAGTCCCCTGTGTTCCCAGTGCTCCCAGTTTCCAATTCCCCATGTTCCCAGTGCTCCCAGTGCTCCCAGTCCCCTGTGTTCCCAGGGCTCCCAGTTGCCAGTTCCCCATGTTCCCAGTGCTCCCAGTTGCCAGTTCCCCGTGTTCCCAGTTCCCCATGTTCCCAGTGCTCCCAGTGCTCCCAGTTCCCAGTTCCCTGTGTTCCCAGTGCTCCCAGTTTCCAATTCCCCATGTTCCTAGTGCTCCCAGTGCTCCCAGTTCCCCATGTTCCCAGTGCTCCCAGTGCTCCCAGCTCCCCAAATCCCAGCGCTCCCAGTTCCCCATGTTCCCAGTGCTCCCAGTGCTCCCCGCTCCCAGTTCCCTGTGTTCCCAGTGCTCCCAGTTGCCAGTTCCCCACGTTCCCAGTGCTCCCAGTGCTCCCAGTTCCCAGTTGGCAGGTCCCCATATTCCCAGTGCTCCCAGTCCCCCACGCTCCCAGTCCCCCATGCTCCCAGTGCTCCCAGTGCTCCCAGTGCTCCCAGTTTGCTTTTCTTAATAATGTCCGTGCTGGAATCAGAACTTTTCCAACTGATCCGTTATAAGAAACTCCTAAAAATTATTTTTAAATAGTTAGAAGTAATTTTGGCATTGATTACGGCATTCTAGAATATTTTTTCCTTCGCTTGTTACCTCATTTAACCACTAATTTTTGATGAAATCATGAAATTGTGAAATAACTTCATTTTGCTTCAAGAGAAGCAAAACTCCCAAAGAAGGAAATCTCTGCAGCTTTAAAATCCAATCAGATCTGACAATCCAAATCCGTTTACTGAGGAAATTTCCTTTAAGAAAATAAATAAATTACTCTCTACCTTCAGCTTAAATCCGTGGCTGCTGGAGTTTAATTGCTTCTCCTTGTGGCCCTAAAACCAGGGCAGCTTCAAAGCAAGGGTGGCTTCTATTAAATTTAATTACCCTTTCCTGCAGCTCACATGCAAAGGTGCTGCAGCGACTCCAGCAAGGTGCTGATGAATCAGGGGCAGATTCCAAACAAAAATATGGATTAAAGAGCAATTCAACAGCGAGCAAAAAGCTGCCTGTGCTCAGAGATGTTTGTACCCCAGGTAAATTCCTACGACATGGAACCAGGGGTTGTCTCTGTGGGTGTTATTTCCATTTTCCTTCCACTCCAACACGTGTTTAGTGTCAGCAATGTCCCCTGTCCCCTCCAGTTGTGTACATCCAGCCTGGATTTCCCCCCTGCTCCCACACACGCTGCTCTATTAATGCCAACAGGTGCCCTCAGCATTTAAAGGTTGTTCCAAACATCCCCCAAGAAGCCCCATTTAATCCTGCACACGGAGCTGGCAACACGAGGGTCAGGATTAAAACAAGAAAATCTTGGCTGGGATGATTAAACCTGGACATGGGAATGCTCATCTGTTCCCTCAGATTGGTTCTGTCACCTTAAAAAAGGACATGTGTGAATTAATTTGGGCTTTGCAATGAGGGGAATGGCTGTTGGTGTGTAGCTCAAGTGCAGTAAATTGAATTTGTGGATGAGACAATGGGAGACATCAAAGCCACCCTGGGCTCACCTGGTGCTCGTGCTGATGTGACAGGATCTCGTTTGGGAGTGGAGAGATGGCTCGTTTTCTGAGAGCTCTGGAGAGTCCCAAGAGGACACAGCCTCAAGCTGGGGAATTCAGGTTGGATGTTAGGAAAAAGTTTTTTACAGAAAAAGTGATAAAGTGCTAAAATGGTCAGCCCAGGGAGGTGGTGGTGTTTTTAAAACATCCCTGGAGGTGTTTAAAAAATGATTGGATGTGGCACTGGGTGCCAGGGTTTAGTTGAGGTGTTGGGGCTGGGTTGGACTCGATGATCTTAAAGATCTTGTCCAACCTGGTGAGATACCAGCGGAACAGGAGTGACTCGCCCCACATGAGCCACTGACTCCTCCACAGCTCCTCCTGAGGGACAATCTCTGCTCTGTGACAGGGACAGCACCCAGGGAGTGGCTGGAGCTGGGTCAGGGGGGTTTAGGTTGGATTTTGGGAAAGGTTCTTCCCCCAGAAGGTGCTGGACCCTGCCCAGGCTGCCCAGGAATGGGCACAGCCCCGAGGGTTCCAGGAGCCTTTGGACAGCACTTCCAGGTGATGCCCAGGTGGGATTGTTGGGGTGTCTGTGCATGGCATGCTCCTGGCAGTGGTTTTTTGTTTTGTCTTCCTTTTTGTACTATTGCATTTGTATTTTAATTTTCCTAGTAAAGAAATTTTCCTAGTAAAGAAATTTTCCTAGTAAAGAATTTTCTTGTTTATCCTATTCCCATATCTTTGCCTGAGAGCCTTTTAATTTCAAAATTATAATAATTCTGAGGGAGGAGATTTACATTTTCCACTTCAAGGGAGGCTCCTGCCTTCCTTAGCAAACACCTGTCTGTTCAAACCCAGACAGAAACAAACCCTGCTCGGAAGGGTAGTGAGACCCAGCAGGTGGGAGAGCCAAAGCAGCAGGTCAGGCTGGGAGGGGAGGCAGACCAAAAAGAAATCAGGGGCTGGGAGCTCCTGGAGCTGTCCACAGCAATAATCACCCTCACAGATGCTTAGCTCTAACAGCCTGACAAGATCCCTTTCTTCACAGAGGAGCTGTTTGATTGCTCCCATACTTGTTTCCATCCCAAATCCCCGGGTTGCAATGTCTTTGTGACACTCCAAACATCCCCAGAGCTCTTTGAAGTCGAGTTTTAATGTGTTTATTGACACCAGTTATGATATTTCAAAACACATGGGCTACAAATTGTTACCATGCACTGTGAGTGTTTACAGTAATCCCTGTATTAAAACAAACTCAGCCTTTCCTGATGATTTTATATCTTCTTACTGACTCACTTGCCTGTGTTTATTTAAACTCCTGTTGAGGGTTTTTTTTTAAATGTTCAACACTTTTGAAACATTAAAAAAAAAAAATCCTGACCCTATCAGCAGGTCTCAGATACTTTTGAAAAATTTTGCATTTTTTTTTTCCATGCTGGAGAAAAGCAGGCAGGATCTAGACATAAGAAGTGATGTAAAATGTGCCTAAACAAAAATCTTAGAGGAAAATTGATGTATTTTCCTCTAAGATTTTCTCCAAACATCCACAGAGCTCTTGGAAGTCAAATTTTAATGTGCTTGATGTGTTTTACCTGTTTAATTTTAATGTGTTTAATAGTCTTGATTATTTGAAAAGACAGAGGAGTCCTGGAATATACTTGTATTTTTTAATTGTCTAAATGTGCTGAATCAGGTTAAATGACTTCACTAACCTGGGGTCCAAGCACTTACCCACAAATTAACAAATTTCCTGGGAAATGGAAAAATTGAGGCCTTGGGAAATAACTCTGCAGCTCTGTGATGCTGCAAGGACCACCCCAAAAACCTCTGGAATCACCTCCCAAATCATCTCCTGCATCTCCAGAGGGGAATTCCAGGCTATACCTGGTCCCTCTCAGCTGAAGGAGAACTCAAGGAGAGCAGCATTTTTCTCATCCTGCAAGGAGCACCCCGGGATGAAGGAGTGGCACAAAGATGTCCCCAACATCTGCATCCAGCTGTGCCAGACACACACACACGGCTGGGGGGCTCTGCAGGTAAAGAAATCCGAATTCCTGGGAGATTTAGGGCTGGGTGGGGGTGAGACAGGGAAAAGCAGGGATCCCTCACCCTTAGTTCAGCATTAACGAGGCGCTGAGCTGCTCTGGAATCTCCTTGTTGTTTCCTCAGCCCAGCTCTGAGCACGTTCTGAGGGCTCCGTTTGGGAAAGGACAAGTGGGAAATATTCCCAAATTCCCACATTCCCAAATTCTCCATTCCCACATTCCCAAATTCCCACATTCCTGCATTTCCAAAATCCCAAATTCCCACATTTCCAAATTCCACATTCCCAAATTCCCACACTCCCAAATTCCCACATTCCCAAATTCCCACATTCTCAAATTCCTCCTTCCCATATTTCCACATTTCCACATTCCCAAATTCTCACATTTCCCAAATTCTCCATTCCCAAATTCTCACATTCCCAAACTCTCCATTCCCACATTCCCACACTCCCAAATTCCCACGTTCCCACACTCCCAAATTCCTCATTCCCAAATTCCTCATTCCCACATTCCCACATTCCATTCCCACATTCCCACATTCCCAAATTCTCCATTCCCACATTCCCAAATTCCCACATTCCCACATTCCCACGGAGGGTGCAGGGCCCTCTGGAGCAGGGCCAGTGGCTCAGTGTGAGTTTTACAACATTTCCCTCACAGGTTATAAAATGGTTCTGTATCTACCTTTAAAAGGTCTTTCAAGGGAAAGCTGCCTAATTAAGGAATGACACTTGAATTATTTTTATTTTTTAACCTAATCACAAATCACTCATGTCCTGCAATGTGGACTTTTTTTGTCTAATTACAAAATAATACTTAAATTTACAATACTATAATATTTATATAATATATATATTATAATACTTATGTATTATAGATACTTATCTTTGTAATTATAATATATGATATATGATATATAATATGTGCTATATGATATACAGTATGTGATAAGTGATTTATGATATATTATACATTATAGATGATATATTATATATTATATACTATATACCATATAATATATTATATATTATGCAATGTATATAATATAATATAATATAATATAATATAATATAATATAATATAATATAATATAATATAATATAATATAATATAATATAATATAATATAATATAATATAATATAATATAATATAATATAATATAATATAATATAATATAATATAATATAATATAATATAATATAATATAATATAATATAATATAATATAATATAATATAATATAATATAATATAAATAATAAATATATAATGTGTAATGCAATATATATTGATATAATAATATAAAATTATATATAATATGGGTGTGGAGGAAGAGCTGTAAATGACATGAGAATGTAGAACTGTGCTGAAGAGTCTGGAGGAGCAGCTCCACCCCCTGAGAAGTGCTGTCTGTTTGTCCATCCCAACAATTCTGGGAGCCAGGGCAGTTCTCTGCCTGCTCTGAAGGTGTTTCCACTGCATTTCTAAATATTTAATGCCATTGATGACATTAAAGACCACTTGTGCTCCTCAGTGATTTTGTTCACTTCAGTTAAATTAAGAATTTTAATTTAATTAAATAAGAATTTAATCCAGCAAAGGGCTGGGAGAGCCCTGAGCAGCCAGAGATCCTCAGCACACACTTCAACTCATCTTAGCAAATTTCTCTTGGGAAATAATATCTTATTTTAATTCCTGCATAATAAGCACTTGCAAGCAACATTTTTTTCCCCAGCACAGGCTGATCAGTGATCAATTCAACCCCAAACCCCCTCTCTGGGGCAGAAATCAGCCCCAAAATGGAAGTGACAGATGAGAAAGCAGCAGGTCCCAGGGGGAGCTTCCTGCTGGTTGTTCTGGGAGCAATTCCAGGGCTGGATCCTCGCTGGGAGCCAATGTTTGGGTGCAGCAGCAGAGCAGGGCAGGGTTTGTCTGTCTCCCAGTGCTATCCATCACTGTGTTTACCATATTTTCCTTTTCTTTCCATAACTCCTGGCTTCACTCATGTCTGGGTGTTTTCTAACCAGCCTTGAGGTAATAAATCAAAGCTGTCAGCGTTGGAAGAAAATTAATGTGAGAAGTTGTTCCAAAGGCCACCAACCTTTTCCCTACTCCCTGTGAGCTGTGTTAATCCAGGATTCCTCAACAGCTTTCAAAGTTTTCCTATTTTCACTAAGTTTTGAAGCTCCAGATGCCTTTTTTTTTTTTTTCTTTTGAAGGGTGGCTTTTTACCCTCCAACAGCCCAAATCCCTGGAGCTACTTCAGGATAGAAATGAGGGTGCTCAGCACAGCACAGCTCCAAAGCTGACCCTGGGCTATCTCCAGCCAAACCACAAGCAAAACCCCAGACCCTGAGCTGGAACAGGGGCTGAAGCTGGGTTGAACTTTTACAGAGGAAAAGGCCAAATAATTAGAAAGCAATTCCTGCTTGCTGTGCCCTGTAGTGATGACGCTGGCTGAATTATTCATCGGGAGTTATTTAGCCCAGGAATGTGGCTGGCATTTCTGCTGAATACATTACTTGCAAGTTTTGATTTCTGGTTTCATTACTCACCCCAGCTCCAACCCCGAGCTCCTCGTTCCTGCCAGTCTCTTTTTCCAAGGCTGAGAAAAGGAACACTTGGGACACAACCTGCAGCTGATGTGATCCAGCAAAAAGCCTGCCTGGGAACGGGCAGGCTGGCAGCTCCAGCTTTTCCCTGGAACTCTGGAAAAAGCAATGTTCTTACCCCATTCAGCTGCAGATGAACTCTGTAACCCCGGGCAAATCACTTTGTTCCCCCTCACCTCTGGCTGCACATTTGTAAAATGGCCAGAGTATTTCACTGTAAGATACTGTAAGGCCAGATATGTTAAATTGTTCAGTTACTATGGAAACTGGGAATGCTCCTAATGCAGATGGATGAGTGCAGGAGCAGAGGCACCTGACTGAAAAATCATGAGCAGTTGGGAACTTCATTAGGTAAAATCGTGGTGTAATCAGAATGATTGTGGGAGCCACCAAAAATTCCTTTAATAGAAAGTTATAATGCTTATAAATTATTCAATTTGGCTCTGGGCAGACACTGAAGGGTTTCCCTCGGACATTTCCACACTCAGATGTTGAACTGCTCTGTTGAAATTTCTTCTGAGATGTTTAGGTAGCAACTAAAATTCTGTCCTACCAAACAAAGATCATTAAAACCAGAAGAGCAATTGCAAAATCAGCCCAGAAGTCTGAAGACTGAGACATATTGAGAAAGAAGTTTAATTCCAAAACTAAAAATCTCATGAGCCACTTAAAGAGAAAGTACCAAGCAACTGCTGAAGGCAACAGTGGCAGCTTTCCCTGCACTGAGAGACTGCTGTTTTAATTAAATATCCACAAAACATTGCTGCTCCCTGCTTTTGGATCAGAATTCAGCTGCCAGCTGCCCAGCTGGACATCTCAAAGGTAGCTCAGAGCTTTTTCCAAGCAAAAATGGAGCAAGGACTTCAACCCCCAGGCCAGGGTGTGCCTGTTAATCCCTGCAGCAGAACCAGCAGAGAGAAGGCACTCGTTTCCTTTGCAAATATCCTAAATAAACACAGGATTTGCTTTCTTATCCCTCAAAATCTAAGTGGTGGATTTGGTTTTCAAAGAGGTGGAGGTTCCCTCCCTCTTCAACACATTCAATTAAAACTATTATTATTATTATTATTATTATTATTATTATTATTATTATTATTATTATTATTATTATTATTATTATTATTATTATTATTATTATTATTATTATTACTGTTTTTTCTCTCTAATGATGGGAGTTAATCCCATTGCAATTCCCCCACTGTGGTTGGAGCAAGGCAAACCCAGCCATGTCCCAGTGCCAGGGAGCAGCCACAACAACAGGCAGGATTTTCCAGCTCCCTGTGTGATTTGATCTCTATAAAAACCTCCCCTAACACCAAATCTAAATCATTCCCCACATTATTCTCCACCTGTCTGGGAGCAGAGTGCAAGCACCAAGACAACCTGAGGATCTTTAAAAATCAAAGACACCAATGGAAAGAATTTTTGTATTTTACTGTGAATATAAAGGCAACACAAAAAATAAAATGGTGCATCCAATGCAACAAGCAAAAATAAGCAATAATGAACCTAATGATTATTGTAGGAGAGAGAGGATAGGGATTGAGAAAGATCTGTCACCAATTGTTTAAATACTTTAAATACCATCATCCAGAGTCTGCACTTTCACAGCAGGGATCTGGAGAACCCTTCCCAGCAACTGGAAAATCCTACACGGTGCTCCCACCTGCGGCTGAGGTTGCCAAATTGTCACCAAATTCACCCCAAAAGTGGCTCCAGCTTTTACAGGCCCAAATCAGCGAGGCAGGCCTGGAGAGGAATTGTTGTGTGTGCCCAAAATGAGAAAGCAGCAGCTCCCATTCTGTGTGGAATTTAGAGTTCTACACGAAAGAATTGCAGGATTACAAAGAGATGGAAAACAGAAAAGCTCAAAGCATCATCCCAGCCCTCCTTTGCCCTTCTCCCTGGGCCATCCCCACATCCTCATCCTCCCCCAGAACACACCCCAGTGCCTAAAAAGCCTCTTCATTCCCTTGTAAAGCCTCAATGAGGGCAAATTCTCCAAATAAAAGCCAACAGATTTGAAAACAGGCCCAGAGCCATCTCCTGTTCTTATTTTGCTTGCAGTGCCTCTTGATTCTGACTGAAACAGCATCTAACCCCTGCAGTCAGCTTCAAATATCTGTCTATACACATAAATATAAATATATAAATATTTTCCAATTCCAAGTAGCAGCTACTGAGGGAATATTTGCCTACACAGACCAATAAACTAATCCTGAGTGCCAGGTGTGCCATAATAAATTTCTCTCTGCTCTGAGTGGTTTTGATATTCTTGCTGCTATCAAATAGCTCACACATCCTTAAAACAAAACCGATTTGTTCCAGAAAAATCACACAGCAGTTTTATTCTTAGCATAAAAAGCATTGTATTCTTTATATCTCTGACTTCCCCAGGCCACAAAAATAAAAATAAAAAAAGTCCATGGCTGGGAATGGCTGAGTTCTGCTAGAGCAGGTTCCAAAAGCAAGCAAATCCCCGTCTCACACACACATACTTAGCAGGATTGGGGATTTATTTTGTCCTAATCTAACCTGAATGCCTGTTTGTAATGTGAGTGAATATCTAAATAGATTATTACATGTAACAGCAACAGCTTTCTCCAAAAAATCACCAGGATTATTCAAAGCCTAGAAGGGAAGAAAGTAGAGAGGAGGGTTTGAGTAACGTGATCTGCCAAAACAGGACGGAAACTCTTTAACAGCACCTTGCCAGAAACAATGCAGGGCTGAGTCTGCTTTAAACAAGATGATTTTTCAGAATATTGTTACTGACTTTTTGTATAGTGTTAGTGAGGTTTGTGTACACTAATAAAAAATGAAAGCTGCTATTAAAAACAAATCAATGGGCTGGGCCTGGTTTTGATCACACCAGAGCTGGCCATTTGCATTGGTATTTGCAGCATCTGTTCCAATTAAGACTTGTTTTCTAGTTTAAAGATATTAGTGCAATCACTAGAGTTCTGTTGAGAACATGAATAGAGCATTGTTCTGGCAGAATGCAGTTAAACAGACTCCACAGACTCTATTAAACAGCTTTGCTGCCCAATTAGAATGGGAAGGAGTCAGGCAGACAGGGCTGCACTGGGTACCCTCTGTTCCACATGGATTTTTATGGATTCATAGTCAATGAAAAGGGCTAACGTGGAACATGTGTGGGGAAAGCAGGGGCTGCAGGCTGGCTTGGGGCAGGGCAAGTGGAGCATCCAGCCCTGTCTCTGCATTTAATGGACACCACTGGGTGTAAAACAAGGCTCAGGGATGGCACAGGAAGGGAAAATGGGTGAATGTGGCAGTGATGCACCAGGGCTAGAAATCACTGAGCATGGAGGAGCCTCAACCCCAAGAAATGAATCCATCATCGCCCCAAACCACCCTGTGCCCTGGGGATGTGCCTTAAGAAGTCAGAGCTAGTTAAGAAGTCATGCCCAATGCCATGGGCACTGCCCACAACATTTTGAGTTCATCCTCCAACCCCACAGCTGCTTTCCCATCCACAGGAGTGCTCATCCACCCTGGTGTGCCAGCTCTGTGCCAGCAGGGATTCCCTCAGGAACTGCCCAAACCAGTTCTGGGTGTCTTGAGCCTCCTGGGCAGCTTTGAAAGGAAATATTCCCTGAATCCCTGCTGCAGCTTCCTCAAATATTCCACACCCCAGCCTGCATCCCAGCCCAGCTGCCCTGACTCCAGCTAATTAGCTCTTGGAGCTTTGATGGATGGATTGATTCCGCAGTTAAACAGAGATAAATTAACTGTCTGTCCAAACAGAGTTTGAGGGAGGAGGGAATTCTGATTAGAAAGTTATTTCATGCAGTGCTGCTCTTCCTTCTCAGCCAGTGCTGAAAACCTCTCACTTCCCTTGGGGGGGAAACTCATGGAGCCAACCCAGACCTGAAGAATTCCCCCAAAATTCTGCACACTCAGACCTGAAGAGTTCCCCCAAAATTCTGCACACCCAGACCTGCAGAATTCCTTGGGAATTTAACAAATTCCCACCTGCAGAGCCCCCCAGGAATTTAACAAATTCAGTCCTGCAGGGACCCCCAGGAACTCAGCAAAATCAGACCTGCAGAGATCCCCCAAAATTCTGCACACTCAGACCTGCAGAGCTCTTGTGAAATTCAGTGAAATCAGACCTGCAGATCTCTCCTGGAATTCAGGATACTCAGTCCTGCAGAGCCCCCCAGGAATTTAACAAATTCAGTCCTGCAGAGATCCCCAGGAATTCAGCAAAATCAGACCTGCAGAGCTTTCCCAAAATTCTGCACACTCAAACCTTCTGAATTCCCCCAAAATTCTGCACACTCAGACCTGCAGAGCTCCCCAAAAATTCAGCACATTGGACCTTCAGAATTCCCCCAAAATTCAGCACATCCAGACCTGCAGAGCTCCCCAGGAATTCAGAATTTTCTTATCAAAATCAAACTCACAGGGGACACAGGGGCTGTGCATTGGTAAAACCCCTGATTCTGCACTGATCTCTGCAGCTTGGAGAATTTAATTTCCCCACACTTCCAGGAGCATCTGAAATATTTTTTATTGTGAAACTTTTCAAAAGACCTAAAATTCAGCAAAAAAAGTTTAATTTTCTCCGTGCTCTAAAAGACTTTTATGTTAAAATGTGCATTTTTTTTGTCCTGAAATGAGAAATACCCAAACATGTTTTTAAAAGGTGCAATTATGGAACTAATGAAAAAATCTTTAACAACTGTGATAAGGGCTTGGAGAAAGATGGGGTTTGTTAGAATTTAAGTACCTTAACGTGCAAATAGTTTAAAAAAACAAATGCAGCCATCACCTAAATATGTTAAACAAACAGGCATCGAGCAAGATGGATTGGAGATCATTTCATGTAAATATTAACTTTTAAAGCTTTCCAACTGACACAATTTAGGCAACAGAGAATGTCCCTTTACTCGCATCCTCGTACACTCAGCAGTCCTGGAAGGGAACCAGGAGGGGAAAAGAAACAAAAACAAGCAAATGCAAGGTGAAAAATAGAATTTAAGGTTTCTGCAGACATGGCCAAGGAAAGCTGGCACAGGGCTGGACTTCCCTGGATGCCTCACCTCCTCAGAAAGGCTCTGGCAGTGTTGGCCAAGTCCTAAACTCAGCCAACCCTGTTGTCTCTTCTCTCAAGTGTGAGAACACATGGCCCCAGAAAGCAGAGAAAAGTGCCTTGTTCCATGTGAAAAAAACCTTAAAAAGATTGACAAGACTCAGCAACCCCACAAGGCTTTCCCCCTTCTTTTCCCCCAGCTCCACAAGGCTTTTTGTCCATCTTTTCCCCCTCAGTTTTTTCCTCCACCATCTCCCAGGACAAATCCCTCACATTCAGTCACTGCTGTGATGTCTCTGCTCTGCAAATCACCCCCAGCTCTGCTCTGCACTCTGAAGGGAGAACACTCAGAGGGACCAAAACACCCCCCAAAAAGAGAAAAATGAGAAAAACAGGTGAAAATAAAGCAGAAAAGGAACTCTCACCCTCCTAAAAAGCACATTTCATTTTCCCTGTGTTTTTTTTTTTTTCCAAACTTCAAGGGTCTTAATGAGGCTTAGTCCCACCAAGGAGAACCAAGGATATGAGATTTTTTCTTCTCTGTTGAAGAGGCTTTAGATACATTAAAACTAATTACTGCTTGTTTTATGCTCCAGTAAGATGAGAAATTCCCTTGAAGCTGGGATGGGAATTAATGCCAGTGGGCAAATTTTTACTGTGTGAGAAGAAAGGAGCAGGCAGCATCCAGTGGAGAGCTCTCTCCACACATTTTTTGAGCAATCCCAGGGATGCTGACTCCAGCACTTCCCTGGGGAGGCTGTTCCAGTGTTTAACCACTCTTAAAGTGAAGAATTTTTCCCTCAAATCCAACCTGAACCAAACTCAAGGCTGTTTTTCCTTGTCCCATCAGTCCCTTGGGGAGCACAGACAGGGCTGAGCATCAGCCAGAGGGAATCACTTTCATTCCTGGGGAGCCTTGAAAGGGAGATTTTGGCTTTGCCAAGTATTTCCAAGGTCTGAATGCAAATTATTATTATTAATAGGATATTTTAGCCTGTCTGGGTAAACTGTGCAAACAGCAGCAACATTACCCAGGGCTTCTCAAGTTTGTGCACTTCAAGCAGATCACCTTTCTCTCTGTAAGCAAGGAACTCTGTCTTTAGATCACATTTGGCTTTTTTCTTTTTTTTTTTTTTGGTCTTTCCAAAGCTGTTTAGCCTTTTGTTATTATTTTAACTGTTTATTTCTTTAACAGCTCATTATTTTCAGTGGGCTCCTGTGTCTCATTACACACAGTTCAGCTTTAAGGGGAAATGTGTCCTTTATACAGGTTTATTCTGCCTAAAAACATAATCAGAAGTGTTTCCTCCTCTGATAGTCATCTCTGTAAAGACTGCTCTGGGCTTTATGTTGGATTCCTTTTGTAAGAAGTGTTTTACTTGCTTGAAGAGACCCAGAGAAAGTCACAAAAACCTCCAGAAGACATCCTTGATGTGTTCTGATTGAACCTATAGGCAAGAATTTTCACTCAAGGCTGATTTTGGGGAGAAAAACAATTCTAAGAATTATTTTTTTTGCTTATATTATTGTTGATTTCTACAGGATAGAAGAACTCAGATGAAGGGATGTGACTCCATCAGCTCCCTGCCTGCAGGTGGTGGGGCAGGCAGGGAATCTGGGCTGCCATGGAGCACCTTGGGCACTTCAAAAAAATCAGGAAAAAAGGGAGAGGATGCAAATAAAGCTGGGAGAGGGGATCCTGGCTTCTTCCTGATGCTCTGCTTTCTTCCAGGTGTCCAAAGATGGGTGTCCCACCTGCACAGCCCCTCCACTGTGTCACCCTGAGAGCAGCTCAGCTCCCAGCACATCCCCCAGCCAAGAAGAGAATTTTAAAATCCTTCTGCCCCAGAGCTGCCAGCAGAGCCCAGGCAATGAGGCATCAAACCTCAGATTCCTTCATAAATAATTGGGATGAGCCCTCCCTGAGGAGCAGCCCTGGGGTGAGACCAGCCCTGACCTGACAGGGGTAGGAGAGAGGATCCATTCACAGGGAGGTTCAACCTTCATCCTCATCCTCTGGTGACCTCACAGTGCACAAAACTGTCCAGAATTCTGTCACCTCCTCTGGTCTGGGTTAGGGACACCCCTAAAGACACCCACTAAAGCAAAGTGGGAGTATCTGACAAATTCCTGCCCTGTGTCACGGGTGTTTCTTTTCAGAAGTTCTCAAACTAAAATTCAGAGGGTGTTTTTCCTCCAGCTCACTGGGACAAACCTCAGCACCTCGGGGTTTCACTCAGCTCAGGGTTTTGTTGGGGTAGAGCCTCACATGTGTGGTTTCTGAGCCAGATGTGCACCAGCAGGTACCAAACAATCCGTGAACTCCTACAGAGCTGAGGGTCTGAGGGTTTGAGAGGACAAGATGCCTCTGCAGTGCTCCCACCTGCAGAAATCATACTGAGTGAGAATTGGGGTTCCATTTATCAAGGCCCTTGGACTGAGTGAAAGGCTGGCTGACAATTCCAGTTTTAAGGTATTTCCAAAATAAAAATCCAGAAGGTTTTTGGAGGGGAGGGTGGGATTTGCTTTGCAGAAGAACTGATTTTATTATTTAATGGGTGACAGCAGCACTCTCAGAAGGCACAGGATTTTCACCACTCGTGTCTGTCCCCCAGCAGGGTCTCTGAGCATCCCCACAAGGCAGAGATGTCCCCAAAGCATCATCAGGGATGAGTTCTTTGGGAAGGAAGAGGATTTGGGAAGAGCAAACAGCTGTGGGGTGCTTGGCAGTGAAACCCCAGCTCAGCCAAGACACTCCTGAAAAAGCAAACTGGTCAAAAAAAAAAAAAAAAAAAAAAAAAAAAGAAAAACAGCCCTTAAAGAATTTGGGATGCTGATTTTTCAGCCCAAACAAATTACAGGGAGAAAGAAGGGCTGGGCAGGGCACGGAGGAGAAAAAGAAGCCAAGCTCTGGAACCACTGAATTCCCCTCAATCCTCGGAGCGCGGCCAACGCAGCATACGAAGGATTGCCCAGACAGTTCCAAAAATGACACATCACCCTCTTCCTTTCCTGCCTCACTCGTGGCAAACCCACAGCAACAAGCTCTTTTATTTTTTTTCTTTTTATTTCTCCTTGTAATGCCCCAGAATCGCCATGAAAGGAGCCAAAGCAAGAGGAGCCGAGGTGCTCAAACATCGCAGCAGCGCCCCGTATTTAAACACCTCTCCCAACCCTCTGCTCCCAAACGTGATCCCAGGCAGACACAGCCCTCTGCCCAATGCCTTCTTTCAAAATACAAGCCCAGCAAAGGCTCTGACCTGTCAGCCCCACTAAGCATTCATTTATTATTTTTTTTTTTTAATCTCTGCCATACTCAGCCCCTCACAAAGGGGGTAAGTCTCTCTGCCTGGCTTTTTTTTGGAAGGAAAATGTGGCATGCACCTATTTTGTTTCATTCTGTGCCAGGACCTATAAAGTTACTGTGGGCTGCAGCTCCTGCCAAGTTCTAAAGGTGACAGGGCAATGGGCACCCAAAGGACGCTTCTATCAATGCCCTTTTATTTCCCTCTCTTTCCCCTTCCACCAACCCTTTTTTTTCTAATAGAATTACTCTTATCTGCAAGTGATTTAAACTCTAAGGTTTACAGAAGATTTAAAGAGTGCGAACACAGTTGGAATGTTTTAAACTAACAGTACAAGTTGCATTTTAAGAAAATAATTAACTCCCAGGGGAGGTGTGGTTCTTGGAGTAATGACAGATTCAAGGCTGGCTTTCCCTATATGGAGTTTCCAAATAATAAAATATCTTTGGTTCCCTACTGGTGTCAGATGAGAACCTGTTAGTGTGCTAGTTGCTGGTGGACTGTCATGGGTTTGTCGGGGTTTTTTTGGTGTTTTTTTCTTTTTTTCAGTGGGCCCATTAGTGTTTTAAAGACACAGTGCACAGTAGGTAACCTCCCGTGCAAAGCTGCAGCACAAAGCGTTGTAAATGCAGAGTTTGTGTCTTTACAGCCTTTCCCCATCCCTTCTTCTGGCTAAAAAAAAAAAAAAAATCAAAATACAATATTTTCTTCTTATTTTGCTGCTTTATTGTGTCTGTTCTTGTTGGGGGCTTGTCACAGCCCTGTGTAAGTCCCAGTCTCTCCACCTGCCAGGGCACAAGAAGGGATGCAAACCCTCCTATTTTTCAAAGGTGAGTGGTCACTACTGGAGGAAAGCCTGCTAAGAAGATCCAACAATGAATTTATAACTCCTACTCAAAGCACTGTTCAGGTAATTCAGCAAAGATCCCTTGTAGGACTCTGCCAGGAGCTGAGATGTTGGACAGAACTTAAAGTTGATTTTATTTTATCTTCTTTCCACAATAATGGAAGGGAAATGCTGTGGCCTCTCAGGTTCCTGAAGGATGGCACAAAAGTTTAGATGGAGAGGAGAATAATTTCACAAAAAGCAGAATGGTTGCAGGATGACAAGATTCTCAATGACTCGTGCACAGATCCTAAAACGATGCACATATTCACATTTTAGGAGTGGCCTACAATATACACATGGTCTGTATTCTCTTGTAAAGCATGAGTAACTTCATGGATAATTTACACATGAGATTCCCAACCTGAAATTTAAACCTGAAACTCCCAGCCTGAAAATGAAACCATTTTCTGTGATGTGAGCTACATCTCATCTCATTTGTACTCATATCATTTATTTTGCCCAAAGAAGAAGGAAAAAAAAAAAACAAAACAGAGAGTTGTATTTATAATTTCATAACATTTTGTCACTAAATTCATGAAACAGCCTCAGCAGAGTGTGTAACTCATGATGAAGATTAAAAGAGCCACCTGGACTGATGAGTCTCAGCAGTATCCCCACAGCTCTCCTGCTCAAGTTTAAGACTCCAGCACCACACAGGCACCAGCCTGTTCTCAGGAACACTCCCAGCCTCTCAGGGACAGCTCTTGCCACAAATTTAATTACTTGCAAAACCTTTGGTCATTAACACCCAACCTAAATTCTATTGCAGGTCACAGGCTATTAAAAAAATGAAGTGTCCATGCTCCCCAAACAATGATTTGTTTAACTGGAGCTTGGATTAAACCTGAAGCCACAACAGCACAGGAATCCCATTGCCAATGTCCTCAGCCTGTTCCAAAACCTTCTGGGAAGCTTGGGAGGGAATTATTTCTTCCTGAACCTTTTCTTGATGCTCCGCAATTCCTTCTCCAAGGGCAGGTTGGGCTTGGAGCAACCTGGGGTGTTGGGAGGCATCCCTGCCCGTGGCAGGGAGTGGAACAGATGAGCTTTAAGACCCCTTCCAACCCAAACCATCCCAGGATTCCACGATTCCAGGCTGTTTTCCATCCCTCAGGCCACTGAGTGTGTGTCTGGGTGGATAAATGGGCCAAAATGTCTAATTCCCAGGAGGAAACCACGTCAGCCACGTGGCCATTGTGAATGATGAGCATCACAGGGCTCAGAGGACACCTCTGCCCCCTGAACCTTCATTCACTCCCCAGTGCTGGAACAGCTGTAGAAGCTCCATGGATGCAGCTTGTCCTTGTCACCTCCCCTGGGGTGGCCCAGGGACAGCCAGCCCTGCTGCTCCTCAGCCAGCCCAGGTTCTCCTGGAGCGGGGCTGGAGAGTGACACGTAACCAAATCCGAGCGCGTGTACTCACAGGGGCACAGCCCCTGCAGCAGGGATAGTTTATTGCTTTCATAATATTTTCCGGGTTTTGAAATACAAACCACATGTTTAATATTTTCTTTTTCTTTTTTTTTTTTTTTTCTTTCAAAATTTACACGTTGCACTTGCTGGAGAGTTTTTATTCCAGCGCCCACAGCCCCAGACCCTTCCCAAAAATGAGGAGAGGGAGGAGAAAGAGACTTCAAGACCTGCTGCCAGAGCTCTGGAACAGCCCAAAATCCCTGTGTGTGCTCCTCCCCTCCCTTGATTTTACAGGGCAATAAAGAGGTCATTTGGATTATCTTGTCATCAAGGAAATCACTGACATCCAAACAAAGGGGAGAAGTTTGACAGCTTGAAGCACATGGAAGAGAAGAGAGCAAAGAGTCAGGAAATTCTCTCAGCCAAGTCCACCTGGGGTGTAAACCCCTTAAAATTCCTTCAGTTCCACCATGGATCAGCTTCACCATGGGCAGAACAAGCCCCTTTTAGTGGGAGTAGTTGAGCACTTGAGTCAAGCACTAAACTTTTGGATATTGTTCCAGATAGCAGTGGGAGGATTCCCAAATTTTTGAAGGTGTCTATTAAAAAATAATGCAAGAATCTTTCAAAGCTGAGCTCTCCCTCCAGCAAAATTGAGTTTGCTGATATTGTGGGTGCTGTAAAAACAAAGGAATGATCAAGAATATCATGTCCTGGAAGTGGAAGCAAATTCCCTCATGCCAAATCAATGGGAATTAGACACACAAGTGCTTTGGAAAATCATGTTAAAAGCAGCTGCGGCATCCGTGGGTGCCCTTTAAAATCTGTCACTCTCCACTTGAGTGGAAGGGGTGTGGAATCAAGCTCTGGGTGTGAGAAGTGAGGGAAAAGCATCTCCCGAACACCCACACAAACAGGATCCACGCTTCAGAGTCCAAAGGGAACACGGATCATGGGGGAACATGGGGTGTTCCATGCAGGAACGGTCTGGGGATGCTCCTGGAATGCTTTGTGAGAGTCCCTGAGCCCCTCTCTTTATTGGTGCCAAACCAATCCCTGAAGACAGCCACCTACTCATGGTAGGAAAGGGTGAAATTGGACACGCAATGGTCAATCAAAGGGTCAGGGAGTTGGGACACATTTTAAAGATCAGGAGCTCTGTGTCCCCCAGGCACACACCCTGCTCTGTGTTGCCTTCATTAGGACTCGTTTTAATGGGATAAAAGGTTAAAAATACCCATAAAACTCCCTCCAAGGGACCATATTTGTACATCAGGGCCGCTCCGATGCGGCACTTCCACAGCCACCCCTCTTCACTCTCATTTCCTCACAGGACAAAACGCAATTGGGGGTTTTGACTGAACTCCTGCCACGCTGCAGCATCCCCAAAACACTGCCAGAGGCACTCTTGGATCCTGACAGATGAACAGCATCATCTAGGGGCCAGAGATCAGCGCAGGGAATCACACACAGCCGGGAAACGCGGGGGATCTGCTCCTCGGCAGGCAGGGCACTCATCGGGGAGAGGCCACTGCTCCATTCCTGTGTAAAACAACGCCCCGTGCAACACCACGAAACCCAAACGCAGCTGGGCTGGTTTAGCGTTACAAATCATCTTTATTTTGGTGGGTTTCCAGCTGGGTGAAATCACCCTGGAGCAAAGGAAGCAGCCTAGAGCTCTGCCCTGGGAGCTGGAGGGATGCACAGCACCTTTTTCAGGCTGCAAAATCATAAAAACATCACTGAAATCGCTGAAAAAGCATCTAGAGATGTGGCCAGCATGAGTATGAGAAATCCAAATTGGAGCTGGCACGTCCTGTGTGGCTCAGTCCCCGTGCCATCAAGTTTGTCCCTTGAGGGGACACCAAAATCACTGAGCAAGGCCCAGTCTGGGCCTAAAGGCATCTACAGACATAAATATGATATAAATATAATTTGTATGTGGCCAGGGTGAGTATAAGACACCCAAACTGGAGCTGGCACATCCTGTGTGGCTCAGTCCCCGTGCCACCAACTTTGTCCCTTGAGGGGACACCAAAATCACCGAGCGAGGCCCAGCCTGGGCCTAAAGGCATCCACAGACATAAATATGACATAAATATAATTTATATGTGGCCAGGGTGAGTATAAGACACCCAAATTGGAGCTGGCACATCCTGTGGGGCTCAGTCCCCGTGCCACCAAGTTTGCCCCTCGAGGGGACACCAAAATCACCGAGCAAGGCCCAGTCTGGGCCTAAAGGCAGCCTCAGAGCTGGAGGGATGCACAGCAACTTTTTCAGGTTGCAAAATCATAAAAACATCACTGAAATCACTGAAAAAGCATCTAGAGATGTGGCCAGCATGAGTATGAGAAATCCAAATTGGAGCTGGCATGTCCTGTGTGGCTCAGTCCCCGTGCCACCAAGTTTGTCCCTTGAGGGGACACCAAAATCACCGAGCAAGGCCCAGTCTGGGCCTAAAGGCAGCCTCAGACATAAATATGACATAAATGTAATTTGTATGTAGCCAGGGTGAGTATAAGACACCCAAATTGGAGTTGGCACATCCTGTGGGGCTCAGTCCCCGTGCCACCACCTTTGTCCCTCAAGGGGACATTGAAATCACCGAGCAAGGCCCAGTCTGGGCCTAAAGGCAGCCTCAGACATAAATATGACATAAATATAATTTATATATGGCCAGGGTGAATATAAAACACCTAAATTGGAGCTGGCACATCCTGTGGGGCTCAGTCCCTGTGCCACCAACTTTGTCCCTCGAGGGGACAATGAAATCACCGAGCGAGGCCCAGTCTGGACCTAAAGGCAGCCTGAGAGCTGGAGGGATGCACAGCACCTTTTTCAGGCTGAAAAATCATAAAAACGTCACTGAAATCACTGAAAAAGCATCTAGAGATGTGGCCAGCATGAGTATGAGAAATCCAAATTGGAGTTGGCACGTCCTGTGTGGCTCAGTCCCTTTGCCACCAACTTTGTCCCTCAAGGTGACACTGAAATCACCAAGCAAGGCTGGGCCTAAAGGCATCTACAGATATAAATGCGAAATAAATATAAATATAATTTATATAAATATCAGGCACTGAAATCAGTATAAAATTCCCCTCCTGGGGTGAGCAGGGCACGGGGTGGCTTTAAATGAGGCAGAGCAGGTAATGGCCACCAACCCTCAGTGGCCCTTTGAAATTTTCACCTTCTGCAAGGTGGAGTTGGACTCTCAAACCAACAGGTTTCTGTAAAAAACCAAAACATCCTTAAAAATGGTTATTTTGAACCCCATTGTGGCCAGAGGGGAGCGATTCGCAATTCACAATTCAATGAAAATTGCAAAAACAAATAAATGAACGAGCCCATCTCCAGTTTCTTGCTCTTGTACTCACACCCCGTTCTCTGCCAAGGAGTTTGGGCTCTGAGGAATTCTGAGTGGAATAATCCCTGTGAGGCAGGGATGCCCTAAATAATGGCCAATTTTATTGTATGAAATTGTGATTTGGAGTTGAAATTCTCACCCTGAGATCAGGAACTTGTGCAAACTTCTGCTGACAGGGATCCCATTGTCAGGAGTGCGAACTGAGCCGCTTGTCTGCCATCACCAATTGGAGATATTTTATGAGTGAGCGATTTTATCACAATAACACGACGCAAAACGTGATTTCCTTGTCTTGTCACAGCAGGGACAAAGGGTTTTTCTGGGTAGATAATCATACTTTTGGAGAAGAAAAGCCTCTCAGACATGGTTAATTGACGTGTCGTGAAATGTGGTGTCCAAGAAGCACAGAAACAGAACAAGCCAATGTCAAAATGACTTTTAGAGACTTAAAAATGAGCATTTTCTGTAAATTGCTCTCAGCTAGAGACAAAAAAGGGAAGAAACCACAAAAAGGAGGGACCTGGGCTCGTGTAAAACCCATCCTAACTGTAAATGCTTTGCTAAACTGGGGGTTAACAGAAAAGAAGCTGCTAGAAAGTGACCTAAAATAAAACGGATGGGCAAACTTTGACAAGGCTCTTCCCTTCAGAATCCCAGCCTGGCCATGGAGAGGCTGAAGGGGGCACTTGAGCTGCTCCAGACTACAAAGACACCCTGGGCACAAAGGAAACTGCACCAGAAGAGTGTTTAATGTCCCTAAAACCCACCCCAATAGAAAACAAATGAATGATGAAATAACAGAGGGCCCGACAGGCCCCGCTCCCAAACGTGGAGTTTGGGGCAATCCCTGGCTATTATTTTCACAATACCTTGCATTCATTACTTTATTTAAAAATGGTGTACTGTGTCTGGAAAACAGGAAGTAAGCCATAAATCTCTAGTTTAAAAGCCATCTGAAGCCTGTGGACCAGATATGTTCTCAATCAGTAGTCAGGCAGTAAATAAACATTTATATACAGCAACTGCTCTCAAGCAGCCTGACCTCCGGCTATTACAGGGCACATAAAGAGGAAATTTGTTTAGTCCCATAAAAGCCCAGGCAATATATCAATAGATTATTAAAAATGGAAACAAAGTAGGCTAATGGATTATATTGATTTTAATAAACATAAGTATATGGGATTCAAAGATAAGAGTCAGATATGACATCCTTCCAAGCTCACCTTTCGGGATATCTCCTAAAATCAGCCAAGCTGCAGCTGTCAAGGATAGCAGGGGTTGCTATTTTTTGCTTTGCAAATCGACATATTTTTGGCTGAAGGACTTAAATTGGAGGGTTTGCATTTTTATTTCTGTTCGTGAACGATGAGTGCAGTCAAAAAATAAAACTTGCACATCTTTTAATGTCGTCACCGTGCAGAAAAAAAAAAAAAAATTAAAGCAATTGCAGGCTCTCCTCAGGCATCTTGGCTAGCAGTGCACAGACGCTGCTGGGCTGGGATTTTTAGGTTTTGCTACACTTTTTCTACAGCAAATATTGGTGCAGACACTGGAGGCAGAATCTCTGATGCTCTGGAAGCTTCCAGGTAGCCCCAGCTCATCCCTCTGACTTCTTCCAAGCCTGAAACATGTCTTTTTGTTTTAAATAGTTGCTGTGTGCCCTGAACACGTGGCTGGTGGTCACAATCCCAATATTTTTCCACTACTTGAGTCCCTTTTCCCTCCTCTCTTCTCCTCTGGCTTGGGGAGGCCCCTTCATTCCCCATGAGTTATGAAAAACTAACTCTTGTTTTTAACTTCAGGGGAAGGTTTGTGGGACAGTCAAAATCTCCAGCCAGGAGTTCTCAGGGATGAGGGAACAGAGAGGAAAAACCAGGCCAGGGCAGATCAAATGGCATCAGTGACTGTGACACAACTGTCACAACTGAAGGGAGAGTTCCCAACCTCAGAGGAGGGAAGCAGAGTGTTCTGGATGATAATTGGGTCAATGTGATTAGGAGTTTAATTTACCTCAGCAATCAGGCTACGTTAAAGCAGCTCTTGGAGCTAAAGAATGGAACAACAGTCAAAAATCCAAGCTGGTTTCCCATCATTTTTTCCCTTTGTTTCCCATCAGCAGCACCTAAATTCACCCCTCTCAAAGATCCTATGAAGTAAATTAAAATCCCTAATTATGAACTTCCTTAACACTTGGACTAACTCAGCTGTAATGTCTGTGGAAGGTGAGGACACTTCCCTGGTTTAGGGTAAGAACCTGTGCCCTGCCTTTGATCCTACCAGCCAAATGCTGCTTGAAAGCAAACGAGCTCAGGGCTGAGCTCAGGCACCCCTGAGTTTGGATGCACCCCCAGAAACAACAAAGAATCGTTATAAGAAATTATTTATTAAGAAATTATTTGTTAAGGAATTATTTATTAAGAAAGTATTTATTATGAAAAAGAAAAAGGGAAAAATCAAGGACTCAAATGAGCTCCTTTCACTAAATTGCCAGAGATGAGCAGGAAGTTCTGATCCAAAGGACAGACCCATCCTCCGTTGGTATTACGTGATGACCCTGAAGGAAGATGCCTCATTCTTATCTTCCACAGGGTTTTAATGAAAACCAGCAAATGCTCAGGAAGGGTTGGGAGCACAAGTCTTTCAGGAGCAGCTGGAGGAGCTGGGAAGGGGCTCAGCCTGGAGCAAAGGAGGCTCAGGAGGGAGCTTGTGGCTCTGCACAGCTCCTGACAGGAGGGGACAGACCCAGGTCAGGCTCTGCTCCAGGGAACAGGGACAGGAGGAGAGGGAACAGCCTCAGGCTGGGCCAGGAGAGGCTCAGGGTGGATATTAGGACAGATTTTCTCATGGAAAGGGCTGTGAAGCATTGGCACAGGCTGCCCAGGGCAGAGGTGCAGTCACCGTGCCTGAAGTGTTCAAAAAATGTGTGGATGTGGCACCTGGGGACGTGGTTCAGTGGTGGCACTGGTTCGACAATTGGGCTTGATGATCTTACAGGTCTTTCACTCTAATGATTCCATGATTCTGTGATTCCTTTTCTTGCAAGAGGAGGGACTAAAAACAGGACCTAGAAAGGTCTGGGTTCCCCCCAGGCTGAATTTAATGTAATATTTATTGGGGTGCATTTTCTGATCACAAACCAAAGGCTGAAGTCTTCATTTGGTGCCAGTTGGTTGCTAAAGAAGAAGAAATGCCTAAACTTACATCAATTTCCCCCACCACTCATTAGCCCCCAACAGCAGAAATAACACCCTTGAAATAAATCCCGAATCCACCACAAATTACACTAATCTGCAATTATAAACTCCAGTGTTAATGAGCTTTGATTGCCCCTTCTTTGTGATGCCACCCCTAAATGCCACTTACATTTTACAGCACCTTGGGGTTAACAATCTGCCTGGGGAAGATCGCTAAGAGAACTCAAATGGACTTTTAGGAACACCTTTGGTGATGGCAATTTGTTACCTGGAAACCAAACACGGCCCCGAGGGCCTCACCCTCCCCGGGGAGCCACATCCCCTCCATCCTCCCACCCCGGATTTGGGGATTTGGGATGATTCTGAGCTTGCTGGGCTCCCTGCATGAAGGAGAGCAGCATCTCAATTTTTCTGCTTGACCTTTAATCAGCTGCGTTTTGGGAAGTCTCTAATTGTGGCATTTGTGCCCTCACAGAGCAGCACGGAGAGCAATAAACAGCTTTTACAAGAGATTAAACGCCCAAGCAGAGCCAAAGCATTTAGATAACTGCAAAAGCCATTTATTGACGCTGCTCTGATGCCCAAACCCACCTGTCTCAGGCAGAAAAAAGCAGCAAACCCCTCACACAACCATTTCTTGTCTCCCTCCCTAAGAGTTCTCTGTGCTTTTTCCCCAGTTGTATTTCTTCAGCAAATCCAAATAACTTTTTTGGGGTGGATTGCTTAAGAAAGAAATGTTGTTGGCTGAGAAATGATATTTTCAGACAGTGGATTCAATTGCTGTAACATGGGAAATATTTGACCAAAATCAAAGCTGGATTTGTGCTTCCTTGCTCAGCAGCAGCACTGATCACATCTATCAGAACAGACCTGGAATGTCCAAACCAAGAAGTGACAGCAATATTTGGGGTGCTTGGGGAGCCAGCGAACCCAATCATCCATGGATTTGAGGAGCTGTGTTAAAAAAATTGGTGGGACAACACGAAGAGAAGCTGCTGTAGAAAAGAGGGAAGGAAAGAGCAGGAAAATCTGAAGTTTGATTTAATTTCTGTATTTTGCCAGGCTGGACTCCCAGCAGTTGTGGGCAGCAGTTGGGGATCCCTCAGAACTCCACATTCCCTTGGGATCAGAGGTCAGGGAAGTCTCTCAAAGAGCTTCAGCACCTGCAGGGTCACTGACAGTGTCCCTACAAGATCTGGGTCCAGTTCCTTTGGGTGTCATGAATCAAGTCTAAAACAGATGGAAAAACTGAATTTCCTCCCTCTCCCAAGAGCTATAGGAAAAAAAAAAGTTTTTTTCTTTTTTCTCAATTTTTTCTTTTTTTCTCCTATTTTTTCTACATTTCTTTTTCTTTTCCTCTTTTGTCTTTTCGTTTTTCTTTTTTCTCCTCCAGACTTTAAAACTGACAACTAAAAAGTCTGGACAGCCATGAGAGCTCAGCATTAAATGTTCCCAGTGTCATCTCTCCTGGAGCTTTTCTCTAAATCAAAGGGAACCTTTCCTGGTTGGGAGCAGGCAGGCAAAGATGTTGAAGGTGTTTGAAGTTCAGAGGGAAGGAAGAAAAATAAACCATTTGTGCTGTGTGTTGTTGTCTCTGCCGTGACAGATAATTCCCAATAAACACCAACACAGAGAATTTAAACCCAGGTTTCAATTTAAACCCTGCTCCTAGGAACAGAGAATTCCCAGAGATGTCCAGAGCAGAGAGTTGGGAGAACAATCAGGAATCAACTGCATCCTGCTTCCCATCGAGATGTTCCCTGTGCTGCTAAAAAAAAAGAACTCAGGAATGAGAGGAAGGGCTCTGGCACTTCAATTTCATGAAGAAATATGGGAGAAAAGAATGAGAAACTCCAAAAAGCCAATGCCTGAGGTGTTTCTTTCATCTCAAGTACAGCCAGTTAACCCCAGGGTGGGATTGTTGGGGTGTCTGTGCAGGGCCAGGATTTGGTCTGGAGGATCTTTGTGGGTCCCTTCCAGCTCAGGATATTCCATAATTCCTTCTCCACCAACACCTGATGTCCCTCCAGCTACCACTGTACTGGGAAAACCAAATATTGCTGAGTCCCACAGAGGAAAATATCTCCTGTTCGTGGCAGAGGGAATGAGATGCTCAAGTAAATTAATTCCTTAATTTTCCTCCCAGAAACCCCATCTGCATTTACCCTCCAGACCTCTGGGAAATTTGTCTTCCTCTCACAGGTTCCTGCCAGTCCATCACAGCCAGGAGAGGAGAATTAATGTGTCTCCCACACGAGTTAAGTACATAAACTGCCACGAAATATTAACACAGATATGAAGCTATTAGAACAAACCCCACTCCATAAACAGACTCCAGATAGGGGCAACCAAGATAACAGCAGAATAAAAGGACGCATTAAAGTTATATCCCTTTAAAAAATTAAACAAATCACTTTGATAGTGATAGGCACTTCAGAGAGCTTAGCTGGGCAGTCTGAGGGCAGTCAATAAGGCAGAGCTAATTGGAGAACAAATTGACATTCATAAGCTGGCATTGAACAAACAAGGTAATAGAGAGTTAATGCAGGGAACAAGGGCGGGGAGCAGGAGCCACCCAGCCTCAATAATGGAAAGGGCCCAATTGAGCAAATTCGAAGTGCAAACACTCTGATCTCAGCCTGCTCAGCAGGGCTGGCCCAGCAGCTCCCAGCCCTAATAGACTCATTTGGGATGTTGTCTTTAGAGAATGAGTGTGTCAACTGAGAGCGGCCACCGAATCTCCGTAATGGCCAAGGGATCCGGGTTACAGAGAGCAGGCACTGATAAGGCTCAGGTGGGTAAACACTGAGGGCTGCTTGGCACTGAGGGGTGCCTGAAATGACAGCAAGCAGCCAGCCACTGCTGGAATAATGGGGCATTAGCTCCAGAGCAGAACTGCAAGGAGTCAAACCCAAAGGAGTCGCTGGAGTTAAGCTCTTCCTTCTGCAGGGGCCTCTCGCTCCCCAAGGGGAGCTGCTCCCTGCAGGACAACGTGAATCTGGGAGGGTTTGGGACCTCTCCCTCAGCCAGGCACAGATATGAACACTGAAAGGTGTTCACAGTTTAGAAAAATTGTGTCATTTAATATTTCTCCATGTTCTGAGTTCTCCTAGTGCTTCCCACCAACACCATTCCCTCTGGATGAATCAATGCCTAAATCTCAGCATCACAACCAAACTCCTGAAAAGGCAGGGGCTCATCTCAACTTATTGTGACACTGCTGTTGCACAAATATGGCACAATCTGACCCTTAGGAGTTCTTTAAAGCCTTTTCTTTCAAGTGCTGGGAGGATTTGAGAACATTGAATGGAACAAACAGAATTTTTTCACTTTTCGCCTACTGGTGGCACAGCTTTAGGTTTAGGATGGGACATGAGACAAAGAATAGGGAAAGCCAAGGCTGGAGCTCCAAGGTGAGTTTCATTCTCTGTCTACAGCCTTCAGATACACAGACTGTGTTCATTCTAATCAGTTAGGAATAAAAAAATAATTTGGTAATCAGGTCTTGATGTCTCAGCAAGGATCATCTCTCCCACTTCTCACCCTAAAGTCAAGGTTTGAGAAGTAGAAGTGAAATATTTTCTGCAAAAGTTTCCATCAGGTTTCATGCTCAAGAAGACTCAACCAGAGTGGTTCCAAAAGGGGCTCATTACCTGCTTGGGTACAGCCAATTTTAGGCTGTACCTTCATGAATTGCACATCAATTAACATCTTCCTTCCAGCATTGTTCAGATAAGAGCTGGGAATTCCTCTGCCCTCCTCCCCAGGGGTGCTGGGGTGTCCCTAAAATCTTCACCCAGCCTACCTGGGAGGAGCAGCCCCCCACCTAGGCAGGGTGTGCACAGATTTACCCCCCAGCAGCTACTCTGGGGTTACTCCTCAGCCAGACCTCCTCATCCTCAGCCCTGATGCTCAGCCACCCCTACAACACTCAGCAGTGACATTTCCATGGTGTCCCAAGCACTTGGGCTAAAATTAATCAAGTCCAGCCATCACCAGCTGTGCTTTTTACTCCTTTTTGATCCATCAGCGTTTAAAGCCTCCCCTGGCACATGAGGGATTCCTGTGCCATCCCAGTCTGGATCAAAAGGACAGCTGATCCTGGCTCTACAACTTCCAGGGCTTTTTCTGGGTTTCCTGGGGGCTTGCAGAGTGGGGACACTGCAGGGCTTGGTGATGATCCCTTTCCCTCCAATTCCCTTTGATACAGCAGCTCCTCTCGAAAGCAGGAGAGCCTTGGAGCCCTCAAGGAGGGATTTCTTTGGCTTTGTTTCATCCAGAACTGCCAAGATTGGCCTGCACAGGATTTTCTGCATTGCCTCCTGTTTTCTCCCACAGAAACATCTGTGTGGAGCTTCTCTCGATTTCCTCTTAACTCTGAATTCTACACGACAGCTATGACACAAATAAGCACCTCTGCTGCTAAAAGTAACCTATTTTAGGATCTTCCTAAAATATTAAACCTGTTTTTTATTCCCATTACTCTGATTTCAGTCACCATCTTCAGCAGCATTTTCCTTCTTTCCACCCCATTTTTTTTTATTGTTGTTTGATTTTTTGGGGTTTTTTTCCAACTTGACATATTTCCTCCTTGCCCTCCCTGCTCCACATTGTACAAACTGTCTTCCCCAATGCTCTGCACAACCCTGGCTCCCATCCAATCCCAATTTAGCCCTTGAAGACTCTCAAATATACCAACAAGCCACTTTTTTGTCATCAGTGAAATATTTATGCTCAGACAGCCCTCAAAATAGATCTGGGAAGATTTTTAGCTATGTCTATATTAGGGGCACCAAACCAGAAGGGATATAATAAGCAGCAGCTTTTTGCAAGTGAATAGGAAGCTTTTTTTTTTCCCTTCAAGCAATTCAGAGCTGGATTTGGGATATGGGATGAGCAAGGCACATCCCTGATAAAAATAAAGATTTTTCCAGTGGTGGAGATGCATTTCCTCAGTGTGAGGATAACCTCCAGCACGGAGAGCTTTCCAACAGTCTCCACTGGATTTCCATGATAACCTCTTTTATTTTTGCTGCCATCCAAGGTGCTTGCAAGGCTGATATTGATTATTGTGGGAGTCTCTTAAAGGCTGAAATGAAGTGACTGCACACCACCAAACCTCAGCAGCCCAGCTGTGAAGGATGGTTCCTCCAAAAAACAACCCAAAAAACAAAAAAACAAAAACAAAAACAAAACACCATGTAGTTATAATATATAGAATTATACAAAATTATTTATATACAAAATCATTAGTATTAGTATCAGTATACTTGTTATTTATACTTTATTAAGTATACTTCAATATATATATTTTATACCATTATTTATACTATATTAAGTACTTTATTGCTTTATTTATTTATACTCTATTATTTATAATAATACTTTTTATTTATACTACTTTCTCTAAATAATAATAATAATAATAATAATAATAATAATAATAATAATAATAATAATAATAATTAGTAGTAGTAGTAGTAGTATTAGTATCAGTATAGTTGTTATTTATACTTTATTAAGTATACTTTAATATATATATTTTATGCCATTATTTATACTATATTAAGTACTTTATTACTTTATTAATTTATACTTAATTATTTATAATAATACTTTTAATTTATATTTTATTGTATTTATACTATTTTAAATATTATTATTATACTTTTTATTTATACTTCATTAAGTATACTTTAATAGATATACTTTTTTACTTTATTTCTACTTAATTATTTATAATAATACTTTTTATTTATACTTTCTTTTATTTATACAATTTTCTTTATACTTTAACAACAATAATACTTTATAATAGATATCTAATAGATCTAATATATTATATATAGTATGTAATTATAATACATAGCATTATTATTATTATTATTATTATTATTATTATTATTATTATTATTATTATTATTATTATTATTATTATTTCTCACATAAAATGGCAAGGGTTTCCCTTTTCCCCTGGCTGCTGCCCAGTGAGTGGGAGCAGCAGGAATTGTGTGTCCTCCATCGCTAAGTGACAGCCAAGCCTCAGCAGATGCCCGCTGGGGTTTGATCCCTTCTGCAAACAAAGATCATTTCCTTTAGAGGGGACCTGCCTTGGAAGGACTTGTGTGGGCCTGTTGGACTGAGCCTTTTTCTGACCCAGAGATGGGGCAGCTGAGCGGTGTTTGAAAAACTTTTATTCCATTTTCAGTCCCATGAGAAGGGTGAGACGGTACAGATGTTATAATTCACTCATCACAATCAGCAGACAACTATTTCCTAATTGCAATGCACTGTAAGTGTTTTTTTGTTTATCAGCTTTAGCCACACCATGCTGTAAATGCCTTAAAGTCAATAATCTAAAATTACCCCTTGTGGCTCCCACCACAATGCACCTTTCACAGTTCTATTTCTCCAAAGCATCCAGTCTCTTTTACAAAGCCACCCTTTGAAACTTGTTTCTGATTCAATTTCTCTCTCAGCAATATCTGTCCATCCCATGGCATTTCTAAATCAGCATTTCTTACCTCCAGGTTTGCACACAGATGGACACTGTGTGAGACTGGGAGAATTCTCCACAAATCCATTTCCCACAGGGGCCATCCATCCTGAGTTTCCTTCCCTGGATGGTCTGGCCTGTGTGGAGTAGGAGCACCCTCCAAATGGGAGGCAGCTCCATTAAATCAGCTGCTACAACTGGGATACACCCTGTAGTAGAGCACCAGAGGAAGAGCAGGTTTGAAAAAGCCTGTAATTTGTAATTGGAGCTCACAGAATCATCAAGGTTGGAAAAAAGTCTCCCAAATCATCAGGTCTGAGTGTCAGCCCAGCCCCAGCACCGTGTTCACCATCAAACAATGTCCCCAAGTGTCACATCTACACTTTTTTTGACACTTAGAATCTCCTGGGCTGAAAGAATCATCCTGATGCCTTAGGATTTGAGCTTTTCTATTTTTCATCTATTTGCAATCCTGCAGTTCTTTAGTGTAGAACTCTAAACCCCATGGACAGTGGAAGCTGCTGCTTCCCCATTTTGGGCAGACACAACAATTCCTGGCAATCAAGGACACCTCACTGCCTCAGGATCCAAAAAAGTTAAACAAAAATGAGTTTGGGGGGAGCAAACTTGGGGTAAATTCCTTCATCACCTGAAGCTGGAATTGGAAGATTGAACCCCAATATACAAATGGACCAAACTCATAAAAATATGAAAACCTGAGACCTGTGTTTATTTTGGGTGTAGCCCTGGGGGGCTTTATCTGCCCTCAATGCACCTGAAGGCCCTTCAATAAATACAACTGCTTTTTATCCTGTTAATTTTGTCTGCCCTCTGTTTTTAGGTGGCCCCAAAAGGCAGCAATCCAGCCCAGCTCCTGGCCCTGCACAGACCCCAGCAATTCCCCCCTGTTCCTGGGAGCATCCAGGGCCAGGGACTCCACCTCTACCCTGGCAAGCCCATTCCAGTGCTCCACAAGCCTTTCTGTGCAGACTTTTTTCCTAATATCTCATCAAAACCTCCCCATCACAAGCTGAGGTGGTTGATCAGCCCCAGATTTGTAAGAGAGCTTCTCTTTCCCCCAAAACCTGAGGAATAAAATCCTCCCAGCGCTCACCCTCAGCCCATGGCAAGGATGGGACCAACCCAGCCCTGCCATCTGCACCATTCCTTCCTCAGCACCTTCCAAAGGAAATAAAAACCCCAATATTGTCAGTGTGGGCAGGGAGCCTCTTCCCTCAGAGCCTGGCCTGAGACAAAAGGCTTTTACCCCAAATAATTTTTAATTTAGCAGATTCCAGATGGGCTTGTGCCTGGGCACAGACACCCTGCCCCGGCTGGAGGCATTAACGAGTTTTTAAAGACAGTTGCACACAACAGACCTGGCACTTAATGAGCCTGTTTGCTCCAGGGAGGGGGAGCAGAGAGGCAACTGTTGGGAAAGAAAGAAATGCAAGGGGATATAAAAGATGTCGAGGTTTATTTTAGCCAGAGTTGGAGTCGGGGCTGCATTGGGGCAGCTCATTGTTCTGTTTTCATAAAGTCATTTAAGTAGCAAATGGCCCCTGAAACTGATACTCTGATTTGAGTCATGTTGGAAGACATATTGAATTAATGATGCAGGTGTGGGTTGTTGTTCCAAAAAACTTTTTTATAGCAACGGTGGGAGAGGAGAAGGTGGAGGGAGGGGTGGGGGGGGAGAAGTTAAATGAAAAGATTTGGTCTATGTTATGTTTTTCTAATATTTGAATTTTAGCTAAGATTACTCTTTCTCCTCTCTTTAATATATTGTTTTAAATAAAAAATGCTAATAAATCTTGAGAGAAATATGTCATAGCAGAGTTTAAAAACTGTAGTGCAATATATAACAGTTCATAAAATATTCTATTCAAATAGCCAAAATTGTAGTGCATTTGGACCAGAAGTAGTTAACTGCAGGAACAGCATTTTATTAGCTACTAAAATTAAGAAAGAGTACTGCTGTTTCACAGCCAGATAATTAAGTACCGTTTTCTCTTTTTTAATACTATAAAATTAAACTTCCTGTTTAAATGGCCTGGTGGGGACTGTAGGCAAAGGGTCGTCTGATGAGCCCTCGGGGCAAATCCAGAAACACAACATAGCACTTATTCACACAAGACTTTAACAGGGTGGAAAACACTGATTGAGGGGGGAAAAAAATGCTGCAGTAAGCGAAAAATTGCAGGTCATAAATCAGAGATCCATTTTTTCACATCATTTTGGCTAATCCATTAAATCTCAGTGCAAAGGAATCTATCAGAAACAGAAGCCACGGCCTTGGGTTCCCTGTCTCCAGATGTTATTAAAAGTGTATGAGCAGTGAAAGAACTCAATTAAAGCCAGAGCATTGATGAGATGTTCCAGCCACACCAGGCCCACCAACCTTTCTTTGCTGGCTCCTCTTTTGTCAGGGACAGTGGTGCTAAAACCTTTTTTTTCCCAAAGGGATTGCACTCCCCACTCCATCAGGGCACACAGCTTGCTCCATGTTGATCTAAAACGTGGATTTTGTACTCAGAAGTTGTACACCAAATTAATAATAATTTATATAATTAATATATTATAATTATTATATTATAATAATTAATAATCAGGAGCAGAATAACACACAGGGCAACAACCTGGAGTGGCTGCCCCTCTTATATTCATCTCATCTTGTTGTGGATCTGTAGGCTGCAAAATTCTTCCTGTTTTGCCTGAGGAGCACAAACACTGCAGAGACTCTTCAAATTTTAATCCAAATTCTGCCCATCTCCGTTCCTACATGGAATTTACAGGGTGTAAATGAAGGATTTCTGGACAAAGCAGGTGAGACTTCGCCCATGCCTTGGGTTCCCTGTCTCTAGATGTTATTAAAAAGGAAAGAACTCAATTAAAACCAGAGCATTGATGAGATGTTCCAGCCACACCAGCTCATCAACCTTTGCTGGCTCCTCTTTTCCCAAAGGGATTTCATTCCCTTCACCAGGGGACAAGGCTTGCTCCATGTAAAATGTGGGTTTTGTACTCAGATTGTGAAGTTCTACACCAAATTAATGTCAGTAGCAGAATAACACACACAGTAACAACCTGGAGTAGCTGCACCTCTTATATTCATCTCATCTTGTTGTGGATCTGTAGGCTGCAAAATTCTTCCTGTTTTGGCTGAGGAGCACAAACACTGCAGAGGATCATCCCAACTCTGCAAATTTCAACCCAAATCCTGCCCATCAGGGTGTAAATGAAGGATTTCTGGACAAAGCAGGTGAGGCTTTGCCCATGAACCCCACAGCCTCTGCTTCTGGAGGTTGTAGGGTTTTATTGGGGTTTTATTGGTCAGATCTGATGGGAAAGTTGCACCTCCCAAGGAGCAGAGGCCCTTCATCCCTAGAGCCACTTTTCTGTCCCTCACACCAGGAATCTCCACATCCAGCCTGTTCTGACAGGCACAAAAATATCCAGCACACTGTCAGGTACCTTGTTCCTGCTGCAGGTGACTTTCTGTTCAAGGCTTGAGGTTGAAATCACCTGTGAAGACTTCTTAAATCTGAAAATATTGTCTTTGGTTCCACCAGCTGCTGCTGCTCTGCTCAGGTCATTATTAATTACAATAAAACACTTCCAAACACCAAAAAAAAAAAAAGAATAATAATGTTGTGGTTGAGGCAGTTCATTGGGATTTGGGAGTTTCAGAATCATTCCTTCCTTTGCAGATGAGTCTTTTGGACCTGACAAAAAACTCATGGTGGGAATTCATCCCCACCACAGGTGAGCAGATACCAGGTGTAAAATACTCAGTGAACTACTCAAAAGACTTCTGCACCACCTCACAGGAAGGGAAAACCAGGTCTATGAAGAAAAGGGGGTTGCAATTCATAAAGAATTCCAGGATTTTTAAATTTTGTGGGTTTTTAGGCAACAGCAAAATTCCAAAATCAATTTGCTAATTTAAAACCTGAATGGATGGAAATATTCTATTACATCCAAACTGTACTCTAGTTTCAAATTTCTAACAGTGTTATGTTCATTCTACAGAAAAATTTTTAGAAGAAATCCCTGAAAATCCAGAGTGACACTTGATAACAGCATGACCAGGATTTATTTTATTCTGCTGCAGCTTTTTTTTTCTTTTCCCTTCTGAAATGAAAATTCAGGAAAATCCGCCTGAGCTCTGTGAAGCATTTGGATTCAGGGTGGTTTTGGCAACATTTCTGTGTCACACCAGAGCATCACATTTGGGCGGCAAAAAAAATAAAATTCTGAGCAGAGTGTGGGATTTGTTTTGCTCAGATTCCCCCACTGGAGGGAATTTAGGATCCACTGGAATCCTGGCAGTGCAGAAACCTCCAGAGCCTGGAGAAATGGGTTGATTTGGGGATTTTTTCTCCCAAGGCAGAAGAGAGCAGGACATAGTTAATGTCAATTTTGTTGTTTCCTTGTGGATCTCTGAGATTTAGGTAGAACTCACCTGGCCAAGCATCACTTAACTCCCTCAGGAGACCCAACAGAAAATTTCCATGGCATTTTTCTTCAGAGAAAGTGAAAATTAAATAAGACACACAGCATTCACCAGCTCTGCCACAAGCAACACAACATTTAGATCCCAGGGAATGTGTCCTGTTGGCAAGCAGCAATTCCTGCTGGAAGGAACCAATTTTCAGTTTTCCCAAACAGACAAAGCAGAGACAAAACAAAACCTCCTCCTTGCAGAGCCTCATCCCACACACTGAGCACACAGTGCTGGGGATGCCCGGAGAGCTCAGCCAAGTGTCACTGCCAGGGAAGCTTCAGCACCACCCAAACTTCTTTTCCTGCTTTTTAGGTGGGTGTTTTTGACCCTGTTCAAGCATCCCAATTCCTCAACCCCAACAGGAGTTGTGGAACTTCACTTGCAAAAATCCTTTCGGTGCATTCCGGTAACACAACACCGCATCTTCATCGGGAAATCCATCTCAGCCCTTAAAGGGGAAAAATCAAGTCTTTCATGTTGCTATTAAGTCAGAGCAAAGCCCAGCTCTAGGGTTTCACCCTTCAGTTCTGCTGGGGCCTGGTGCATCAGATTGCTCTGGAGATAAGCCCCCAAATTCCGGGATCCCCTCGGAGCATCCCGAGCGCAGCTCCCGGGGAGAGACTAAACACTGCAAAGTCTCTGCAGCAAAGCAGTGCTTTGCATTAGGGCAGTAATGAACCACTGGGAGAAGGGAAAATCACCCTCTGGAGTGTTTAGTCTCATTTAATCTAATATTGGTGCCTAATGGGCTCTGATCTCGTGTGTGTACAAGGAATTCCTTCCATTCGGCGTTTCAGCACTTGATACCCGAGGAGCTCACTGAGAGCGGCTTTTAAACCCAATATCCAGAGCTGGAAATACACAGGTTATAAACTGTGGGATTAGGCCCTTTTCTGACCCAGAGATGGGGCAACTGAGAGAGTTTTTAAAAACTTTTATTTCATTTTCAGTCTCATTGAAGAGACTGACTCTCTTTCATTCCATTTTCAGTCTCATTGTCTCATGAGACAATAGAGATGTTATAAATCACTCCATCACCATCAGAGGTTGACTATTTCCTAATTACAATACACTGTAAGTGTTTCTTGGCCTATCAGCTTTAGCTACACCATGCTGTAAATGCCTTAAAGTTAATAATCTAAAATTACCCCTCATGGTTCCTACTAGAATGCATCTTTCATAGTTTTATTTCTCCAAAGTATCCAGTATTTTTTACAAAACCATCCTTTGAAACTTGTCTCTATCTCCATTTCTCTCTCAGCAATGTCTGTCCCATTCCATGGCATTTCTAAGTCGGCATTTCTTATTTCAAAATTTGCACATAGATGCATAAAGTGTGTACCTTCTGTCAAGCTAAATTCTCTATAAATCCATTTCTGAGATTTTATTTATCTCCTATTGACCTTAAAAATTTTAGGAAGCATAAAGAAATGGACACAGACACACCTAAATGTTTAGAGAAAGGCAGCTTTAAGTTTTTTTTTCTATTTATTTATTTTTAGAAAATCTCTGGACACAGCATAAATACAAGCCCTGTGTTAAGGAGGTCAGTGAGAATTAGTAAGTTGCAGATTTTTTTTGCTGAATTTCGAGAGTTTTACACAACACTAAAAAAACACTGACTTAAGGAAAAATAAATTATTAAGGCTCCTTACTAAGGGCCACAACTGCTTTTATCCATAGGAGCATCCTCCCATCACAAATTCAAATGAGACCAATAAATGAGACTGTCTCAGATTTTCCTCTCCCACAATTTCACACATTTATTTCACTCTGCACTCAGATAATTCCCCCCCAGTTTAATTCCCACAGACCTCAGCTGTATTTAACTTGCTGAAATTGCAGTTGCAATGCTGCACAGAGTGTTGAAAATCCAAGCTGGTGATATTCATCATGTTTGTAATACTTAGAGCAGCCTCGTGGATGTAACAGGTCACGTGGAGCACTGGAAATGCAATATTGGGAAATTATTGCTGAAATTGCCACAAAGATCACAGACCAAAAATGTAATAGAAGAAGTATAAAAAGGGATTCAAGGAATCATGTTTGATATCACCCTAATTTTGAATGAGATTATCTAGATTTGTGACCAATTTGATTTAAACAATGAATTAAAAGCAGGAGGAAATATCTAACCTGGGGCTGGCTGTACTTTACAACACTGGAAATGTTTGTACCTCCTCCTCTCCTGTCTCCACAGTTGTCAGTGCTGCTGTTTTCATCCAAGAATTCCCTGAAAATCATTTTCTCTCACCATTCCCCAAATGGTTTCAGAAACCAAACCCTCCCAGGACTGCTCCCCCAGGCAGAGGGGCTGAGCTGAGGTTTGGAGGCTGCTGCAAACTCAAAGTTTCTTTCCAATACAGCAAAGTTCAGACAAACTTCCAGTGAACCCCAGACAAATTTCAAACTCCCCCAAACCACACAGGCTGGGAGAGTTTCAGTGTGGAATTTTAGGGTTCATTAGCACAGCGAAAAACCCAAAAAAATGGGCTGAGATCCCTGAAATCTGGCCCATCCTCCTCCCACACTGCTGCAGCCCCTACCTGCCCAGGTGAAAACCATTTCCCATCTTTTTATACTCCCATTTTTATGGCACTCCCCTCATCCCTGCTCTCCTCAGTGCCAGGCAAACAGAGCAGGAATCTCTGCATGAGACGCCCTAATTGGCAGCAGAGCCCTGGCCTGGCCAACATCTGCAGCTGGTTTTGGTGATAATAAATCAGGGCTGGGGGGTTTCAGCCTGGCAAACTGCCAGGGAGCTTTCCTTCCCCCAGTTAGCCAAGAAATGGGAAGACAGCAGAGAGGACTGGGGCAGCTCTGGGTGGTTAGAAAGGAGGGAAAAAAACCAATTTCATATTATCCATACCCAGCAGTGAGCCTCCGCTCCGAGCTTTCCAAGAAGGACCAGACAACAAACGCCTTTCCAGGAAACCTCAAAACCATCATTAAAACAAGGGCACAAACGCTGCAGCCTGCAGGAATGAAGGTTCCTGCCCCAGGCCTGGGAGGATCCGGGCTCTGTGTGCGCTGTGATCACCCAACACTCACTGCAAACACCTCCGCAGGTACGTTTGCAATCAGCAGGTTGGATGCTCGAGCGCTGGCTCTCTCCAGATGCCTGCAGCTCTGACAGCTCAGCCCCTCGCTGGAAATCTGGGGCAGACAGAAGCCCTGGAGGTGAGGTAATTCCCATTCTGAATGGGGAAATTCAGGCTGGGAAAGAAATCATAATCAAAGGCTGGAGGAGTTGACTGAAACCACGAAGAGAGCAAAGCTTGTAGCTGACAGAACTGCTAATTTCAATGTTGCTGAGTCTTTCCTGCTGAGCCTGGCAGCAGAGTTTAGTGCTAAGTTTTGGGGGGAGCTTTTTTAAAATCAGATTGCTGTGGCATTGAGGATGGAGCTGAGGCCAGGGCACTGAGCAAGCAAGGAGCTGAAATTGCAGGCTCTGCCCTCCGAGCTGGCTGGTGCTCAGTTTGGCAGTGGATTTCCAAACTATCAGTTCAGTTTGGCAGTTGATTTCCAATATTTTCATCCCCAGAGTGAGCCAAAGCCCTGCCTCTCCAGGCTGCCTTCCCTCCAACCCTCTTTTTGCACTGGAGCATCTCTGCACCCTCAGATATTTAAATCATTTTTGGATCTCCACTCACCCATCACATCCAGCTCCCTCCCAGTCCTTCCTCCAGCCTTTCCCACTTCCCAGTGCTGTCTCCTGTTATTGAAAATTCCCTTTCCAGCTACACCTCCCTCCCACAGCCTCCACTGCTCCAAGAGTTGTCTGCCCTAGGAAACATCCACCTCATTTACAAGGTCACAGTTATTTTAGCCTGAATCCAGTTATGCAAGAAACCACCCCCTCTGCAGTGCCAAATCCCCAAAGAACACTGACAAGTGATTATCTTGTGAGAGGCTTCAGTCCTTTAAAGACAACAACAATAATTAACACAATTAAAAATGTCTCTAATGCCACTTTCAACAGCCACAGGCAGGTATGGCACTGGTAGGAAGTGGTGATCCACATTTGCCAACAGAATTATCTGGCAGTGAGGATTCCTGGAGCTTATTTAAGCTTTAAACCCTAAGGAAGGAGCACAGCATCCTGTCTGAAGGCATTTTTAATTTAAATTAATGGCCTGGAGGCTATCTCAAGGCAATAATGATCTTCTTGTACCAAATCCCACCATAGCTGAGGTGAATTTTAAATTCCTCAGGCTGATCCTGTGGTTAACATTCCAAATCCCAGCTACCCAACGTGCTGGTGGCAGTTCCAGGAGCAGATTAGATGAAACCACACAAACTGTCTTCAGCCTGCCTTGGAACAGGGGGAAAAAAAAACCCCAAAAAATGTTCTCCTCCATCAGTGGGAAGCAGAGAAGTGATGAGTTTGGAATTTTCATTTTTCTCCAGGTTTTTTATTCCTAAAATTTCCCTTGGAAGAGATGCCAGAGCGTGCAGGTACCAGGTGGGAAGGTGTCCCCCAAAGACATCTGGGGGGTTGGCACTGACTTTAGAAAAAGCACAATTAGGACAAATGAGAAAAAACACCAATTTTCTCCTAAAATTCCCAAAAATGCCCATTTTTCTCCAAAAATCCACTAAAAATGCCCATTTTTCCTGCTGAAACTCCCCCAAAATGCCTGTTTTCCTCATTAAATTCCCCCAAAATACCCACTTTTCTCCTGAAATTCTCAAAATGCCCATTTTTCTCCTGAAATTCCAAAAAAATGCTGGTTTTTCTCCTGAAACTACTCAAACCCACCCATTTTTCTCGTGAAATTCCTGAAAATGCCCATTTTCCTCCTGAAATTCCTAAAATTGCCCATTTTCTCATGAAATTCCCCCAAAATACCCATTTTTCTCCTGAAACTCCACCAAAATGCCAATTTTATTCCTGAAATTCCCAAAAAAACCCCGTTTTCCTCCTGAAATTTACTCCCAAATACCCACTTTTCTCCTGAAACTCCAAAATGCCAATATTCCTCCTGAAATTCCAAAAAATGCCCATTTTTCTCCTGAAACTCTCCAAAATGCCCATTTTCCTCCTGAAATTCCAAAAAAATGCCCATTTTTCTCCCCAAATCCACCAAAATGCCCGTTTTTCTCTTGAAATCCCCCAAAATGCTTAATTTTCCTCTTGAAATCCCCCAAAATGTCAATTTTTCCCCTGAAATTCCCAAAAATGCTGATTTTTCTTATGAAACTCCCCCCAAAAATGCCCATTTTTCTTGTGAAATTCCCCAAAAAATGCCTTTTTTTCTCCTGGAACTCCCCAAAAATGCCCATTTTTCTCCCGAATCTCCCCTGGTGACGAGTTGCACATTTGTAAGTCCATCTGTCACCTGTAAACAGAACCCAGAAAAAAAATCAGGTGGGTGAAATTTCCCTTTGAAAAGGCAAGGAACCAAATTGCCCCTAGAAAGGGGCTTTCAGCAGCTGAGAAAAGCAGGCTGTTATTTCACTCACGTGCCCAAGAGCAGGGCAGAATTTAAATTTCAGATTCAGATCATCCCCACTGAACAGTCCAAGGGATTTTTGCACAGAGATTTTTATCTTTCATCTGAATTTTCTCAGATTTTGCTGTTTTTTTAGCTCATCCAGGATGCCACAAATAAAGTTTTCAGTGCAAACAGGGCTCAGTTTTAAGCTGTAAATATATTATTGGCATTAGGTTTTGTGCTCTGCTGGGATGGTAAATGCCATGGCCAGCTGGAAAAGGGACTCAGTAAATCCACAATCCATTTCCAAGGGAAACCTCCTCAGGTTTATTCTTGGGATACCTGAGTGGGAGGAAGTCACTGTTTCCTTTTGGTTTGTTTGAACCCCTAATTCAAACCACAGCCTGAACTTTCTCAGTCTGTGAGGCAAAAAAAAACAAAAAATGAAAACAAACAAAACAAAACCGTAACAAAAACCCCAAAGAAACAAACAAAACACGCAAAAAACCAAACAAAATTTAAAAATCACCAAACACACAACAAAAAACCCAACCCCACTGGTGCAAGTGTAAGTAAATCACCAGATTTTGATTTTAAATTATTAAAAATGACCTTGAATTGAGCTGTGGTGATCCTGGGTATCATCATCCTACAGGATATTCCAAAATTAAGTAGAAACCTCGTGCCCAACATGCTCCAGCATGGAATAAAGTCAATATTTAGGGACACTGGTCCCTGCTGCTAATGGGCAATTTATTCCCCTCACCCCTCTCCTTCCCAGGGCACACTTTATTATTTTTAAGTCCCTTTTTTCTCAGGGACAGACTTTGCCTCCCATTATTTCTAACTGGTACACGGTGCTGAAAGGCCGAAAAAAAAATGATAAATTAAATGAGAAGGAAATGTTTAAGGGTTCCTATTCATAACAAAAATACTTAAAGGCAGCTCAGGCCATGAATCTTCCCCCAGCAAGCTGAGATGTTCATAAAGGCCCTGATTCAGAGGAGAAGCTGGGGGATGTCTGCTGCTCAGGGGATTTATGGGCCAGAAGCTGGGCTGGGGGAGAGCCCAGGTGAATAATTAATTCCTTGCAGAGCTCAGGGTGGACTTGGCTTTTCCCCACTTGTTCAAAGGTTCTTTTCCCCCCCAAATTGGAGAGCACCAGGCAGGGCTGCTCCACGTGGGCTGCTCTGCACCCCTTGCCTCTGGTGTGGGAAGATTAATGAGAGCCCAAGCCCCCAATTCTGTCAGCACAGACACGTGCATCCAATTAAAGGATGCAGAAAGCTGGCACACAAGTCCCAAGGTGTTTTCCAAAGCCACCCAAAGGTTTTTTTTTTGCTGGGTTTCATTTCCCAGTTCTGCCCAGTTAATGGGGATTACCGTGCAAAACTCATTTGGCTTTTTGGTGTGTGTGTGAACGTGGTGGGGAAAGCTCTGGGTTCATAAATCCTGAAGGTTGGAATCCTGTGTTTACCCAGGGAACAGGAATAGACCTGGGCTGTGGCAGAGAGGAGCCCCTGTCATCGTGTCTCAGGGACACACAGAACCTCCTTTTGGGCTAAATCCCCATCCCTGCCCTGCCAGCTGTGGGAATTCTCAATAAAAACCAATTCCTGCCCACAAACCGAGGTTCTGGAGCCTTCTTTGCCATGAACTGAACAAAGATCACCCTTTTTTTTTTTGCAATAACAAACAAAACCAAACCAAAATTCATCGAGAGCTGGTGGGATGTGGACAGAAATGTCTCAGCTTGGTTTTCCAGGCTGGTGAAGATCGGATCCAGCAGAAAAGTTCAGCTCCCACAAGAAGGAAGCTCCCTTCCCTTGGTACAATTCCTTCCACGACAATGCAATCACATTTCCATGGATGGTTCACCCTGAACTGCAGCAAAATTAAACCTGAGAAGCCAAAGTGCAGCTCAGGAGAGCAGAGCTGTAGGTGACAGCCTGGGAGTGCTGCAGAACCAGAACTGGCAGTGAATTAAACACAAGTTAATCAGCCACGTCTGCAGAATGAAACAAACCTCCAAGCCCTGCCTTAAATGCTGAAATATATTCATTTATTCATCCTCAATTTGAGCCACCTCAACACTTGGGAGCTCCAAGACCTTCTTGTGCAGTGTCTCCCAGCATCCAAATTTGCCTGGACTTTCAATTATCCAGACAATAATGAAAACATGTTGGCCAGGCGAGCACTCAGGTTACAATCACAAATTCTTACTTCAATAACAGCCATAAAACAGAGACCTAAAGCATGTTTTTTGCTTTTTTTCCAAACATTAGCAACTCATCTGATACTTAGGCCAAGGATCCAGTTTCCTGCAAGCTGATGACATGTGAGACCACAACCCTGAGGCTGATATTAAATTATACATATATACATATATAAATATACAGAGAGAAAACCTGTGAAATTACAGACACAGATGTGTTATTGGTGTCATAATTTTTTCCCATTAAACACCGTATTAGGTTTATCCCCTCTCTATACTTGAAAATCTTCACATATAAAAGATGAATGGCAACTTCTCCAGGGGATCCTTGTGGTTTAACCTTGTTACAGGAGGTCAGACACGACACACAGGCTCTCTTGGTACAAAAATGGCTGGAAAATGGGATTATTCCTTGGCTCTGCCTTCCAATGGAGAGCAAGGCAACTCTCCCAGCGCCCCAAAAAGGACCTGTGGCACTCAGAGGAGCTTGAGGAGCACATTTGGTAGAGGGACAACCAAGCAGATCCTGCCTGGCAGCACAGACGCTGCTGAAATGCTGATTTGGGGGGAATTAGCCCAGATTCTCCCCTGTTTTCACTGCTGACCCCCAGTTTAGATCCCTCCCTGCTCCTCTCCCACAGCCTGACTGAGCTGGGGGTACCAGCCCTGCTGGCAGCTCTCTGCTCTTCTGGCTGGAAAAAGAGAACTCCTTTAAATTTGAAAATCAACAAATAAATCACCATAATCAGCAGAGGTGGTCAGAAAGGGTGTTAGAAAAATAAATCCACTCTCTGCACCTCTTGGCCACTCTGCCATCTCTGTTTTCTCCCCAGAAGCTGGGGTGGAGGATGTTTCTTTTCACCCACCCCATTTTCTGAAAGTCCTGCTCTAACCCTGTGTGCCAGCTCTCACAGCTCTGCCATGAGCCCAGGAATTCACACAGAGCAGCCCATCTGTCTGGGGGAGCCTTTTGGGATGAGGTTTTGATTTTTCCAGGTGTACAGCTCTGCAGCTCATCCTACACCATCAGGATCCATCAAAAAAAATCCAGCTTTCCTTGAAAGTGCTGGAAATTGTTGGTGTGCATCAGCTCTGGATCCCATCCTGAGCAGTGTGAATCCCTCTAAATCATACATGAAATGAGAAGAAATGAGAATTCTCCCGAAATTTTCACCTTCCTCATGGATCCACACCTTCCTTCCCAGCCTTGTCTCCCTGAAGCTGCAGGAGGGAGAATTCCCAGGGGGATCTCCCTGGTTTTCCTCACTCTGCTCATCCCACACCTGTAATTATCTGTTGGACTGTGATTCAGCGTGGTGCCATCAACCCTTGGAATCATTTAGGGACCAAAACCCAGCTCAATCACCTTCAAACCCAAAGCCTGAGGTTGTTTGGTCACCATCCTAAAAAACCTTTCCAGTTCAAGCAAACAGCACATGATTCCAGACACGTGGAATTCTGCAAGCTCAGTGTTTACCTGCACATATTCCAGAACCTTCCATGAGTTTGCTTTTCCATTCCTGCCAGAAAGTGGGATATGGAATATGATTTTTGAGCATTCTGGGTGCTCCTGCCTGGCCCTGCTCCCTGCTGTGCAGTTTCCAGTGGGTTATTTGCAGGGCTGTGGGCACTCACAGTTATTTTGGGGCTGCATCTCCTAATATGGGGTGGTGGGAACAGAAAATCCCACACAGAACAGTCCAGCCCAGGATGTATTTATCAATCTGATGCCAGGCCACTCCTAAAAATACTCATGTGCCCATCGAGGCACCCCTTAAAGAGAAGAAAACCAAAGCAATATCCCCACGGAGGGATCCTCACCCTGCTGAGCCCAGGAGCTGCTGCAGCCTCGAGGATGCCAGGTCACCCAGGCTCACAGGGACCCAAGGAAGGAGCAGTCCCTGCCCCTGTGGTGACTGTGCCCAGCACCTGAAGGCCAGGCTGGGCTTTCTCTGCCTCACACATCATCACCCCGGGCCTGAATGGACTGGCAGGGCTGGTGATGATGCGTGAGGACAAACGGAATCCAGCCCGAGCTGCCAGGGATGCCTCGGCTGAGGGCGCTGACAGGGCTGGAAAAAACTGCAGGACAGGCTGGGAGAGCTGGAGCTGGGTCTGCAGGCAGCCTGAGCTGCAGGAGCTGAGCCAGGGCAGGGGCAGGGATGGGGCAGGAACAGGGATGGGGCAGGAACAGGGATGGGGCAGGAACAGGGATGGGGCAGGAACAGGGATGGGACAGGACCAGAGATGGGGCAGGAACGGGGATGGGGCAGGAACTGGGATGGGGCAGGACCAGACCCAGGGCAGGACCAGGACCAGCACCAGGGCAGGACCAGGATCATACCCAGGACAGGACCAGACCCAGGACAGGACCAGGATCAGACCCAGGACAGGACCAGGACCAGACCCAGAATCAGGACCAGACCCAGGACAGGACCAGGACCAGGACAGGACCAGGACCAGACCCAGGACAGGACCAGACCCAGGACAGGACGAGGACCAGGGCAGGACCAGGATCAGACCCAGACCAGGACCAGACCCAGACCAGGATCAGACCCAGGACAGGACCAGGACCAGGACCAGACCCAGACCCAGACCAGGACCAGGACCAGGACCAGGACCAGGACCAGGACCAGGACCAGGACCAGACCCAGGACAGGACCAGGACCAAACCCAGGGCAGGACCAAACCCAGGACAGGACCAGGACCAGACCCAGGACAGGACCAGGACCAGACCCAGGACAGGACCAAACCCAGGACAGGACCAGGACCAGACCCAGGACAGGACCAAACCCAGGACAGGACCAGGACCAGACCCAGGGCAGCACCAGCGCTGCACAGGAGGTGCTGGAGCCCAGGGGATGCCCCAGCCATGTCCTGGCTGGTGTCAGTCATTGGAGGGGCTTTTCCTGCAGCTTTCCTTGATGTGAGGGGACAGGAGTGTCCCTCAGCTGCCTGGACACCCTTTCTCAGCCCCTTTCTCTGCCCCTTTCTCAGCCCCTTTCTCTGTCCTTTCTCAGCCCCTTTCTCTGCCCCTTTCTCTGTCCTTTCTCAGCCCCTTTCTCTGCCCCTTTCTCAGCCCCTTTCTCTGTCCTTTCTCAGCCCCTTTCTCTGCCCCTTTCTCAGCCCCTTTCTCTGTCCTTTCTCAGCCTCTTTCTCTGCCCCTTTCCCTGCCATACTCATGGCAGGCTGTGTTTGTGCTCAGCAAACCCTGCTCAGCTCAGGGCTGGGGTGGGCAGAGGTTCTCCCTGAGCCTGGCTGATGTGGGGATGCACATGGACATGCAGCAGACAGGGCCTGCCATGATGCAGGAGGAGGAGAAGGCTCCCACCTTCTCCTCCCACCTTCTCCTCAGTGCTCCTGGAGCAGCATCCGTGCAGGGAGGGACATTCCCCTGCCATCCCCAGTGCCACCAGGTTGTCCCTGAGCACTCCAGAGTGGGTAATTTTATCCCAAATGTGCCTGTCTAAAAATATCTCACTTCTGTGTTTTTTGACCATATGCCCAGGACCATGAAAATTTTTCCGTAGGAAAAAAAAAAAAAAGCTGAAAAAAACCCTTAAACCCATAACATCTTGGAATGATTTGACCACTTTCTTCTCAGGACATTCTCTCCTTTTTTTTATGCCATGATGGGGTTTCTCCTGAATTTAAAACATCAATTTGGCCTAACATGAGGAGAGTGTTCATTCTTCCAAACCATAAAGATCAGAGACTATAAACTGTTGTTCCTTAAATGTTTCATGGCAAAAGGCATTCAGAGCGTAACATTAACACAAAGTTTTCCTGTAAAACAATCTGGGAAGTGTAATCTCTGTAAGAGGTTTTTTATGCACCATGCCTAATTGTTCCTGACAGTATGATTTTACATCGGGCATTTTTTTGTAAATTCAACACCATTGGAACTTTATGGCAGGTAATATTCCTTACAACTCCTCAAATCCTGCCCATGTCTAAATTATTGTTGCAGAGTGATGTCTGGGGGGCTTTTTTTTTTTTTAATTTTTTTTTTTTATGCCAAATATTGGGAGAAAATTCTCTCTTGTCTTCCAGTTGTGGCACTGGGAACAACTTTATGGAATTCTTCCACTCCTGTCTGTGCTGTCAGAAGGGGTTTCCACACCTTTGGCACGCACCAAAGTGCAAAGAGTTTGTGCCTGGGGGCACAGCAGGATTGTGGCCACCTCTGGATGGAGGAGGCTGAGCCTGTCACCCCTTCAAATTCAGATTTTAGATCTGTTTGAGATGCCAGGGTTTTACAGAGCCTGGCTGGAGGGTTTTGCCTCACCTGGTGCTCACCTGAGGGCGAGCAGGAGCCAGGTGCTGCCATTCCATAGAGCCATGGAAGGTTTGGGGTCACAAAGGGACCAGCCCAGGGCACTTTCCACCAGCCCAGGTTGCTCCAAGCCCTGTCCAGCGTGCCTTTGGACACTCCTGCTGCCCCTCCAAGCAGTGCTGTGCCTTTCCCAAGAGTTTTTCCCCTCTCATCCAACACCTCTGGGTGAGATTTCCACATCTGGGTCTGTGGTCCAGCTTTCTCTGCCAGCCTGACTGACCTGTGCATGAGTGATCCACACACACACACACACATGAAAAAACTCCTTTTGACCAACTCATTCTACCTTATAAAAGGTGGGTTGTAAAAGTTTTATGGGGCCTGTTGCTGCGAGGGGCTCATTCCAAAGCTCATGACGCAAAACCCCGCTCTCTTTTTATGGCATGGCAGAAAAAGGGGGCTCAGTCTGTGCCCCCCCAGCATCCAGAGATGGGCTTGGCCTTCCAAATGGACCACACAGCCTTGCCCAGGGTTGCTCTGAGGGCAGAAAGTGAATTTGTGCCTGGGGTTCATGGATAAGTGAGGAAACAATGCTTCTTTCTGCTGGAAATTCCCCCTCGCCCCAGCCACGAGCTCCACAAGAAAAGTCAAAGAGGAGGTGATGGAGTGGAGTGTGGGCCATCAGCAGGTAGCACAGAAATCCCAGAAAAACCAAGCTGGAGCTGCTTTTCCAGGGACAAAAGTCCAAATTGAGGTGTCTTCACCCAGCTTGGGTCACTCAGAGGAGGGGAGGAAGCTCCAGAGGATTGGTAGGAAAATGTGGAGACTCATCTCCTAAAAATGGGAATTTGACTCCTGGCACTCCCTGTACCTGAGGGCAGCAATAAATGTCCAGAGTGTGACATTTATAAAAATTAGAGAGTAAATCAGGGCTGGGAATAAAACCCTTCATGTGGAGGCTCAGCCCAAACCAAAATACTTTTCAGTCTGCCCATCCCCTCAACACTTGAACTGGGGGTCCCCCTCCTGCCCTGCTCTTTGTTCTCCCTGAAACTCCCCCACCTCCTGCCCTTTGATCCTCCCAAGGATGACCTTGACCTGCTGCAGAGACCCTGCTGCCCTCCCTGCTTTCAAGTTTTTCCTCAGCCATTGAACTCCACTCCTGGTTTGAAGATCTAACAAGGAGCTGTTTCTGCAGGTGCAGCTGCTTCCAAAACGCCACTGATTGATTCTGGAATCATTTATTGAATTAAATTTTATTTCATTCACAGCATTATCTGCTCAGGGTAACAGAGACTCGCTCCTGGCTCGTGTCTTGGGGTTATTCTGGGATAAGTGAGGCATTTCTTTCTGAAGAGAACAAATTGGGGCCCTGTCCTGTGGCAAAGCAGCAGCAAAGCTCTCCTGGCAGAGGATTTAATCTCCACTTTTCATGGGGCTGCAGCTCAGGCTTGGCTTTGCTGGGGAAGGCTGCAGCAGGCACTGGGGGAAGAGTTTCTGACTCTGGGCAGTGACAGAAATAAAAGAACACCAGCAGGGCCACCTGACTGTGCTCTCCACAAAGATTAAATAATCCTAGGGAAAATTCTTTAGGCTAATAGGGACACAGAGTCCCAAAAGCTGCTGAATTCTGGGGCTGTTCTGGTGATTTTTGGTTTTTTTAAGTGAAAGCTGATGTGAACCTGCCTGTGTGACCATGTCCCACCACCTCAGAGCTGCCAGCCCACGGGTGATGCTCCCTCCTGCCCCATCTCCTGAGTAACAGAAATGTTAAAAACTTGCATCAGCAGCATCCTGTGGCCCCGTGATCCTAAACAACATCAGTGCTGCCAAACAACCCCACTCACAACCACATTACAGAGCCCCTCGTGCTTTACTCCCATCATTCCTGCCCCAAACTCTTTAATTCAGGTGATCTGGGCCAGTTCACTCCCATCATTCCTGCCCCAAACTCTTTAATTCAGGTGATCTGGGCCAGTTTACTCCCATCATTCCCGCCCCAAACTCTTTAATTCAGGTGATCTGGGCCAGTTTACTCCCATCATTCCTGCCCCAAACTCTTTAATTCAGGTGATCTGGGCCAGTTTACTCCCATCATTCCTGCCCCAAACTCTTTAATTCAGGTGATCTGGGCCAGTTCACCCCCAGATTTATTCCACGTGTTCAGCAAAATCAGTTTTCTCAGCACAAGGCTGAATTATTCATTATACTTTTTCTTCCTAGGATGCAGAAGTTACTAAAAGGTTCCTTTCTTCTATAAAGCATTTTCATGTTTGAGTATTAATTTTTAAAACCTCCTGCAGACCCAGAGTACTTTGCAGTTGTTTGCTTTAGCCCCCTCCAAATTTGTCATTAAGGCTGGTGAGTGGGCACACACAGATGGACTTACACAAGCAGATGGGCACAAATTTAATTCTGTTTTTTTTCTATTCTGGCTCCCTTGCAGCCTGGGTTTGGGTCTGTGCTTGATGAGAAACCCAAAGGCTGCTTTGGGTTTGAGAAACCCAGAGGTTTCTGAGCTGAGGGTGGGCAAGGACTCTGTCATTTCAGAGCTGGCAGATGTTTGAGGGAGGACAAATCCCTTTACAAGCCCCAAGGTCCATCCCTCAGCAGCAGATGAGCACATCCACCCATCCCACCAGGGCAGCATCCCTGGCACTTCATTCCTGAAGGACACAACCCTGTTTTTGGTGGTGCAATACCAAAGCCCATCCAACAGAACATTGTGTGCAGAGTGATTTTCATGGTCAAACCTCCTCTTCTATCTGCTCCTTCTGCTTTTTGTGTGCCCACTTCTGCTGGGAAATGGAGTATTTTAAAAGCTTCAGCAGCTCCATGAGGTCACTGCAGCTACAGAAAGCTGTAAAAACTGCCTGGGTTGATGGCTCAAGCAGCCACAGGTCTTTTTCATTACAGAACAGATATAACTCTATGAAATTATTATAATAATAACATCATTTATTTCAACAGGACTGAAGCAAAAAAGCTTTATGATA